>NW_025064889.1:298142-475328 GCF_019112545.1 Guyanagaster necrorhizus | reverse complement strand
GGTCAATTGCTTAAAGGCAATTGACCGTCGACTCAGGACAAAACTGTCTATGCTTATATAAGGTTGACATCAGGTACTTGTGTCGTCCCGCAACAGGAATACATTGTCTATGTCAATGGCTGACTTCTTGATGGCTAGTCGTTGACACGAACGAGAAATATTTTGTGCGATAGCCCACACCGCGTAAGGCCCTTGGCTATAAAAAGGTTACTTTTATATGATATTGAATTTGGAAAAACAAGGAAAGATACACACACTTGTGTTGCCATAAGAACAGTGCAAGTCAACATCAACATGACACTGAGTGCGATGTCGAAGTCTTTGTGATACTTAGCCAGTTTCAATCCCCACCACACCAATAACCACACAAGGAACACGGTTTTGTAGATGCTTTGCTAGTCAAAGATCATCATCGAGACTGGCCTCTTCAAATGAGACATACAAGGACTGTACCGTGGCGAACTTTAACGTTGGTTCTACTACATGCCTGGGATACTTCAGCAGATATAAAAGAAGCCTGATGGAAATGGATTGTTCGGTCGTTACTTGGAAGAGCCATAGCAGTCCCACGCAAACGATTTCAATATGCATGGACATCTGAAGCATGACTTGCAGGAAAATTGTAGAGAACAGGGCCTGTAAATTATCGTCAGGAACGATTCTCGAATGAGGACAAAATACAGAGCGTACACTGAAGTGGTGTATAAGCAAAGGGCGTCGCATTTGCTTACGATACGTCAGTTCGAAGACATCTGGCGCCCGAAGATCAGCTCGAAGTATAACAAGGTTAGTGTAGATCTGAGGTTGATTGACCTCGACATATCTTACCACAGTCGCCTCCATCCGGACCAAGGCTTGCGCAGTGCGCGTCGGGCTCAGACTGCACCATATTCTTGAACATATATCTATATATCAGCAAGTCTAAGCCATCGGGGTGTACATATGCTGAAGACTGAACATACCGGCAGATATCCGTATCGGTCTCCGAGCTACTGACCGACTTTACACACGCGCTCTTACTACAAAAAGACTTAGTTTCAGGATAACACTTTCCCTGGGAAAGGCCGACATACGAATCATATTGCTGATTAGTTCCAGTGCAATCTTCCAAAGCTGCTGTACAAACGTCCTCTGAGACCTTTTGCGAAATGATACTTGCAATGTTATCCTTGACGTTTAGTGGCATTTCCAAAGAGATCTGGTCCGATAGCATCAGCGCTACAGTGTCAAGGAATTTGTCGAGCTTGCGGGGCATGAAATCGTAGGCGTCGATTTGCAAGTCATCGTTGAAGTGCAGCCACATATCAACCTGCAGTGGAACGATCTGCCCAGTAGCATAGTGCAGGGAGAAAAGAGTGCTAGCTGATACTACAGAGAACTGAATTGCAAGCGATTCGACGACGACATTTGTAGGATACCCAATCAATTGGGTGGCATTGGCTCTGGCCAGGGCTGCGGGTACACCATAGATGAATTCTAAGAAAATTTGAAATTATTGGAACGAAGACTCAGAGGGAACTGCGATGATATGCATTCTCAGAGATATTTCGTGCGACTAATCGGCCATCACGTTAATCCATATGGAAGTGTGTTCGCCACTTGCATAGTTGATGATCCTTTTCGTGGAAGCTTAGGATAGTACCTTTTCAGAAATCTAAATCAGATACCCTGTCAAGAAAGTCTGAAAGTCTCGAAGACGTCGAAGAGTTCAGATGGCTGGTGAGCTTGAGCTCTGTGGCACAGAAGGATGATGAGGGTGAGTACATGGAATCGCATCGATTGCGGGGATGTACTGAAGTATGATGAACGGTATTGATGGGGATGCAATGGACCTTGATATCTCTGCCGTATTTTGAACATCTTTATACTGTAAGAAAGGGACCGCTGGAGAAAGTTGGATCGAAGTATGGATGTGTAATCGAGCCTGTCATGAGTAGTCGCGCAATGGACCGTGATGAATTCAGCGGAATGTTTGAGCCAATCCATAGGAATGATATGATGAATATCATGATATCATTCACCAGTGATCCGGTAATTATCAGCGTTTAATGAGACGTATCTCTGCAGCATCCGTTAATTTGAAGCTCTCACCGACGTACATGGCTGAAATTTTGACGCACTGTAATATGAACAACGACTACTTCTCCACAGAACTTGGAGCAACCTGATCTTGTTGAATCACAGGGCTCATCGAGAGATCCGTGGGCGTCTGGACAGGAAATCAAGTGGCATTGCGAGCCCGTATGGGAGTTGTATGTATTTTCTATCTTGAGCATTACTGCTGACTTTATAGATAATCATCTCGTGGATATGCATGACCCTTGATGTATTCCGATATCTGTATAATTGTGTGGCCCTTTGATTTGCACCGCGATACGGTTGAACTTGACCCAAAGCTGCGAAGACACTCAAGTGTAGTGCCAGTCTAACCAATGTCGCTATACTGTACTTAGCTCCTGTAATAACGTACTACTATTATACAGCATCAAAGATCCATTACGCATACTTCGCAGTATACTGAGCAAATAGCTTCGCTCTTTTATTCACCCTCGCCCCTCCCGTCGGTTTAACAGGACTATAATCAACCACCTTCCTCCTCGGCACATTATTTCTCGCCCTCTTAGTAGCGCTCATCCAATCCAATGCGGTCTCGATACCCGCCTGCACCCGCGGCTTCAGCTCCGCCGCCTTCGACTGGTCAGGAAACGCCACAGGCCGGCGATAGCTCAACCACGTGTAGAGCCCGAGCATCTTGTGGAACGTCTCCAAGAGCAACAGGTCCTCATTCGTTGAGACGTTCCTGTTTTCGACCTTTTCTAGTGTGGACATGAACGGGGTCTCCTCCATGCACTCTTCGAGTCTGGCGACACCTTGGGTGCTAAAGAGAGTCAGGAGTCGCTCGACGAATGAGAGGCATTCCTGGTCGCGCCATGGGATGGGGGCGGCGAGCATGACATCGAAATCGGTCAGCGAGGCGCCCTGGATGTACGCGTCTAGGTAGTTGGTGGAGAGCCTGGTGGCACTGCCGTAGACGTATCGGTAAGTAGGGGAGAGCTTCGATGTGTATGCGTGGGCTAGGTATATGGTGTTCATGGCGGAATGAAGGGGCAGAGCACTCACTGTGGCGACGAGCGATGGATATGAGGGTGTGATGCGAGCAGTTTTCAGAGATGGTATGGAGAGTTTCATCGTCCGTGTGAGGAATGGAAGGTGTGCTTCATTGAGAGTCGTCACCAACCCTCCGGGCACTTCTGACCCGTGCAAGCCGAACCGTCCCGCACGTCCAGCGATTTGCTTCGTGGCAGATATGGAAAGATATTTGACGGTGTCCTGGTGATATTTCTGCACGTCCGAGAATATTATACGTCGGATTTTCCTGTTTATGATCGTTAGTTTAGTTGTGTCAAACAAGCAAAAATGAAACGAACAAGTTCAGGCCCATGCCAATAGCATCGCTTCCAATGAGGACATCGAATGCACTCCCGGCATCGTTGAACAGATCTGCCTGCTCGCTGCGAACCTCCGGTGGTAGTCTACCGTAGACAGTAGCGCAGCTCATCCCCAACTTCTCCACGTCCCGCTTCATCTGGAAGATGGACCGCCGAGAAAAGGCAACGATACAGTCACCTTTTCTGACCTTGCTGAGGTCGCCCTGCAAACTCTGCTTCTCGACTTCCAATGGTGTAAGCCGCTCGTAACGTTTCACAACGAGATCGTCGTTCGTTTCTTTGACCATGGCCTCGATGATAGGCACTGCGGTTTCCTCTCCACACAAATGAATCTCTCGTGCGTTGAGACCGAGTACAGCTTCCGTCCATGCAAATCCTCGTTCTGCATCTCCAATCATCTGGATCTCGTCGACGACCGCAACGTCGTAAAGTATGTTTGGCTTGATCATCTCAACAGTACAACTGTAGAGCGAGGCATTCTCATTGACGATCTTGACCTCCTCCCCAGTGACCATGTTACACTCCCTGGCGTACTTGGGATTTCCGAGTTTGGTTAACGATGGTTTTTCGGGACTGACATCAAAAGCCGAGTCTGCTCGTGGTGATGGTGGTTCCGGAACGTGCCCTTCCTCTGTCCCTGCCGGAACGATCTGACCGAGATTCAGACGCTCCCAAATCTCTTGGGCGAGTAGCCGTAAAGGTCCTGCGTAGATTCCGGTGGGTGCAGCAGCCAGGGCCCGAAGTGCGTGATGTGTTTTACCACTGTTGGTAGGGCCGACATGCATGATAAATTTGCGACGAAGTCCCCTGGCAAAGGGATAATGATCTCCGGGATGCGGGCGGGAAGTCGCATCTGAAAGAGCACGCATACTGTGAATGACGGAAGTGGGGATGTTCTGTGACTCGAGATAAGCCTGGTTCGAAGGGTCAGATACCCAGGTGTAGAGGACGATGTTGTAGACCATGTCGAAATATTGTCGCTCATCATCATCTGGGGACATGCGACCAAAACGCTCAAGGGAATAGTCGATGTATCCGTTCCGTGTGGACAGCTTCTTGCTGGCGACCGCTTGAGTGAAGACGAGCAGAACTGTCGGTATGTGTTCGTGGGGCACGCCAAAGAGAGCGAGCCGGTCTGCGACCCGTTTAGATGCTGCCCAATCTGCAACATGTTTCTCGAAGAATTGGAGAATGGCCTCGGGTCTTTCTGGTGTCAGGCGTCTGGCGATGGAAACAATGTCGACTTTAGGAGGCGGTGGTGCAATGGCATGCGAGAGTGCGTTCCTCGACAAGTGGGAAGGGTTCGTGTAACGGATAGTTGTTCGTCGACTGGCTCCAGACCTAAATCTCCGTGAAATGTGGGAGCCCAGCGACGGAAAAGTTGGCCAAGAGTCGGGCGTCATCCATGCGCAATACTTGGAGCATGAGGCCGCTGCACTGCGTTGCATCCCAAGAGCGCGACGATGGCGCAGAGAGGGAAAAGTTTTGATTTTCAAATTCTGATGGACGCGGGGTTAGGGTTGGCTTTTAACCGTCATGGGTAATGTGCGGCAATCCACACTGGAGGCACTGACCCGTTTACGATGCTCAATATTCCAAACGACGTACAATCCTACACGCATCCGGACTGGTGCCAAATACCTCCGTGCCCGTCTTCGCGGTCCTTCCATGGTCAAATATTATCCGCCTGCCCTTAACATCTCTGCGATTGCCCGTCAATACCCAGCGTTGGGGATCGTGGATGAGAAAGAACAGCAGAGGTTCCAAGATATTATTGATAGGAAGAAGAGAGGGAAGGGCGCGCCGAAAAAGCTGAAAAAGAATGGTGCTTTTACTCTCTTTTTTGTTCTCCGTCCCCTTTCTAAACGATGGTCCAGAGGACGGCAAAAGGGCCCAGAAAAAACGGTAGATGTATGTCTAGTTGGGGATTGTTATGACTGCTTTGTGGCCTATCCTCCACTCATCATGGTCGCAAATTGCATGTATCGTTTACCTATGAGAGCTACATGCTCCCAATGAAAAGGAGACCCCCATCTCCCCTCTCAATATCCTCATCGTTTGCCTTTTCAGTTCAAACTGCCATTTTTTTCTTCCTGATCTCAGGGACCTGTTCAACGTACACACAGTTCTCACCGCATATGCCAAGATATGCGCCCTCTGACCTGAATAACCATCTCGTATTCGTAACTCATTTATATAAAGTACGTATCGAATCCATATAAGTACGAGTCATCAAGTGGAAAGGCAAGATGTCTATGTGTGCCGCCAATAATGGAAGGGTGTGTCAACTATGTTATACTGTTTCCTTCAAACTTATCATTCTACAGAATTGTAGAACACTCGCTACCCACTTTGAATACTACCGAAATCTATTCCTCGCTTGGCATCGCGAGACTACATGGTCATTTACTCGAAATGAAGGACAAGACCATCGCAGGCTCGGGAAACCGAGTACCGACACGAAACCAAGGCAAATCTCACCAGTTTTACGGTCCATGGAAGCGAATCATAGCCAGTCAAAAACAAATAGCCTGTGAATATATAATGTGCTGAATTGAGTCCCATCATTGTAGACTGCCAAGCAAGGCACTGTGATTGAACTATTTACTTCAACGAGTTCAGCCGCCAAGCAGGGGAGAGGTCAAGTAGAGCCCTCGTGTGTATCAGAGCTAATCTTTTCCTAGTGAATCTTCTCGCCGTGGTGGGATTTTTGCCACGAATTGAAGCCTTTGCCCTAAAGCTGCAGCAATAGTTAGGAAAGTTCAATATCTATGCATTACACGCCACCGATCATCTCACCATAACTTCCATACGGCTCAGGCAACCTCGACGTTGGACCTCCCGTCAAAGAGATGGATCCACGTCGTCTGCTTTCCCAGTGTTCGGCTATTGAACCTCCCGCCTCTCCCTAGCCAGGGCATTTGGTCTTGGAAACAAATGTCTCGTCTATAAAACTTGGTACGTCCAGGAAATAAATCTTCGTCCCCGTTTGTCTCTCTCAGTTCACAAGATGGGTATCAAAGCTGTTACCTTCTTGCTTGTCTCCCTCCTTTCGTCTGTCTATGGCACGACTCATCACTTCCCTCTCAGTATTGACAACAAAGTCATTGCTCCCGACGGGTTTGCTCGATCGTAGGACACTCCTGAATCGTGCCGCTCCGTCTCATTGATACTTTATACATCACAGGGCTATAACGCCAAATGGAACCTTCCCGGGGCCAACTTTCAAAATAAACAAGGGCGACGACGTCCATATTGTGACTACAAATAACCTTACCGATCCTGGGATGCGAAGAAGTCTCTCAATTGTAGGAACCAATAGCACCAAAGCGTATATAAATTACCTTTTTTTGCTCTCTAGCATTGGCATGGCTTCTTCCAAGCTCGTACGTCAGTAATGGACGGGCCCTCGTAAGCATGCCAACTCACATATTAATCTTGAATCGATACTTACCAACCCTAGGTTTGTTAATCAATGCCCGATTCCGCCAAAATCGACCTTCGACTACGCTTTTAGCACCATCGGACAAAGCGGCAAGTAGGTATAGTTTTGATATGCGCGAAGTATTTGTGATCTCATGGATTCGGTTAGTTACTGGTACCATTCCCATCTTTCGACACAATATTGTGATGGTTTGAGAGGGGCATTTATCGTTTACGGTAAGTACGAAACTTGTGTCCTATCGTGGACATTCTCAGCTCTAAGCACAGACCCGCATGATCCTCTTGCCCATCTGTATGACGTGGATGATGGTATGTTATCATCAAATTTTACTTACATGCAGTATACCGATAAGCGGATAGACAGCACTATCATCACACTTGCGGATTGGTATCACGACCTTGCACCGGACGCCCAGAATAGGTTCTTCCAAACTGGGACTGTCCCGTAAGTTCTTGCTGTTCCGGGATGTCACAGACTACCTGACCTTTCCTGGTCGTTAGGATTCCTGACTCCGGTATGCCCTGCTTGCACTCTGACATCCTTCGATCGTTTACCTTGGAAAAAAGGTCTTATTAATGGAGTCGGGCGCTACAACGGTGGTGTGAGTCTTGTAACTGTTTACTCACCCCTGGTTAGTCACTGAGTCTCGCTAGCCCTTAGTACCGTACTCCGTAATAAAGGTCAAAAGAGGCAAACGATACCGTCTGCGTCTCATATCAATCTCCTGCCGCCCTTTCTTCACTTTCTCAATCGACAACCACAACATCAGTGCGATGGAGTTTGACGGGGTTGAACACGACCCGGTCACAGTGCAGAACATTGATATCTATGCCGGTTGGTTCCCTGTCAATACATCATTGAAGGTATCTACTGACAAAGACTTGGGCACAGCACAGCGCGTCTCGGTCATCCTCGAAGCGAACCAGCCGATTGATAATTACTGGATTCGGGCACCGTAAGTTTCGACTTTTATCAGACTGAACACCGGATTTATTGTTGTATCAGTCCAACTGGTGGAAGCCCGGCCGGAAACCCGAACTGTAGGAGCTCACTGTTTTCCAACACTTATTCCTCTGCTCATCATACCTATAGTCAATCCTGATTTGACGCGCGCAATTTTGCGATATGAGGGTGCGCCCAACATAGAGCCCACCACAAATAATACACCTGGTATTAAGCTAGATGATGCCGATATGCACGTTCGTCCTATTGCCTGATATTGTCGAAGTAAATCTTGACAAGATTTTCGTAATTATAGCCTATTGCCCAAGAAGGACCTGGAAAGGTACGTATGATGCAGATTTCAACATTCTCAAGCTTATCCTTTCGTAGTTGGGAGACGGTCCCCCAGATGTTGCTTATACTTTGAGTATCACACAGGTTCTTAACGCCTTTTTGAAGCAATCTTGCCACTGAATACACCAAATACCAGCCAAATCCACCGTTCTTTGACATAAATGGAATTTCTTACATCTCCCCATCCCTTCCTGTCCTTTTGCAGATCCTGAGTGGAGCTGCGCAGCCACAAGATTTCCTTCCTGCGGTAGGTGTTTGTGATTTCTTCTTTTTGTGTATAGACTGGTGTCGTTCCCTTTCAGGAACAAGTAAGCCTCGCTTCTCAAGACTGGGTATTGTTCTCAAGCTATTGGCAAGATCTTCCTTCTCCCACCAAATAAAACGGTAGAGATTTCGATTCCGGGTACTGGGGGTGAGCCTCATGCACCTTCTTTCCTATTTTCATAATTATTCTTTTCCAGCTCATCCGTTTCACTGTGTGTCCCTTTTTGAATACTCACTTATCTACATCTCACGCAGTATACGGACAGTACATGGACATAACTTCGACATCATTCGCACTTCCAATTCCAACGTGACCAACTATGTCAACCCGCCAAGGCGCGACGTTGTCCCCAGTACGTCACCTTCCTTTGAATCCTCTTTCTTTGATGTGAACGTAGTTGCTCAGTCAATGGCGGAAACACAACATTCCGGTTCTTCAGCGTAAGTCTACATAGAAAGCAAAATGAATTACTAAATGTCACTATAGGATAATCCGGGAGCTTGGTTCTTGCACTGGTGAGTTATAGACGCTCATTCAAAGACCATCGTTCATTTCATGAGTATCTGGCAGCCACATTGACTGGCATTTGGAAGCCGGATTGGCTATAGTTTTTGCGGAAAGTCCGGCCGACAACATCAAAGGCCCGCACGCCCAGGTCAGACCTCAGGACTGGCTGACGCTGTGTCCAGAGTACGACGCCCTGTCACCGGACTTGCAGTAAAGCGGATCGACAGTAGCCCGACAAGGCGCTTTATATCCGTACCAACATGTAAATCTTCAGCTGTCATATTTTCACCTGCGTATTGTTATTACATGCATACCTTCGAATCTTTACTGCCTAAGTTAAAGGAAGGAAGTACCAGACCCGATTCGTCTCGTTCAAACGATAAAACCGGCGCCTCACCAGTAACTCAACCATTTGTCAACATCCCCTACCCCTAGCTGATACAGGTTCCCTAAAGTCACGGATTGTTCCAGGTTCGTTGTCTGTAGACTCGGGAAACCGAAGGCTTCCCTGTTGCTTGTAGCACCCTGGGAATGGAAAAACTCTAAGAGCCAAAGGACTGGAGTCTTGGTAACAGCATGATCGGACCCTTCCTCCAGAGCGGTTTGCGAGATAGCATCAATCCACTGAGAGTAAGGTACGAGGGGAATACTCAACGTGGAAGCGACACGTTGGAGAATAACTGAGGCTGCCACATGTCTAGGATGCAAAAGATGGATGTAACGGCATTTGCTGAAGCGAAATTCTACAAGGGCTTTGGCGGCTATGTCAATAGGAATCCACGACACACACTAAAGGGGGATCTGTTAGCGAAGATCCAAGAAAATGATATTGGAAGCAAACGTACATCTGGAATGTCGGGAAGATATTTCACGTCCTCGCTTGACTTGACCAGCAATGGGAACCACTCCTTCACATTCCATGCGCCATTAGTGCCTCCTGTGAGCTGTCCCGTGCGCACCACTACAGGCTTTAGCGTCGTGCTTTTGGCCACCTCTTCCAGAATGTATTCCGCCACCCACTTGGACTCGCCGTAGCCCCAGCCAGCAGAAATAGCAGGATCAGCAAGAAATGCTTCAGCTGCAGCATAGGAAGAGCCTTGCGTATCTATGCCAACCCATGAGTCACCCACCTAGGACAAACAAAGAAACATACTCCTGAATATACCAGCTGAGCTCGTGAAGACAAAGCGCGGCGCCATGCGACAAGTTAGAGAAAAATCGATCAGACGTCGAGTACCACGGATGAGAGGCTCCAAAGATGCAAGTGAAATATTAGAATCTACACGCCAGGCTGTAAATCAAGTTAAGCAGAGAAGCTCCCTTTCCAGGTCTGCCCGGACTGACCATTGTGGATAACGGACGTCACATCCTCAGTGGGCTCGTGGTAGACCCAATAATCCAAACCAAACAGGTTCGCAGACAGATCACAATCCAAAAATATGACTTTCGGGCTTGTAAGGACGTTTGCGTCTAATCCGCATTCATTGAAAGCGTCAGTCTACCGCAGAAAAGACCAGGAGTGCCTTGAACGGTTAATTGCATAGATTTTGACGACGTCATCTGAATGGAGAAGCGCATCTAGAATATAGCTGCCGAAAGCACCCGTTGAACCTGTGAGTAAGACGACCTCCTTGGAGCTGTCAGGGACCAAGGTGCTCTCTGCTACTGGGAAGTCGGTGCTGTACTGCCTTGCCATATCTAACATGACCTGTGTCTGGTGCCTGGTATCCTTCAAGTAAGACCCTTGAGCTACCGTTACTAAGTATTCACTTAATAAGTGGATTGTAAGATTTGCGTAGACGAAATTGTGTGGGATGTCACGGGAGTTGATTTTCGAGGTTGAGCGCAGAGCATGAAGGATCGTATTGCGGATCCATGTCGCTTGGAGGCTAGTACCGGATCAGCAAGGCAAGGTGATAATAACAAATAGAATTCCGCACCTGTTGTTGATAGCAGGTTGCATAGCGCAGCGGGGAAAGCCAGGTCTGGAGTCAAAAGTCAAAAGCTAGTAAGCGTTGACTTTCGATCTCCAGTATTGGTAGCTACAATTATGTAAGGTAAGAGCGACATGGAGGGTGTGCTACTTCAACACTCCCCCTCAACCGAACATGTCTACGGAGGTATTGAGACAAGTCCGAGTAAGGTAATCATGTGTCTGAGCTTCTCTCTTCCTAATCCCTTTGTCAAGGCATCGGCTGGCATATTTTCGGTTCATAAGTGGACCACATGGATGCACCCTTTTTCAACTTCATCGCGCAGCCAATAGAATCAAAGGTCAAGGTGTTTGACCCAGCCATGATGTTCAGGGTTTCAGGCAACTGACAAAGCAGACTCGTTGTCGATATAGAGGACTGAGACATTGGTGAGTGAATAGCCAAACTCTGTGAACAAGTTGTGAAGCCAAAGGATTTTCTGACCAGCAGACACGGCTGAAACGTATTCTGCCTCTGTTGTTGAGAGTGTCACGAATGCCTGAAGATGACTCATCCAGCTAATGGCTCCAGTACCCATTTGACAATGAAGCCGCTTGTAGAACACCCACTATCTTTGTCACCCCCATGATCTGCATCGCAGTAAGTCTTGAAGTCAAAGACTGATGAATCTGACTCAGAGTCAGGAGAGTAGACAATGCAATAGTCGACTGTGCCCTTCAGATAGCGTAATAGCCATTTGAGAGCTTCTCAGTGGGCTGTGCCAGGGTTTTTGCTGAATCGTGAGAGTACACTCACGGGATAGGCAACATCGGGCCTGGTAGCGATAGCGAGGTAGGCCACAGAGCCAAGCACATTCAGGTATGGGATTGTCCGCATTGTCTCATATTCCTCTGGTGTTTTGGGAGACTGATCTGCTGTAAGTTTTATGTTTAGATCCAAAGGTGTCAGAACAGGATTGCAGTCAGCCATTCCTGCATGTTGCAGAATATCTAGGGTGTATTGGCGCTGGGAGAGAGAGTGTGTTCGGTTGGCTCGGTCACGCTTGATCTCGACACCAAGGAGGTAAGACATTGGACCCAAGTCTCGAAGCTTGAAGTGCTTTTTGAGATCATTGATGACCTTTATAACACCATTTGGTGTCTTTGTGGCAATAGTCATGTCATCGACAAAGACTGGAATGATGATTTGCTCACTGTTCCTCTTGTAAACCCAGACACTATGCTTGCATTTTACCTGTTCAAAACCCATGGCATTGGTCAATGTTGCATGTAGCTTTTTGTGCCATTCTCTCCCAGCTTGCTTTAGTCCGTATAGAGACTTGAAGAGGTGCCAGACCCATTTCTTTCCTTTTTTCTCAAATCCTTCTGGCTGCTCCATATACACCTCTTCTGTCAGCTCACTATTGAGAAATGCTGATGAGATATTGACACTCCATAGCTCTAAATCCTCAAGGGCACCAAGTGTCAGGATGGCTTATAGAGCAGCCCATTTTAGCATTAGAGAGAAGATTTCAGTGTAATGGAAGTCAGGTCATTGTGAGTATTCCTTTGCAATGAGTCTTGCTTTATAGTGCTCAATTGATCTATCAGCATTGCATTTCACTTTGAATACCCAGTGACTCCCAACTGCCTTTCGATTTGGAGGGCATTTCACCAATTCGAAGACACCATTTTCAATGAGTGCCTGTATCTCTTATATAGTGACTTCATACCAACTTGCAGCTTCCTCTGGAGAGTGTTTTATAGCTTCATGGAAGGATTTAGGTTCACTATCATGTGTAGATGCCTTGTAAGCTGCTTCTGTCATGCTTTCGAATGCAACTTCAAGTCCTTCCTCTATCGTCAAGTGCTCGATTGTCTGGCTGGAGAAAGCTATGCCTTCAAGAATAGTTTTATCTTCCATAAAGGCTGTGTGTGCTTGATCCTCTGCATCTCTTGCATGATCATCATTGTTAAGATTTCAGTACATTCCATGACCATAACCAGGGCCAGGATCATATAAGCCATCATGTATTCTGTATTCATGTTTGCCTAGGTCTGTTGGAGGTGGTGGTGATGGTGATGGAGTTAGGTCTGAGAGAGATCCATTGAATGATGAGCCAGGAGGAGTCATAGCATTATGGGGAAGAGATGATACTGGAGGTGATGGGCTTAGAGGAGGTGAGAGATTTGGTGCTGGAGGATTTTTTGGAGGTGGAAGATCATCATTGTTAAGATCTTCCCCTTGATCAGGCAGCATAGGAGAATCTGACAGATTTGAGAGTAGAGAAAATAGGTCACTGAAAGGGTTGATAAGAGTTTTTGTATTTTCTGAGAACATTCGCTCATCAAAAATGACATAGCTTGATATGATGAACTTCTTAGTTATAGGGTTCCAGCACTTCCATGCCTTTGTACCTGATGGATATCCAACAAATATGCATTTGGTGATGCATGGCTGAAGACCTTATCACTTGTTCTTTTTGACATGGACATAGGCTAAGCAGCTAAAGACATACAAGTTAGAGACATCAGGTTTCTTCTTGTGCCAGCCAGTGTATGGTGTTGTTTTAGGAAGTGGTGCTATAGAGCAATGGTTGTGCATATATATGAATGCAAGCACTGCTAGTCTCCAGAAAGAAGAAGAAAGATGAGCTTCATAGAGCATAGTAATGGCCTCTTCAGCAATATCGTGATTTGCACATTCTGCAATTCCATTTTGATGAGGCTCATCAGGCTCAGTATGGTGCCTTGATATCCCTTCTTCTATACATAACTGATCAAATTCACGACCCATATCCTCTCCTCCACTGTCATCTTGCTTCTCTAAGATCTTCAGACCATGAAAATTTTCAGCATAGGCTTTGTAGTGTTTAAATTCAGCCAGAGCATTGCTCTTGTGCTTTAGCAAGGCAACAATCCAAAAACACAGAGCACTATATATAAAAGTGATCCAGTAGTGATAACCTTCTGATGTAGCAACTGGCATAGATCCCTTAAGATCAGAGAATATAATTGCAAGAGGGCATGTTGGAAGGAGTGAGGGGTCTCGAGGAATATTATGTCACCTGTGCTTGCCTATAAGGCAAGGTTCACAAATTGGGTCAGGATTGGATTGCATATTGTTCCTCTTTATATTTAAGATAAGCTGATTCTTGTACATGTCCTGGACAATGTTTATGCTTCTGTGACAGGTTCATTGATGTCATAAGATCAGGTCAAGTGGACAGATGCTTGCAGTACTTGAGATTACCAGCCTTGTAGTGTGAGTAGTGCCATTGAGATATCCAATGTTGTTATCATTGACAGTAGCTGAGAAACGGAGTGCTTTATCTTGAAAGAACTGGACTGATGACCCAGCTATGTTGATCTCATATCCTTTATGACATGTAAGATGGAAGGGTAAAAGCAAGTTATTATAAAGATCAGATACATGCAATACATCCTGGAACTCGACAGCCTCACAGACCTCTCCATTCTTCTCTTTAGGCTCAAACACAACTGTCCTTATGTCCACTGAATAAATGATTGAATTGTCTGCTAACTGAATCAGAACTACATATGGTGTCCAGACATGAAACCAGTCTTGATGATGGCTCATGTGAGATGAAGTACCTGTGTCCATATTCCAGTTAGATGATGCTGGGGACAAGAGATCAATACTTGCTTGGCTGGCAGTCTTTTCTATGATGTTTGACTTCTCTGTCTTTGCCTCTTCTGTCTTTTTGCCCAATTTTGTATTCTGATATTCTTGGACATGCTGTATAGCTCACTCTTTGGCTTTCTTTTTGCTGAAACACTCCTCCTCAGTATGTTCAGAGTTAGTGCACTAGCTGCAGATAGTATCAGATGATGCCACATGAGTGGCTTGGACTCTGATAGCACTTGCTTTGAATGATGTTGCTGAAGTGGTATCACAAGAGCAGCACTGCATCTCTTCAGTGTGGAAGATGGCAATGAGTTTGTTGAGACTGAGGAAATGGAGAAAAAAGACTGATGACACAAAATTATCATGATCAGATGAGAGGGCACAGATGAGAGTCATGGATTGAAGCTCTTCATCGAGTTGATCGATGGTGAACTTTTCAGGGTAGAGTGCTTTGATGTCTTATATAGCTTGTGAGACACATCCAACAAGAGTAGAGAGAGACTCTTTATCATCCTTCCGAATGCTGAATAAGGCATTATAGGTATTGAAATGAGTGCTCAGTTTTTGGTGTTGGTGAATGTCTTTCAGTTTCAACCACATAGCTGTGAGCTTACCCATGAGAAGACTGATATGAGCATGCTGTGATTCATCAATGCAAAGCCAGAGGTATCCTGCTGCAGATGAACAAGCTTAAAGGTAAGCTTTTGTCTCCTTCTTTTCAAGCTTTGTGAGTTCACTGAGGTCGGCTTGCTCTGGTGGCTCCTCAGTGCTATTGAAGTGGCCAAATAGCCCTTTGATGCACATGTAGGCCTTAAACAAAGATGCAAAGTGATTCCAGTTGCCAGCATGAAGGTTGAGAAAACCACATTTGATGGTGTCAATGATGTCTGAGTCATTTATCATGGTGTGAGAAAAAAAGAGACTATTGGGGTTAGAGAGTGTGTGGAGGCCTGTGATAGGTGAATGTGACTTCCAAATGGATAGTGATATCCCTTAGAAATATGAGCAAGACTTCAATGTTTAGTGAATGGTTCATGAGAGGGAACAAAAAAATTGCTTGGCTTAGTAAGACACAGGACTCATAACCTGTTGATAGCAGGTTGCATAGCACAGTGGAGAAAGTCAGATCTGGAGTCAAAAGTCAAAAGCTAGTAAGCATTGACTTTCAATCTCCAGTATTGGTAGCTATGATTATATAAGGTAAAAGTGACATGGAGGGTGTGCTACTTCAATATCTGTCATATCCATTTTAGAAGGGGTCATCATTGTCTTCATCAGGACATTCTCTACAGCCTCACAGACAAAGTTCAAACTGCTTAAAAGCTCCCATTCAATCAGAACCACTAGATGAGTCTGAGATGACTGCTTCACAACCTCATAGGCTTTGTCAATGTCAGCAGAGTAGGTGTTTAGCATGGCCTGTCATCATAGAGTGCCCATCAGAGTAAATTCAAATGGTTTGAATATATCTGCAATGATAATCATCTGCAATGGCAATTAAGTATATGATAACCATAACAGAGAGTTCCTCTATCTCTTTGAAAATTCTGAAATACTGAGGTGCAAACTGATTTGCTTTTTCTACTATGGACCTGAATAAAAATTTAGAATATTGTGAGTTGATATAAGGAGTGTAAGCATCAGATTGCATTTCGATGTCAGGAAAGTCTGCCCTCATCATTAGGGGAGACTTGCTCCTCTAGAATAGGCATAACAATAACACCAGTATAGAATCTTTCATGCCTGAATATTATGGTGCTGGAAATTTTAGGATCTTTGTTCAATATATCCTCTGGATATTCTGACATCATTAATCAACATGGAATGACTAGAGTAAAAAACACCTACTGATAGGAATGGGATTTGTCTGCAATGCTGAAGTTCTGTTGAATACAGTTTATCTGATAGATGCATATTGTGCTTGCCTTCTCTCCAGATGAATGCATAATTTGGTCATCTCCTTCTCCATGCACCCACCATAGTTCTGGGTTTATAGGATGTCTGGCTATGAGATCATTGGTATCCAGGGCTAGAATATCATCTATTTCTGTATTTAGAATAGCAAGTTGATGTGTTGGGGTTGTCTGTAGATCAGTTGGAGCATCATATCTTTTTTTAATGAGAAGCACTCACCTTGAACACAAGATGGTAAACTCCATTCTCTTCCTCAAAGAGCATGAAGGTTGGAGTACAATGAGGGGAGAACTAGAAACAGAAGATTAATTGAAACCACAGAGTTCTACTGGTCACAGTTCTGACCTTCCAATAGTCTCAGCCTTCAGAGGGAGGTCGCTCTATGATAAAGAAATTAGACTGACTCACAGAAAATGAAAAACATTGACTTAAAAGGAACAGCATGACTGTGGTGGTCTCTGTCCTTACAGTGATATAAGCACTGCATGTTTACTGTTCATGACTGAGATCTGATGACTCACTGTCTATACAAAGAAACCAAACAAACACCTTTTTGGATTAGTCTGTCATCTATGGCAGATTGTAGAGAGCTGCCTGCAAACACCTAGGTATCTATGTCATAGAGCATAAGTGCTGTATTGTGAAAACCTATGATTGTTTTGAATTTTGCTAGTTTTGCTACTCATTCAGGATTCTTTGCCCAGTTCTATTGGAAGTTTTGAAGTTATTGAGGGAGTAGGAATTCAGTCAGTTGGCCACAGTTACCTCTAGAAATGCTGGAACACAGAACATTGAATTGTATCTTATCGCCATAGCACCAGAAAAGATCCAATCAGGCATTAGAATGAGTGGAGGCCAACCAGGTCAAAATACAGTCATGATCACACCAGTGTAAGCCTGAGTTCAACAGCCATAAGCTCTACATAATTGAATGCATTAAAAATCAACATACCATCCAAGCAATGTGAATAGCACCCATAAGATCTAGATTGCCAATTCAATGAGTGAGATGAAGTCATAGAAGTCTACTGATAGAACATTGGCACAGCATGCACAGATAACACATCTCTGCATATATCAATCTCACTGAAATCTATATATAATGAGCAACAAAAATTCATTGCTACCAAGAGAAAAGCTTATAAGGTAGAAGACCAGACTGCATCATGATCTTGTATGTGAATGAGATGGGTTTTGGGAATGCAGTAGAATCTAAGGCCAATGGTCAAGTGACAAATTAGAACAATCATACATTTTTATGAACCAGATGAATACATGATTAGTGCTTGAGTCTCCAGCATGTTATTCTGAATCAAAGATAACAGCTTTGCAGATGTCGATGTGGAGTAGAGGGTCTCAAAAGAGGGCATAGGTATCATTTGGATATCTGCATGTTCATATCTAGCTTTTAGCTTCTGAAGTGCAGCTGCTGCAAGCTTCTGCATTCCAGGGTTTTGACTCAGGAGCATGCACTTGGCATCTGTAGACCAAAGAAGATGGGCTACTACTGCATCTGAGTTGCATACAGAAATTAGGAAAGTGATACATCCTGCATGCATAATGTCTGCCATTGTAGTATAGTAGATTATAGTGTCTGTAGATATTATTACTGTTGTGCTACAAATATTAAAAACTTGCACAATATACTTGTGACAGCCAATATGGTGACTACTAGATTTTTGGACTCTGAAGTAACCTTCTTGTGGATGAATTGAGCAGCCAGATGGATCACTAGAACAGCTCTACCCCAATTGATATTGATTATCTGCCCTGCATCATCCTCATAATGAAAGAGAGTGTGATCTCGACTTTTTGCATAGTGGTAGTCAAATATTTGGGCAAAGATTATAGATCCATCAGTTGGAGGAGTAAACATCAAACTTAAAGTCTCCTATAGCATCAGAAGGTTTGTCATAGCTATTGCACTGAGTATCAACCTTTGCAAATAACTGGGTAGTATAGCAAGCAGCTTTTACAGAATCATATAGTGGTCAACTGATCAGAGCTACCTTTCTCAGATGGATTTCAGGACTTTCTTAGCAATATGCCATGCTGGTATCAGTGCTTAAAGATGCTATAAGGTGTTCCATGATTTGGATGTGAAATAGGGTAAGAAAAGGAGAGAAAATGTACAAGATCGTCAACAGAGGCATACTCTCAACACAGGCACCGCCCTATGGCTCAGAGATCAGGCATGTGACTGCTGTATCAATGCATGTCATCTGGCTCTGCTAGACTAACTGAGCATGACAGCTGCTGCAGGAGCTATATGATGCTGGCCCTAAGCCAATAGAATTCTTAGGCTTGGAAAATACATCTTATTGTATCAAATTATGAATTTCTTAGTAACAGGTACCTTACTTGTAAGTCTCAATTACAGTCAACTCTATCTTAACCCATACTTGTAATAACCCATACTCTGCAGTAACCCATAGATTTTGGCTATCTACCAACTTGGTTACTGCTTAAAAATTGAATCTCTTCCATACTCCATAACCCATAATTGGCCTAAAGTTGTGAATTTTCACTGAATTTAGTGCATTTTGCATGAAAGTATTTATAAAAATTAATAGCTACACTCTCTAAGTGTCACAATATGAGCCTGCCTCTCAGCTAGAAATTGCTGAGAACACCTTTTCAATATCAAAAAAGCTGCTCAATATACTCAAAGATAGCCTCACAAAGCTTGAGAAGCAAGTAAAAACCAGAAAAAATGATCTTCTTGCTTGTCTTGCTAATAAGCAGCCTATATCTGATGACAATGAGTGCTGGTTAGACAATGAAGCCAATCCTGTTGAGGAGGTCACAATTCTTGACTTGCTGGATCAGGCATCCAATTATGAGCATGAGTTGAAGTATCTGAACTCACAGCAGAAGTCATTGGTGGAGAAATTGAAGAAACTTGGAAGTGGGATTAAAAATCTGATGCTAAGTAAAAAAAGGAAGAGTAACCACTGTTCTGGATCTTTGGACTCTGGCTAACCAAACTCTGATGCTATAGGATCTGAGGAGTGTATCAAAAAGCCACATGCAGACAAGTAAGCAAAGCCACCAGTCTTTATCAGAAAGGAAAGTGCAACATTGAAGTAAAAAATCAAGATCATAGACTGGCATTATGCACAAGATCCCAAATTTAAGCAGAGAAATACAGCTGAGCATTGGAACCAGATTTATCCAAATCTTCAGTTGAAGCAGCCTACAATGTCTGCATGGTTGAAAAATGAGCAGAAAATACAGAATCAGTATGCAGCAATGGTAGCAAGTGGACAGACAAGGAATTTAAAGTGTGTAAAGCAAACTGAGCATCCAGAGATCAATGAGATGCTGGAGTTGTGGATTTAGAAGGCTATGGCAGATGGGGTCCATCTCAATAAGGAGATTTTGAGACAGAAGTGGACATAGTTTGCTGATCTTGTGGGAGTGCTCTAAGATAACTGGTTGGCACTGAATGAGGGCTAGTTGTCTGGTCTCAAAAAACAATGTGGTTTGTATAATATCAAGCACCATGGAGAAGCTGGTTCAGCTAAGCCTGAGATATTGATGCTGAGCACAAGTATATATGTGAGCTCATTGTGAAGAATAGATATCAGCTGAAGGACATCTTCAATATGGATGAGACAGGTTTATTTTGAGTATAAGTGGTTTTTTGTTTCTGCTGATAGTCCTTTTCTAAGAAAGTGACATGCATTTGTAGCACCTAATAGAGTATACTGTTAGCTATAATGTAGACCTCACACAGTATAGCAGTAAGCAGAAACACAGTGTTATATTCACTGTACCTAATAGAGTACACTATTAGCTATAATATAGACTATAGGATACCAATCAGTAATATAAACAAAGTAATATAAGTAGATACTCACTCTCACATAGTATAGTGATAAGCAGAAATGCAGTGAAGGTGCTCAATGGACTGTATTTAATATATATAGTCTATCCTGACATAAAGAGGTATTGAGCTCCACCAGCAGGATATGATGGAGCTCCTGCTTGCTAATCCAACACACTCTCTCAAGCAGAGTGAAGTCTAAGCTCTGTTATGATTTTTCCTATTTTCTTTTCTTTTTCCTTTCAGAAATGACCACTATCTCTGCTTAGTCAGAGTGCTTGACCAGTGCTTAGGACTGTGGGAATGCTTAGCTCAGCAACCCAGTCAGTCATTGTCTTATCACAGCTGTGTACTGTGCAGGAAAAGACACTGCTCTTTTTGTCTCCCAAATGCAATACAACGACAACAGCACAACAGCAGGACAACAGCTTTTGTGGAGAGCCTGACAACAGCAGGGAGTAACAGCTTTACAACAGATAATATCTTTTGTGAATATTTATTAATAGCCTGACAACAGAACAGTATTTAAGTAGTGTAGCTCTTTGTTACGATTTTTCCTATTTCTTTTGGTTTTCTTTTCTTTTTCCTCGAAAATGACCTCTATCTTTGCTTAGTCAGGGTGCTTAGGCCAGCACTTAGGACTATGGGAATGCTTAGCTCAGCAACCCAGTTGGTCACTCTCCTATTGCATTGCTGTATGCTGTAAAGAGAGAGACAATACCTTCTTTGTCCTCTAACTGCAGCGCAGCAGTAACAGCACACAGCAGGACAATAGCTTTTGTGGAGAGACTGGCAACAGCAGGGGTAACAGCACAACAGCAAGACAACAAGCTTTTGTGAACATTTATTTATAGCATGATAACAGAACAGTATTTAAGTAGCATAGCTCTCGCTGTAATACCCCAGCTTCAAGCTAAAGTTTATTCTCTACCATCCTATCTCAAGCGACCTGCAATGCCTTGACCACACACCTCTGTTAACACATCAGTGAACTCAGTCAGACATACCTGAAGTGTGAGGTACCAAACTGTTTATCATGTGTTAATAGTCACATAGAGTTTGGGCTTAACACTCTTGCTATAATACCCCAGCTTCAAGCTAAAGTTTATTCTCTACCATTCTATCTCAAGCGACTTGCAAACACCTTGACCACACACCTCTGTTAACACATCAGTGAACTCAGTCAGTCTAATCTAAAGTGTGAGGTTCTGAACTGTTTATCATATGTTGATAGTCATGTGGAGTTTGGGCCTAACAAGCTCAGTGGCAAAGTGCTTTACCTTGGCTGAAGGTAAAGGCTTGATGAGAGCATTGGCAACCATGTCCTCAGTGGAATAATAAACAAGATAAAGGGAGTCTTCACTAATGACCCAGTGAATGAAGTGAAAGTGAATGTCAATATGCTTAGTTCAGATATAATACTGATGATCTTTTGAAAGTGCAATGACAGACTGATTATCTGAGAATAAAGTTGTAGCATCAGTAATTGATGAGAAAACTTGAGAGAGCAGACTGTGAAGCCAGAGTGCCTCCTTCAATGCATGTGTTGCAGCCACATATTCAGACTCAATAGTTAAAAGTGAGATAATCTTCTGCTTTTTAGATGACTATGAAACAGCTTCACCATTCAGCATGAAAGCATATCCAGTAATGGCATGCCTATCCTCTGCCATGCTCCTATCAGCATCCATATATTCATGCAAAACCTTTCTATTTCCCTCAAACATCAGCCAGTAATCTCTCATGCTCTTCAGATAGCAAATATATGTTTTACAGCCTTTTAATGGGCCTCTGCAGCAGCTGTTGAATATTTTGAGACTATTGTCATAGCAAATACAATGTCGGAGCATGTCCTGAGCATAATCCAGATCAAAGAGCCAATAGACTCCCTGTAAGGAATATCTCTTATGACTGCAATTTCTCAGATAGAGACTGGTGCAGGAAAGAAAGACAAATGGAGATTAGTATTTATTAGTGTAGAGACTAGTTTGAGGTCTTCAAAGCTATAGTGATAAACAATGGCATCAATATATGAGTATTGGAAAAGGAAAACAGAGTGTGACTCATAGTCATATATGATCTCGATGCCAAGAATCCAATGCAGCTCCTCTAAATCTATGACTTTCACATATTTTGCCATATCTTCCTTTACCTCTTGCACTAGATGCAATGATGATGCTGCAACAGTGCAGTCATCAATATGGACAGCAATGACAGTCAAGTTTCAGCCCTCTTGCTTGTAAAATATGACTTGATTAATATCACATTGCTTGAATTCCAGCTGCATCACTAAAATCTCAATGAGATATTGATACCAGTGACAACCACTCTGCTTCAAATCATACAGAGTCTTTATGAGATGGCAGACTTGACCAGAATAAGAGCCAGGCTCAGAATAGCCAGGAGATTGATATATATAGATGATTTCTTTATTGGTGAGCTTTCTATTTAAGTATATGCCCTTGATATTGACTTGATGGAGCTCTAGGTTGAGTGCTGCAGCTATAGCAAGAATTGAACAGATTAATGCAAGCCTTGCAATAAAGATATAAGTGTTGAAGTAGTCAACATCAGATACTTATGAGAACTCTTGTGCTACCAAGCAAGCTTTGAACTTGACTATGCCTCTCTCAGCATTCTTCTTGATTTGAAAGATCCACTTTAAGCCCACAACATTTGCTCCAACTGGTTTTTTGATAATTTTCCAAGTTCCTATAGTCTTTAACATCACAAGCTCTTTCTGTATTGCATCTTCTCACAAAGGCTAATCAGGCTGACACTTTACTTCAGCTAGACTGCATGGCTCTAAGGCTTCTGCATCAGCTGTTAAAATGGCCATAGCATACTCCTCAAGGAAGTCAGCATCCTCAGGTATCATCAGCCAATCTGCTTCTCCCTCTCTCTCAAACTTGAGAGGTTTGTTGTTTTCATTGACAATTAGTAATTGAACACCAACAGATACTATAGAATTGCTTGGATATGCTGATACACTGCTTTTACTAGAGATGAGATCCAGCATCCACTGGCTAGGCTTTCAAATATGTCTGGAATAGGTTTTTTTAACTATGAATTGGACTGTAGGCTGAGCTTTGAGTGTAGGTGACACCTGTGATGGCTTTGCAGTAGGTGGATTAGACTGAGTTTTTGATGTTGATAGAATCTTATATAGCTCAATATCTTCCTCCCCTTTAAGATTGTCAGTGGCAATACAAGTTGTATCAAAATAGACATTTCACTTGACAGACACCATCTTGCTCTCTGTCTAGTAGACATGGGATCTATTGCTTGTTTCATTGAATCCAATCTACTAACCTTCACATATGCAGCTATCCAGCTTCATAATCTTAGTCTCAAGACATACCCAGCATTTCTCTCCTCATTTTCACAATCTTTTTAGATCTGACTTCTTCTCTGTGACAGCCTCATAAGGAGTCATTCCATCTAGAGTCTTTATTGATGTTCTGTTGAGAACCCAGACAGCATAGTGAACAGTCTCAGCCTATAGAAAGTAAGGTAAGCCACTCAAATGCAGTATAGCTCTGATTTTTTCAATAACTATGTGATTACAGTTGACTATCTCACAATGCATATGGTCAGGAGATGCCAAAACCATATGCATTTATAGATTTATGCAAAACCAAAATAGTATATGATGTGACATGTGATATGTGATAACATTGTTGTTGCTCCAAAATGCTATCAGTGGCTTTTGGGTCAGCTTTCCATGCATCTCCTTGAATAATGCACCTCTGAAATTCCTCAGCTGTGGTACTAATCCACCCTGATCACCTTGTGAAACACAAAATGCCTTCAGCTTTTGAATAAGCTCAAATCCTTCTCTTGTAGTTATTAAAGTCTGTTTGTTTCCAGCAGTTTGCTATCATTTCACTGCTGACATTTGCCCAAGCATCATAAGCAATAGTCATAGCTTCAAGGAGATCAAGCTTAAAGATCTCAGACTCTCCAAGATCATTGAGATCAAATGCATAGATACACATGGCATTCTGATAATGTGCCTTGAAGCAGCAGATAATATCAGCATCTAGTGGCTGAACATATAGAGTTATATTGAGCTCGAAGAACTCCAGCTTTGTGTTATAGGGTGTATAAGCAATAGAATGCCCTTGAAAGTTGTCTAAGATTAGCAGAACCTGTTGCATCTCTCTCTTCATCTTTAAATCAAATATCTTCACCCACTCTGTAAATATTTCACTCATCATCCAGGCCTTTTTGTTATTCTGATAATAGAATTCCATTGCTGTTGGACTCTTTTTTTTGAAACACTGCAGTTGCTTCAACTTTCCAATAAAAACAACTGGTATCTGCTCACTCCCATCTGCATTCACAGCAAAACACATGGTGATATAGAACTTGTCCTGTTTCTGTCCACTCATAGGACCAGATGCCAAGGTATGATCTGAGATGGCAAAAATGACAAGATCAGATTTATCAATATTCCATCTGTTCCATATTGTATATTTCACTATAATGCTGTGAAGATGCATACATTCTTTTTCCACTGCCACTATATCCACTGAGCCTGCTTCTCCATGCCACTGAACCTCCTGAATCTTCCATGCCTTGCAGAATGATCTCAACCATCTCTCTTTTTTCAAACACTGATCCTCTGAAATATTCATCAGATTTTCAATCTGATTTCACTTCTCTATCAGCATTGCATCAGTCACAGTTTCATCTCAAAGCTGCATATTCTGATACCAGGATGCAACAGCATGCTCCACATCAGGTCAGATGACAATGTGAGACTTTTTAGATGATAGTGCATTAGAGTTCTCATTTGCATGCTGTTCAATTTTTGTATAAGATGCTAGTTTCCATAAAAGAGTTGATTGAGTAAAGAGCAGTGCACCTTCCTTTCAGTTTGCAAAATGTGCCACAATGTCAGCATGTTGATGAGAAGAATGGTTATCAACATGTTTGAATACTATGAGCCAGTCTCCTGTTGTGAGGTGTGGGTGGGAGATCTGCTTTGAAGGCTAAGCTGATGATGTATACATTAGGACTTTCTCCTTCTGTTTTGTATGCTCATATGGATTTCCAGGTTTAGCACATGGTTTTCATGTTGGTTCAGAAGGCATGTTTATAGAGATATAGGCTGCATTACTTTACAATAATTTTTTTTGTGTTTGTCATAGTCCATACAAACAAATTATGTTTATTGTTCTAATATATGCACAATGTTATATTGGCTTACTACAATTTTAGATCTGACAATGCATATTCCCAACTAAAACCATATGTATTATGTGATATGCATTTCTAGCCTATTTCCCTGCTTCTCAACTGCATTCCAGCCCAATCCATATGCAAAGTCAGAATTATGCATTTCAACATCATGCATTGTGAGATAGTCAACTGTATATCTTTCAGCCACTCTATTATACTGTGGCATATCATGCACAGTCATCTTCCTTGCTATGCCAGCAGTTTTTAGATGCAAGACAAATGCTTTGTTGAAGTATTCACCTCCAGTCTGAATAGAGGATTTTTACAGAGTGATCATGCTGGGTGCAGATGTGAGCTTCATAGGCCTTATATGTCATGGAAGCTTCACTCTTCTGGTGTAAGAATTCAAGGTAAGCTCAATGAGTGCTGTCATCAATAAAGAAGATGAAGTAATAGTATTTATGCAGAGATTCCATGGATGCAGGTCTCTATAAATCAGAGTGAATTTTGCCTCTAATATCAGTTGCATATTCTCTCTCTTGAGCCTTAGACACTGGCTTTTATGTAGCTTTAGCATAAACATATGACTCACAGAACTGTGGTTCTCCAGATGATTTGTCAAGCTTTACTCTGATTATGAAGCCTTTTTTGACCAGATGACAAGCAATTTCAGGTGAAATGTGGCCTATGCAGCAGTGCAATTAGTCTAGAGTAAGCACCTCTTCAGCTGTCCCAGCCAAATCTCTCTCATGACAAACCCGATATTGGTCACCATCATCTTTTGAGACAACCTCAACTACTTTTCCATCCAGTGCACAGATAATGTATTTTCTATTATCAAAAGTCAATTCAAAACTAAGATTGTCAAGTCAGCCAACTAAAATAAGTGTATAGCCAACTTCAGGAGAGTACATGACCTTAGTGAGTTGCAGGTTGCTCACATTTGCATCATTTGACACATCAATGCTCATCATGCTCTTTTCAGCTGCAGAAGATTTTTGAGTGTTCACAGCATGGAATACCTTGAGTGAGACAGACTGGAATGAGTTGAAATCATCATGGTAAGGGAAAATATGGCATATACAGCCAGAGTTATAGAGTTCAGTATGAATTTGAATATCAGGTGAGTTTACAGTGTTGGTAATGGCTGTGACTGACTCTTCAGAAGCAGATATATCCTCCAAAGTTGGCATACCAGATGTGGTATCTGATTGTCTGTCAACAAAGGAGTTCACATCACTCTGGTCAACATCTGAGGATAATGCACTGTTTAGCTTATCTCACAACTCATCATCAACCTCCAAAAAAAGGTCAGTACTATTGTCTTCATCCTCTAAGTCCTCTGACAAGCCCTCAACTTCAGATTCATCTGACTCAGAAACTGCAGCCAGCAATGGCATGTCACTAGCATCATCAACTCTGAATGCACCACCAGCTTTCCAGTCTGAATCTGATAATTCCTCAGCCACATTGGCTATTTCACTCTTTGATCTAGAGGCCTTGCTGTCATTGTCTGATGACTTCTTCTCAGAGCATTTGTTTTTAAAGTGTTCTTCCTTTCTACATCTCCAGCACAATTTTTTGCCAGATTTCTTGCTCTTCTTATTGCCACCTAAGCTTGATGAAACAGACATGGCTTTATCTTGCTCTGAGTCCTTTCCTTTTCCAGACTGCTGATTATGCTTGGCTTGCTCATGCTCCAGTCAGTCATATTCCTCAGAAATGGCATAGATCAGATTCTCAGGATTGACTTCCTTGTTGAAACTAAAAAACTTTGCCACCATAAGGAAAGTCAATGCATGCTTGGCAAGATAGAGAGGGATAGAGGTGAGAATTGTTGAGTAGTAATCCTTCTCCTTGATGATGACACTGATAGAAGCCAATGACTTCCATTTCATTGACAGACTGTCAAGAAACTCATAAACATTGCCTTTGGCCAGGCAATGTGACTCTATAAACTGCTGCCAAAGGTTGGTTTGTGCATAGCCACTCTTATCAGTAAACTCTTTTTTGATCTTTGATCAGGCTACAGCAACTGTAAGAAGATGCTGAATCTTCATAGTGACTGAGTCAGAGATCTTTGAGAGCAGGAGGTTCTTGGCTACAGCCTCATCTTTCTCCTATTCATCTAGCTCAGCCATAAGAGCTGTTGTGGGTGCAGCGAGAGAGAGTTTGGACTTTGATCCATTGAAGTGATCCCATTTTCCTTTGGCTTGAACACCAGTGGAAAAGCAGAGGTAGAAGATGGACCAGTTGTCACCAGATGTGTTCAGTGTGGGGACATTTGATGGTAGGCCTGTAGTTAAGGCAGCAACAACAGAGGTCATTTGAGTACAAAGGATGGGATAGAGTAATTCTCAGGGCCATATAACCTCTAAGAAAGTGACATGTGTTTGTAGCACCTAATAGAGTATACTGTTAGCTATAATGTAGACCTCACACAGCATAGCAATAAGCAGAAACACAGTGTTATATTCACTGTACCTAATAGAGTATACTGTTAGCTATAATATAGACTACAGGATACCAATCAGTAACATAAACAAAGTAATATAAGTAGATACTCACCCTCACACAGCATAGTGATAAGCAGAAACATGGTGAAGGTGCTTGATGGACCATATTCAATATATATAGTCTATTCTGACATAAAAGAGTATTGAGCTCCACCAGCAGGATATGATGGAGCTCCTGCTTGCTAATCCAACACCTCTGTCCCTTATATTTGAGAAGAATGTCACCAGATTAAGGTCTCATAGACAGACCATCATCAGGAGTCAGAGAAAGCAAGAAATGTCTGACATATGTATTCACAATCAATGCCAGTGGGTCTGAGAAGCATGTGCCATTCATCATTGGCAAAGCTGAAAGACCATGAGCATTTCTAAAGAAATCAGGTGCTCAACTCTGATTCTATTATTGCAGTAATGCAAAGTCCTGGATGACAACAGTTCTGTACAGGGAATGGATTAAAGATTGAGATTTGAAAATGTGACAAGCAAACCACAAGATATTGCTTTTTCAGAACAACTTTGGTGCTCACAGTGTTTCAGATGATCTTACAAACATCCATGTTGTGAATTTCACACCAAATCTCACTGCCCATGTCCAGCTAGATGATACAGATATCATTCAATACTTCAAAGCATACTATCAATGTTATTTCATGCAATGTGCCATTGATTGTTATGACACTGGTGTTTCTCCTGCTCAAATCTATGATATCAATCAGCTCAAGGCCATGCAACTTGCTGACCTTGCTTGGCATGAGGTGGATGCTTCTATCATCCATAACTGCTGGTGCAAGGCTGGCATTCTCTCAGACTTATTTCTTAATCCCACAGCATCAACTTCTACTCCAGTTGTTTCAGTTTTATCACTTCTGAACACAGGAGATTCAGACACTTATCTTGCAGCAGCTGAGAAGGAGGTTACAGACTCATTGTCCCATCTCCAGAGAATTGGTGTGTTGCAATCACAGAACATGATGGCCATTGATGAGCTCATTGATTTTGCATTGGAGGATTCAGATGAAGACATCTTTAATGCAATCAAGGAGTGTCAAAATGCAGAGCAAGAAAAGGAGATGAATGGTGGTGGTGATGGGGGTGATGATGATGCAACAGACAAGAAACCATCATGGAAAGAAGCACTCACTGCTGCCTCTGCCTTATGGAGATATGTTGCAGATGTTGATGAGCCATTTGCCTGCAAACTTGAGACTGTTCTCACCAACTTTGGTCACCAGACACACCTGGAAGAGTTTCATTCCATGGAATTGACCACTATTACTGATTATTTCCCTTATCAATTGTTGCCATACCTCTAGATGATAGATACATACATAAAATAGATGAATTGTCATGTTAAATTGCTAAAAATACATCCTTATACTGACTCTACTGTAACCCATACTCTATAATAACCCATAGTTTTGGGGGTCCACCGACTGCCATGGGTTAAGGCAGAGTCGACTGTACATACATGTTCAGTGCTGAGCGGGGGTTCCGGAAACGAAGTACGTAGGGCTAACTTGAAGATACCTCACCATTAACCATATTCCATCTTGATCATCAGATGGAAAATTTGGGGATTCTAGAGAATGCCCACATTGACCCTCAGTTGAGGGCAAAAAATTTTACTTTGCCCATCCTGCCAGTAATGTTCCGCCAAATGAACATTCACCGGAAAGACATCATTTAATGGAATTTGATAGATGCTTGCGAGCCAAACTGTTAGCGATGTAGTAGACACTTCATCATACACCGGCATAAGATACTAGTACATAGATAATCCAGATCTACCCAAACATAACAATCATTAAATAGGGCAACACAAACAGAGCTCACCATGTAAACATAATTAAGCAATTTTCAGAGTGTCCATGCAGTCTTCGTAGCTAAAGTTTTCCTCCTGTTTCGACTCTTCTGAAAATAAACAGGCATCAGTCTCTGTCCTTGTCCTAATCCTTATCTCTGACCTTGGAAACCGAGTCCTCATTCTCATCCTCATCTTTATGGACTTCATCCTCGTCTTTATGGACTTCATTTTCCACGAGGCCCTTCTCCCCCTTGCTCAGTGCCTTTGCACGGGATTGCTTTGCCTTGAGAGCAAGCGATGCTTCATATGTCTGCACCAAGTTTGGCCGTGCCTCTCGCACCAACACAGCAGGAAGCCACATTTTCAGCGGGGATAATGGATCCACAGGCTCTTTAGGCGCCTTCCAATCCGGCAGCGGCTGTCTTGTGCCAGTCACACCCGCCTCTGCGAGATATACCAGCATACGTGGATCCACTTCGACGTAATACAACAACTCATGATTGAAAAACGGATCCTTTTTCTTGCTCGTAATCCTTAATATCCAATCATTATCCATCCCTACGCGTTGGGTCCCAGCAAAAGTCCCTCCGAGTGTGAAGACAGGTTGTTTGGGCGACAATGCGTACCGCCGTATCGCCCGAATCACAATCGACGGCCATATAATCGTCCTAAAACGCTTCACGATCTCCGACTTCCAGCCCCACTCGAAATATCGCTCGCATAGCGCCGCGAGGGCGGGCAGGGACGGTTCTCTACGGGACCATTGTATGTCGTGGGATATGGTGATGGCAGGGTTGGCATAGGCAAGGAGCATATCGATGTTGGGGAAGAAGGAAGAGACGCGAGCGAACTGCGTGAATTGGGCCAAGGAGGGAGAGAAGACGTCGGAGGGTGTAGCGAGCTCCTGAATGAGCTCAGCGCGCCAGGATGGTATAAATGCTTTGAGTTCTGTTCGGTTCATGGTAGTAGCTGCTCTGAGAAGCGAGTCGGCGAAGCCCAGACGGGTGAGCTCGATAGCGATTTCCATAAAGTTGCAGTCGAATGCTCCGATCTGGGTGCAGAGTCGTGAGATGAAAATAAGGCTTGCTCTATTATACCCGAGGTCGGGAAGGCGATGGACGAGATACTGCTCTTGTTTGCCCTTATCGTATGGTACGCCGCGGTGAGTCGATGATGGGTTTTGAATGACAGTGTGAGCGCCGTACAGAAAGGCTTCCAGATCGTCGGTCAGTATGCCATCGATGACGCCGTGCGCGTTGAGTAACGCCAGGTCGATGACAGCGTCACCCGACGCAGTCCTGTGCTCGATGCCAAACGCCTCTGCCAATTCCTTCATGCCACTCGTCAGCTCCTTCTCCATGGGATGGCGTTCCTTCGTAGCATGAGGTCCATCGAATACAAATAGAGGAAGAACTGGGCGCTTTAGAAGCGCAGCGATGCGAAAGAACAATACTCTAAGTTCTTTGTTTTCGCCTGCCTGACCATACTCTGAGTGCTTAAACCAAGGAGATACCTCGATACCGAGTCGAAATGCACGTAATGAGGGATCACCATGGCGGAGAGAGAAGGCAGTGAGCGAATTTAAAGTGCCAGAATTTTGGAACAGCGGCCTGAACCAGTCTCTTGACCTCAACATCACAGTCAATCCGAAAGCATCAAGTGGGAAACGTGGGAAAGCCGGGGGAAAGCCGGAACGGTAAGCCAACAAAATCTCGCTTTGGTCTATATAACTTTTTTTTCTCGTTTTATTGCTTCCAATGAGGGCGATGTGTGCGCTGCTAATCAACAATAATTAATGCCGTCAAGCGCGTATCGTCTAACCGTCACCGCGCTACGATATAAAGTAAAGTATTGGTATGTATACAGAGAATCCTTTAGAGCTCATCGTGGTCTCGGAACACCTCCTGGTCATCATCAGAGGGTCCAGCCGTGTTATACAATTTTGTCGTTATAGGGTTGACGATGGCTTGAACCTCTGCAAGACATGGTATTAGTCCTGATCATTACGGATTAAAGAAGAAATAAAAACATACCAGCCAACTTCTCTTCAAGGTCCTCTTCAGTTGCTGAAGAGCCATACTCGTCTAACCAGTCAGTCGTGTCCTTGACGGCATCAAGGATAGTCTTCTTGTCGTCATCACTGATCTTCCCTCCTAGACCCTCCTGGTCAGCGATCTGGGACTTCAATCCATACACAAAGGCGGATAGGGAGTTCAGTGCTTCGATGCGTTTGCGCTGGGCCTCATCCTCAGAAGCAAACTTCTCAGCCTCGGCCACCATACGATCAATCTCTTCCTGTGAAAGACGGCCCTTCTCATTTGTAATGGTAATCGACTCTGACTTGCCACTGTCGGGATTGATAGTCAAGACAAGTTAATGAGACATCAGGACAGTCCACTTACGTTCCCTTGTCAGCGGCAGCGACCTTCATGATACCATTGGCATCAATCTCAAATGTAACCTCAATCTGAGGGACACCACGAGGCGCAGGCGGGATACTAGACAACTCGAACTTGCCAAGAAGGTTGTTGTCCTTGGTCAACGAACGTTCACCTTCGAAAACCTGGATCAATACGGTAGGCTGGTTGTCAGCAGCAGTCGAGAAGCTAAAGCAAGTAGTCAGTCCGAGAAACTTGCAAACTTGTGAAACAAACATACATTTGGCTCTTCCGGGTGGGGATAACAGTGTTCCTAGGAATCAACTTCGTGAAGACACCACCCGTAGTCTCGATACCGAGCGTGAGCGGGCAGACGTCAACGAGGACGACATCGGCAGTTCCTTCAGCACCAGAGAGAATACCACCCTGGACGGCGGCACCATAGGCAACAGCTTCATCGGGGTTGATACCCTTGGAAGGTTCCTTGCCACCAAAATACTCCTTGAGGAGTTGTTGAACCTTGGGAATACGAGTGGATCCACCGACGAGCACAACCTAGATCGATGGTCAGTACAAACAAAGCAAAGCTAAACCGGAAACTCACTTCGTCAACATCTTCCTTCTTAACACCAGCATCCTTGAGAACCTGTTCAACAGGCTTCATCGTCTTCCTGAACAAATCCATGTTCAATTCCTCGAACTTAGCCCTTGTCAAAGTCTCAGAGAAGTCATTGCCATCCTCGAAACTTTCGATTTCGATGCGGGTACTCTGTTGGTTGGAAAGCGTCCTCTTGGCCTTCTCAACCTCCCTCTTCAGTTTACCCATAGCGCGGAGATTGCCCGAGACATCAGTGCCGGTCTTCTTCTTGTACTGCTTGACGAGGTACTCGATGACACGGTTATCGAAATCTTCACCACCGAGATGAGTGTCACCGGCGGTAGCCATAACCTCGAAGACACCGTCATCAATGGACAAGAGGGAGACATCGAAGGTTCCACCACCAAGATCGTATACGATGATCTGGGACTCGCCGCCTTTCTTGTTGAGACCGTAGGCGATGGCGGCAGCGGTAGGCTCGTTGATAATACGGAGAACCTGGAGACCGGCGATAGTGCCGGCATCCTTGGTGGCTTGACGTTGAGCGTCGTTGAAGTCTGCCTCAAAGAGTGAGAACACCCTCAAAGGAGGAAGTGAAAAAAAAAAAACGCACAGGCAGGGACAGTGACGACGGCGTGAGTGACCTTCTCTCCAAGGTATGCCTCAGCAGTCTCCTTCATCTTCGTAAGGACCATGGCGCTAATCTCCTCGGGAGTAAAGTCGCGGAATTCGCCCTTGTACTCGACGGTGATTGCGGGTTTGCCGCTCTTCTCTTGAACCTTGAAAGGCCAGTGCTTGATGTCCCGTTGGATGTCGCCATCGTCCATTTTACGACCAATGAGACGCTTGGCATCGAAGACGGTGTTTTTTGGGTTGGAGTGGAAGGCATTCTTGGCGCTGTCGCCAACAAGACGCTCGTCATCAGAGAAGGAGACCCATGACGGCGTGATACGGTGACCCTGGTCATTGGCGATAATTTCTACCCGACCACCTCTCTGAACGCCGACACATGAATACGTTGTTCCAAGATCTATTTACACAAAGTAAGAAAAATACATGGTCGAATAAGAGGAAAGTAGTGCTCACCGATTCCAATGACAGTTCCATATTCTGAGTGGAGCTCCTCTGCGCGTACAGAGCAGAGAAGAGCTATCAAAGCGAAGAAAGCGAAAGAAAGAACGGATACCATCCGTCGTGTTGACGACATTTTAGGGAGGAAAAAGAAAGTGCTGTTGGAGGTGATGGCGGCAGCCTTTATACTGGTAAAAGGAACGGGTGACGTGTCGCTGCGTTGGCATCGACGTGAAAGGCATTATATTCCCACAATAGAGACTTGGCTTGTGACGAAGGATGGATTCTCGCGTACTCGCCGGACAATTAAACAACGCCATATGGTACTATCACAGTAAATCTGCTGGAATACTAGAAATTCCGTGCAATCCTTTTCAGTGCTCCTTTACATTCGTTTCACCTCCTTTCAAGTTGGCTCTCCTCTGCAGCTCCTTCACGCCATCGTCTAATATAAATCTCGCAAACATGCGATGTGCCCACTCCACCCATCTGGGGAGGACCTTGTTGTCACCATCGAGCACGGCGTAGTCATGCGCGCTCGAGAACCCAACAAGAACATCATTGCCATCTCTTTCTACGGGCATGTCATGTCTCCCGCCTTCCATCAGCCGCCATGGATACCCATATCTGGCGACGGTCTCGAAAAATTTGATGCTTCCCTCAGGAATAGCCCAACGCGTGGTCAGCTGTGATGTCGAGCTGGGCGGCTGTACGACCTCCATCACTCCCCCAACCAACTTGGCTCCTGGCTTCATCTCTGCTTCCTCTTTGGCGCCGTTTATCCACCCAATTACTCTGGCTTCGAGACTTATCAAGCGACCGTGCAAGAGCGTATCTGCCCATATCTTTCTCGCTTCTTCGAGGCTGAATGGCTGGGGGAACAAACTGGCCGGCACGCGAGCGTAGTATGTGACAGGAGAGTCTGCGGGTACGTATGTCGGCCTGCTCGTGTCTTGTTTATTAGGTACCCAGAGATGCGATGTCGGTGATGGTGTATGTGGAGGGTATTGGTCCAACATACTTTTACATATATGAGTGGACTGGTATACACTGTAGGCAGCCACCACTGCTCCAAAAACTCTGAAGCCTGTTTTTATCATGAAAGGCATTGTTATATATCGTAGTCGAGGTCGAGGTCTGTATCGCTAATATCTAATATCGTCGTTGGATTTCCAATTTTGGCTCCGGCTTGGTCCGGATTGTTTCAGGATTGTGATCCAAACGCAAAGATTTATCTTGTTGCGTCCGAATGTTTTTTTCTGCGTGGTATTATCGATCATCGCCAATACTTAAGTAAGTCCCTTGGGAGACTTCCTATCTAGTCTTCGCCCTTCAAAATATCTCTGGATTAACGTGGCTAACCTCCGGATTCGGATAGAAGAGCTGATGCTCTTTGATGCACCGAGTCAATCAATTCCCGGCCCGGAATGAGGACTCGGAGGCCTTACTATTCTTTTTAGATGCCCGGCGAACCCTGGACGAGAATTCCCCCTTTCTTTTCACGGTACATCCTCGCGATATCCTCAAAAGACAAATGTCCAGCAGCCTGGACGCCCTTATTGACGCGTTCGCGCTATTGAGATTTGTTGTGCAAAGTCCTCTACCACGTGAACAACGTCACGCCGTGCCACGTCCATCTGTCTTCTATCTTCTTTCCCCACACCCATCATGACCTCCGAAATCATGTACCGCCAGTACATTGGCGAATCCGACCTTCCCCACGTCATGGCCCTCGTGCAAAACGAGCTCAGTGAACCCTACGTTATATACACCTTTCGTTATTTCCTACACCAATGGCCAGTCCTCAATCCTTCTATCTATTGCTTCTGTAACTAATGCTGGTCTCTGTCTGCAGGCCTCACCTATCATTCCTGGTAAGCCCATCGGCGCACGAAGCATCCCAAGTCTTTAACCCCGTCATCCTTAGGCGTACCCGAGCGATCCGTCCAACTCGGATCCAATAGGTGTTATCGTCTGCAAACAGAGCATGCACCGCGATACCTACAACAGAGGCTACATTGCTATGCTCAGCGTTAGTAAATCCTGGCGAAAACGTGGAATCGGTTCGTATACCTTTCCATCTCTTTTGCTACCCTCACGTGAAATTCAGATACTTAAAACCCCTACCAACTTTTTGGTGCGGTTTTATGTTTTTTTTTTTTTTCCCTTTAGCTAGTGCGCTTGTCCGAAACTCTATGGATGCTATGAAGGAGGACGGAGTCGAGGAGGTCCGTCTGCTGTCGTTTTTCGGCACCGCCAAACGTCATCCTTATCAATGCCTTTGAACAGATCGTATTAGAAACCGAGTATGACAATCATGCCGCGCTTTCACTTTACGAATCCCTTGGCTTCATCCGTGAAAAACGGCTCTATCGCTTCTACCTGAATGGCAAGGACGCTTTTCGGCTAATTCTCAGAGTTCCACCCGACGATAATGTAGCTCCTGGCAAGGTTAAGAGAGGAAGTGTGTATGGGGCTGTACAGGTATCTGATTATACCGACGATGAGGATGACGATGACTCAAGTGTGTCTGAGCGTTGAGTCACTAACAGGCAATTTCATCTCATTTCTCGATTTACCTCTTTTTGGTTTGCCTTACTTGGGTTGTAAGTTGTTGTTACCCCTTATGCCTGTAGCATTTGTATTTGTACTATAGAGACCACTCTACTCAACCTTCTCAAGCGAATTCGATAGTGCAATTGAAACGAAGTACGCAGTAACAATACCTCAAAACCACCTCTTTCAAAGAGTACCGAAGACCCTGTGCATGAAACTATACATATTCTCCATGTCGCAGGAAGGGTCCCTGTCGAACAAATGATCCACGCCTTCCAGCTCATCATAATGTACACGAGCATCGAGCCCAGCAGCTGCAACGACATCTCTAGATTGTTGCACGGGAACCTTATCATCGATGTCCCCATGAACGATATACGTTGGCGGTAGCTCGTAGTTACCAGACTTGAGAGCTGGAGCAACACTATACGCCGATGGTTCAATCGACTCGCCCGCCAACAAAAGATCGGCCAGGATGGCTCTGATAAGAAGGTCAAAGTTGCCCAAAGTGATGATATATCAAGTCGCAACGCACTCCTGTATCATATAATGATAGAATGTATTCCTCGGGCTATCCAACGCGCACGAAGCCACCTCGTCTCCATTGTGATCAAGGAACGATCCGAGTTCCTCCTTATCGATGACGCGTTTATAGTATGATACTGGGTACTGCTTCGTCGTCCAGAACGGATCCAACAGGTCCGTGATAGGATACAACGGTGCGATACCTTTGACACGCTCCTTCTCGGGCGGCTCAAGGCCACTCGCTTTGAATCCGATACCAGTCCCACACAAGAGTGACAACCACCCGCCTGCGGAGCTCCCGCTGAGGATGAGCTTGTTGGGATTAACACGGTTGCCTGTAGCAGAGGCAAACTCGGGTGTGAAGAGAAAGTCGATAGCGGCCTTGCAGTCCGAGAGAATGGCTGGAAACTTGGATTGAGGTGCTAAGCGGTAGTCTGCAGAGATGAAACAGAGATTGTGGGATGAAGGCGAACGGAGCTGGTGAGGTGAGGCCGCTGAGAAATATATGAGTGACTCTGTGTAGTCTTGATTATAGGCAAATCTGACCTTTCCGAGTTCCCTGAACGTCAGGTGTAGGGTGATGAGTATAAGTGAATCCTTAAAAGACGCTCTGACAGATTTTACCTGCAACAATCCCCCTCCTGGCGTTCTTATCAAAATACCTGCAGTGCTGATAACGATAAAACACTCACCGTGCCACCAGAGAACAACAGGTGCAGGAGATTTGGGCGTAGCAGATTCCGGCACATAGACGTCCATGGCAATATCAAGGCCATCGACGTGCTTAAAAACGATTTCCTGAGGTTGCACTGAAGCCATGATGAGAATGTACGTCGTGGATGTGCTGACTGAGCATAGGCGTTATTTGAAGAATTCCCATGCCGCGCTGCTGATATAATTCAACATACATGAGAATACCTGCGCCATTTTGGGCGCCTGTTGCCGGGGTGAAACGGCGAGGAGAAAACAGGGTTGTACACAGTCATTCAACCGTCTCGGCGAAGTGGAAACGAGCAGAAATAGATATGTTACAGGGAACGTCGCATCATGTGAAAAATTCTTGCCCCAAGGAGCAAATTTTGCATGTTTCGAGCTAAATAGAAAGACGACGTAGAGACCATAGACTAAAAGAAGAACTGCGCCCCATGACCACGGTCCACTTCTCCAAAAGTAGGCGTGGTCCGTGCGCTACAACTTGGAAAATATATAAAGTCCGTCCCGACATCCGATATCCTTACCACTCTGGCCTTTTGGCTTAGATCAAGTGTAGTATCTGTTCTTAATAGTTTAACCACTATTACGGAGGCACCGCCTCCCGTATTGGTTATCTAATTTTTGCCGCCCCTGTCCTCCGTGCTCTGCTTGCAACATGGAGGCATGATGACCTTGCTACTGCAGTACTGGCTTGTGTTGTCGGGGGATCTCCTTTTTCTTTGCTGTTTACTTGCAAGGACTTCTGTTTGGCGGTCTTTGGGTTGTAGCAAACAAACATAGGATTTTTTTTATGTATTTTGAAAATTGGAACTTGGTTTGTAGATTGTTTGAATTGTAGTTTTTGCAGTGTTATAAGGTGGTTCTCAAGCATGTGTATGCTTTTTAAAATTACAATGCATAGGTAAAATGAAAGTATATAACATGGGGATAAACTCAGAAAAGAGATAGACCGTCCTGAAGTCAAATAGATCAACAAAATGTGTACACTGGTGGTAGCTCATTAGGTACAAGTGTTGTTGTATCAATATCATCCGCCGACGGCCCACTACTTGGGTCGTTCGTGTACCGCAATCCACTGTCTGTGTGTACTATAGGGAGGGTTGATGTCGACATACCCTCCCTCGAAAGGGTCATCAGAGCGCCTGACCGTTTCAAATCAGCGGCGCCGGGATCAGGTCCTGTGAGATTGTCGGTTCCTTTTCGCGCAACACGAGGTGTATACGTAGAGCCGTTCTGAGAAGATGAACCAGAAGGAGTAGGGAATGAGGGTGAGGATCCTGGTACAGGTAAAGGACGAGAGGCTGTCAGGATAGCGACAACATTTGAGACTACTGTCGTTGACTTAGGAAACTTGGACTTACCCGGCACACCCGTGCCATGAAATTCTTCATGTGCAAGTTCCGACTGTTCCCTCGGTCGTTGGTTTGGGCCCGGTTCTGGTAATTGCCGTCTTTTGAGATCAGAGATTGACGGGAAATAATCGTTAGCGTCAATAGATGTGACGCTGTGCGGAAGGTCTCGGCTGGATGGTTGGGATGGTTGATAGGACGATTGATATAATGACGTGCCAGGGGACACTGGGAGTGACCTTAGGCCATGGTCTGCAGGGTAAGATGGACCATCAGAAAGAATGTGCCTATGGGTGCGGGTTTTACGAGGAGAGGAACGGTATAGGCGAGAAAAGACAGATCGTCCGGCTGGAGGAGATTCAGGTATGCTTGTGAGAAAGGGTGACGAACTAGTTCTTGAGGTGGGAGTTCTTGGCGTGGTTGGTTGAGTCGGAATGTGAACTGGGAAATTAGGAGAAAAATGGAATCGTTATGAAGAAAAGTAATTGAAAGACGATACAACTCACATGGATCGTCATAGGTAACATATCGATCAGGAGAGGCATACCTCCCATGGGATGATGCAATGGACGAGCCTATAGAAAAGTGTGATACCAGACGTCGCTCCGGTGCGGCGGAAATATCATCATCAGAAGGTGTAGCATGAACACTCCGCATGCGTGTGTGCTGGCCATGGGAGTAGACCATTCCCGAGAGCGAATAACTCCCGTCTACGGAGTTCCTGACCAACACGGTACCTCTTCTCCCGGTACCAATGGCTGATGGCGGCGGGGTCACTTCCGAATAATGTTCAGACAGCATACAGGGAAGGAGACATTGCACATACATGAATTAAGATCTTTGTTTTTCCCTGGTTGCTTCCCTCGCTTAAGTAGAAAGCAGACAGCAACTGCGATGGCTACGAGGCCTACAACTCCACCGATAGTTCCACCGGCAATAGCCCCAATGTGACGTGACCTCCCTGACGACTCAGTGGGAGTGCCTCTAGAAGAATCAGATTGGGTGGACCGAATAATAAAATAGTCGATATAAATAGCATCCGACAGCGCAGTCATTGTGAGAGTATGTTCTTGCTGGGAAAGAGCCGCAGAAGTAAAGAACTGTTCATTAAAAACAATTGCGTTTGGAGCTGAAGCGTTGAAGGTTTCCCCCGCTCCATCATCGATGGCAAACGCAGCAGAGGTTGAGCTATTTGTGACGTTGTTCAACCGGCCGTAAACTGTGATAGCTGAGCCTACAGCAGTATACATCAAAAGGACGAAGAAACGTAAATGAGGAAACATACCTGTAAACTTAAGTTCAAGCGACGCGCCCTCGCTGCTTGCATGGGCAGTGACATTAAAATCCCCGTCTATGCCAGTTCGTGACCAGTTGCCTGCCCATTGGATATCCGTGCTGGTATCATCGATAACATACTTCGCAGTAGGCAAGGTACCCGGGGATGGTTGATACAATATGTAGTCGAACCAACTGTACGTTCCAGATGAATTAGCATTCACCCTGTGACACGAGTCAACGGAATAAACGAGTGTGTGGTTGCCATTGCTTAATTGCGAAGACGCCCATATCTGGCGATGGTGCGCTGTCGCATTAATCTCCGGAGTATAAACCGTCGTCGACTGTCCATCGAGACTAAAAATCAAAGAACACGAGCCCCCTGGATCGTAGTCGCCGTAGATGGAAATATATGTCCCTGAAGAGTTTTAGGCAGGATCATATTCCTTACACTGAAACATACCTGTGAAGTTATACGACATCGACGCTCCCGTCTCGTTAGAAGCGTGTATCGTTTCACTGTACTCCAGTGCAGACCCGGCGGATATCCACGAGCCCGTGTACGATACATCAGCATCCTGGTCGTCAACTATGATTAAGCCATCGGCATTGGACATGAGCTAGAAGAAACGACAGTGGCGGGTAGCGAGCGAGAAAGAACAAAAGAGCGAACATCTTCCCTGGGACAGGATTTTTTAGTTTGATCTCGGCTCGTCGTTTCTGATTGGCGCTGAGGGTCGTTCCAAGGAACGCCGATTGTTTTCGGGGAGCGTTCAATGTCCTCAAAAAGGAATAGGGACCCTGCGGTGTGGTATGTTAATTCTGGATCTCTTTCGTTTGCATTCATTTCGGACTGATAAATGACCTTCGATGCTGGACGTCCGGCTTGCTTGCATATGCTGGCATTGGCTTCTCGCGCCGTTTTAGAGGCAGTATTTCCTTTGGGATGCTTTAGGAGGTTGCTGGGTCCAGGCCTTCAGACATACATCAACATGATTGATCGGGATCTGTGAAAGCGAGCGTTTGGGATCGGGAGGGTGGTCTGCCGAGAGATTTGACAGTCCACCTAGGGGAGACTAGTAGGAGGAGGCCTCAAGGCCTCAATAATTATAGTAGCGTGCCGATATCGTGATGATGATGGCGCAGTATTAGAACAGTGCATGGTCTTGAAACGCGGTGGGTACATCAGATGGAGATATAAACACATCCTTGACAACTTACATGCAAATCCGGGGGAGATAACGGAGAGCCGCCCTAAGCAATCTGGGATGAAACTGAAAAGCAGATGAGAGATACGAAGTATTGACCGAGTAGCACTTTGTACGACTCGAAAGATCATCAAGACGTCGTGGACAAACAAGCGTACCGGTCCTAAATGCGGCCTCCCGACATGTCGTGCTGATAATGTACCCACGACCCGAACTTCGGTAGATTAAAGACGTTACTCAAGAATGAGAATTTGAGATGACCATGGCAAGTATGAGACGCAAGTCGTAGAAGAATATATAGACTACCGTAAATCCAACAGCCTGAGCATTGCAGAAATATGATAGTAATATAGAGATTAGGTCCCGATCACCAACTCCCGCTTGGTTGGCTTTACGTGCCAGAGAGACTAGGACTGCAATCTTTCACATTGAAAGTGTGTCAGAGTCTAGCCCGATGCGCCTCGTCGAACGCCGCACCCTTTTTCATGAGGTGCATCAACTCGAGTGCCATGGGATGATCAATAGCGATGTCGTCGATATCTTTGGCAACCCTGTTAAATCCTTCCTCGAAAACTTTGCGGGAGCAAAGGTGCCAGCGTGCGCTGGAAACACGGGCAAAAAGCCCAACTACCAGCTGAGCATCCGATCTCTTCGATTTGACGATTTTTCATACCAGCTTCTCAACGAAGAGGTAATGAAACCCTGGGGAAAGCAAAGAGAAATAATGCTCTGCCGTCGCCAGATCCCTAGTGACAAACAACTCGTCCACGCCCCGTTCAATATTCTGCTTAGCATCAGCCGAACCCCCCTGAATGGCCTTCGTTTCGCTTATCCGAGTGGTATCAGCATCGGTATCAAATGATGAAGCATCCGGTTTCGCAAAACCTGATTCCAAAGGTCCAGTTCGAGGGTAGAGACGAAGCGGTTTGCGCTGGCGGGATCCTAGTATGAAATTGGAATTGAATAACAAGAACTTATAGGTTGCCGATGATGACTCACTTACCTTGGGCTGTGACTGAAGGAGAATTGCTGAGCATAGAAGACGTGCTCATTGTCGGAGAGTCTGTCCTCTCATGCATATTGTCTTCCTTGCTTGCATCGGTACCGCTTCGACGCCAGGAAGTAAAGGTTGTCCTCTCTTGTATCTGACCAGGATTGGACAGACCCCAAGGATTTGAGGGACGTCGAACATCCAGAATTAATGCCCTACATTTTGACTCCCTGTCCAGTTTTTGAGGAAGCTCCTCCTGTCGTCTGGCGAATATTTCCACATCTGCGGCACTGAAGGACGAGTTCGCTACACTCCTCGACTGAACATGATCTTCTGGACATCGACTTGTGATTTTTTGGTGACAGCGCATCTTTGAATGGTCCTGGAGTCGATGGCACAGGAATGGGCACGTATTGGCCACAATTTAATTTGGCGCCGCTGAAGTGTCAAAGAGTTAGCAACGTGATGCCTAAAGAGTTATTGGGGACTTGCCATGGCTCCGAGCATCCGCCATCAGGGCATCCCTTTTCAAACTGTACCTCTGTACCAAGCAGCGTAGTCCGGTATGGATGCTTGTTCACACTTGACCGGCAGTCCATCGTAGATATGGCCTCGGTCTCTCAACACGGTGAAGAGTTGTTGCCAAGTGCTCTTCCTTTTCGTGCCTGTGTAAAAGTATCCGAATTTCCGATCATGATTAGACCATCTCTAGCTTGAGAGAGCAAAACATTGACCTGTTCGGGGGCGAACATAAAACCAACGTCACGATCAACGTTACTTCGAGTTAATGATACAATGACGCGTCGCACTCCTCGCCTTGATAATTGTCTTGAAGAGAACTAATCAGAATTGAAGGAGGAAATCAAATTCATCAAAACGTTCATACCGATGGTTGCAAGTCGAAGACGGGATCGCTTGCGTGATTGTGCCTCTTCGAGCGTGAGAAGATCGGCTCGTACGAGTCCATATGAATCAATGTCATTCAAGACAGGGTCCACTTCATTCTTGAGCCCTCTCTGAAGCTTATGAAGCTGAACAAGATACGGAGTCAACACAACCATTTGGCTGGAATCATATCCTTGCTGAACGAGATACTTGACGATCTTCAGTACCATCCTGCCCTCGAACAGATTCTGCTTCGAAGATGTGGAGCCCAGGTCACGACAATCCATGATCTGCAGACTACCATCTTCAAGGTGACGGTGGTTGATGAAAACGATGTTATCACGGAGGCCACGTACAGGAGAACGGTTCTGGGTTTTGGGAGCATCACGAAGATTGGGGTATGTCAAATGGCGAACAAGAGCCGAAATCTCAGGGCGCATGCGATGCTGAGTATGGAGCGTCTGATGTGGGTACCCCTTTAGAACAAGGCGTTCAAACAAAGACCGGTTGAGGTCGTAGACTTCGCCTTTTTCCACTGTGAGATCATAATTATTCACCTTGGGACGAAGTTGCCTATGAAAGTCATTGTTTCTTCCCGATGGTCATGAATCATGAATGGACTTACTTGTGATCGCCGATTAGGATAAGCTGGTTGGCTGCCTTTCCTAAGGCCGTCACGATATGGCTCTCAAGAACCTCTCCGGCTTCTTCCACGAGCACGACATCAGAAGCGGCTGCTTGTAGATCGAGGCCATATTTGGCGGCAGCCATAGTCGTACAGTCAATGATCTGCTTGTTTTGGAGGACCGCGGCATCCCACACTCGAAACTTATGGGTCAATTGATTGATTAGATCGTTATAGCGGAGGATCTGGCGACAAAGTATTACATTAGCCACCCTCCTTGCTCTGTCTTCCCACTTGGAAAGATGGCTTTGGCGTATTTCCTTAGCCATTATCAGAGGCATCGCGGGTATTCTGCTTGTTTTGAAACACACCTGCATCATAGCCCTTTTCCACTGGCAAAAAAGATAATATTCATCAACTGCACGTCCCTTTTCATCTGCAATCATCATTCCGTCCTCTGAAGGTGGAATTTGAAAAGCCTTGTGGAAGGCTGGCTGGCTGTGTTCCAGATAGCGCATCTAGTCTTCAATCGGGATATCCGACTGCAGATTTTTCAAGAAGGAACGTTCCAAGATTTTCGATAGCCGTTCAATTTCACTTGTACACTGGTTAATGACCGAATGGTCATCGCCAGTGAAGCGAGTTGGGCTTCGCTGATGTTGAAGGGCCATAGACTTTGTCTGTGATGTGTACTTTCCACCCATGCGAACCATCTGCTCAATAGGTATCCCAATGTCAAGGAGTTCCTCGAGGAATTGATCCAGCGCATGGTTGGTGTAACAGACTACAAGGATTTTCAGATCGGAGGAATCGTGGATAACTTTGGCCAGAAGCGCGCCGATAAACGATTTCCCAGTGCCTAGCGGTTCAACCGTGATTGGACTCTGAATAAGAAGTAAGGTTTCTATGGATAATGAGCATACCTGGAGGAGCCTATATAATAGAAACCCTCTGTGATTGGTCCAGAACGATTGGTTTATCTAAGTGAATTACGTCACATAAATCACCCACACTCTTGTCCAGTGCGGAGATGGCTTTGCGCAAACCAACGGGATAGTCCGGTCTACCCATAGTATCACCCTCTCTCCAGAATAAGAGTTCTCGGGAAAGCGGAAACGCCTGCATGCGCTTCAGAGTATTCAGCACAGGCTCGTAAGCAAAGAGAGCGGTGTCAATCTGTAATATCTTGAACAGAGTAGATGGTCTCATCTTCAACAGTAAACTGATGATTGACGTTTCGTCCTCCAATTCTAACACAATCTCTGGAGGCCTTTTTGCCGGTAGCTCCTTGTCTCGACGAACACAAGGAAACGCTGAAAAAGATTCGCCAACCATCAAGCAAGTCAACGACTGATACTTCAACAGCCGGGTGTTGTTCTTCAGATATGCCCTTCGCTGGGAGTGACTGTCCAGCTTTCGAAGCTGTGGAAGAGCATCCATCCTCACAGCGAAAGCTGACCGCAAATTTCTTCCTCCTAAAGTCATCACCTAGGTTGACACCGATTATCTTCATCCTATGCACCACCAAACCTCGATGCTTTCGGCCTGTCTGTTTATCGAGTACGATATGGAGTTCTTTCCGCAGTTCATGGATCATGTCCTCACGCATTAACCTGAACTGGTTGTCCAGATACAGCGCCTCACGATGATCTTCGATACCAGGGTCATCAAGCGCCCAGCTAGGGCGGAGAAAGGGCGCTTCTATGGACGCGATCTCGTCAGGAGTAGGTAGGATAGCGATTTGACGAAAGTCTGGAAAATCATATCATGCCGGCCGCCAGGATGAAGGTCACCATGAAAAACGATACCGGGACAGGTGGAGGCAAGGGAGATGAAACAACGGATTTTTTGAGCAATGGTGCGGATATACAGGGGAGGGGAAGATGTGAAGAGGGGGACCATCTCTTCCACAAGTGGAACGTAAGGGGACGCATTGTCGCTTCGAGCAACTGTGAGCTGATGCAATAACCATGCAAAATATTGCTGCGCCTTCTAGGAGAGCTGCTTGGCTTTGAACGCCTCGACAAACGCGTCCCAGAAGATCGGGGGATCAACGATGACAAGCAGGATCTTTGTGAGAAATTGACCGCAACTGACCATTCTGATGTCTGGATTCTGGAGATAAATGAGGGCATCTGTAGCTAGGCCGTTAAGAAAACAGGTCGTTGTATTGGATTGAAATGCAGTTCTCAAGGAGGAAAGCCTGATATTGCCCTCAAGTATCCTATCGATGCAGGCGGGAGGATCTGTGTGAAGGCATAGAGCCTCGAGGAATCGGGAGCTGGTTTGGTTTTCCAACTGCTTGCCTTGTAAGACATTTTCGAAGATTCCATACAGTCGTGTAGTCCGGGCGTCCAAGTCGTTCGACATGATGTTTGGAGTCAAAAGGGCTAAGGCGTGAATAGTGCACGAGTCCTACAAGCGCTGCCTGATTCAATAATAACGCCAACGATCATGAAATAGTTCTGGGATACCATTAGTAGTCAGTGATTTTCTTACTACAGAAAACGTAAAGTACCTTGCTATGCGTCACCCTCTGCGCGAGTGTTATCTTTGAATTATAAAGAGAAGACAACTATCATGGAAGTTGCTGTGTACCATTTTCGCTTCTGTGTTATTATTTCAAGTATATAAGCAACACAAAATTATTGATGCTTGTCGAATGAAGCACCAACGAGCAACGCCATGGCTTTGTATGTGTCCTGTACTCTTAAAGAGTCGGAGGACGCATATAAATATTGAGAGGAAGTCTGACCTTCCAAAACGGGACCTTTGTTATTGAGCCTTGTTTGGGTTTACGCGTAGGCGCGTAAAGAAGAACAACGTCCTCAGTGGCGGCAGATTGGGCTCAATGGAGTCTATTTCTCGTCTTCGTCAGGCCCTCTTTGATACCCTCAGCGGTAAAAAGGTCGCCCATGGTGGCCAAGTACTCCTTGACGAGCTCATGGTCGCTAAACCGCGTCTGTTGAAGCTTTTTGATGTTGGGGCAAGGAATCAGCAGGAACAGAAAGAAGTCGAGTCTGGTGCGTATCAGGCATTTCTATCCTTGATGTCGTCTCTAATTGTGGGCGTAGGTAAGGCTCTGATTAACGGAAAGCAAGTCGCAGTGAACACAGAGTTTGCGCGACAAGTCATATTCCTTTCGCAGCAGCTGGACTGTTCCGAACGCTACATTGCTGGACTACTCCAAAAAGTCGTTGCCGAAAACCCAAATGTCGGGCCTGTGGACTCCATTGAATTGGCGATATCCGAATACCACCAGAGGCGGCGCCATCTCGTCGATTCCCTTCGTTACATCTACGAAGCTATCATTGCCGAAACCCCCGATGCCACTCTCGTCTATTCGCAAATTCATCGTTTCGTCAGGGAGGAGCTTCAAGGCATTGGGTCAGAAGGCATAGGCATCGAAGAGTCGCTAACTCTGAAAATCATAACAGAATTCAGGGCATTGGAAACTGCACTGTCGAAGACGGATGCTGCGAGAAAGAGTGCAAGAAGTAACACAATAGCACCGTCAGCGCAAGGTGAGTCCTGTGTTAGTTTCGGATACACTCTCTTGATGGCAAACCCAGGCACTGGAAGTCTTGGTGCTGATATATTGAATGCCCGTTACGAGTCCCTCAAGTACGAACGGCGATATCTCGCTGCAACTCTTCACATCATGGCTCGTCTGGGCTTTCTGCCTCCCTCTGGAATCATGCGCGTCGTTGAATGGCTCTTTTCTAATCCCAACCATCCCATTACTTACTATATGCTCGCCACCATTCTCGCTGCATTCGATCCAGCTGATCCTAAAAGTTTTGGTGCACATCTACGCAATGGTATAGCAAACGATGCGGTGACGGTGTCTTACATGAAGCAGAAATTGGGACCATCAACGATATGGAAGGAGCCGGGATTGAAAGCCACCGTGTTATTGAAGTGGACCTTATTCTTGACAGACTTCAGGCATCGAAATCCAAATATAGAGCACCAGGATGGGTTCAAGACAGACCAACTGGAAAGCCAGATATGGAACGCGGTTCAAGGAGATTGCTTCGCTTACCTTTCTGCTGCTATCATTCATCTAGAAAGGAAACAGGGCAGCACTAGCGTGCCGTCACTACTAAACTCTATCACATTGTCAGCGGAACAAGTAGAACAGAGAGATATACCGGCGGACGACTTCAAACCCGCAGTGCTCGACGCGTTTGAAACCCTCATACGGTCTTTGTTGACGCACGCCTCCTCAGAGCTACGGAAAATCAAGCAGCGGCAAGAGGATGTAGTATTGTCCAGTGCTCGAACAGATCGCACTCGCGGCAACCATTCTCGATTTTCTACGGCGGCACCAGAGTCGACTGCGTCTCCGCGCACTGACATCGGCATGTTGTATTCGCTTATTGGCATCCTGTACTCCTGCCTGCCTGCTGAATCTGCCCTCCAATTTTGGGGTTCTGGGCCTTCCGTCGATTCTACTCATACGAGTTATATGGAATATCTGGAGTCAACCGCGGGGAAGTTGCCGGCATTTTTGCAATGGGCAGTATGGTCAACTCCGGTTCATGACACGACAATGATGATGACATTGTATGACATGCTCGCGGGGCTGGCTAAGGGACAGCAGAGTAGCGAACTGGCATACAATTTTTTGGCCCGTGGAGGAGGCGAGGTCATTCAGGGAAGCACTCTACCTTCGTCATCTACATCGGGCTCAACGCTCTCATGGGCTACGGTGTTCGACGTGCTGGATACGTGGGCTTCAAGCGCTAACACGACCCGTACCCAGCCTGTTCAACCTCTCGGTCAGAGTCTCTTTGGAGTACCTCCACCCATGCCACCACCTCAACCAGCTCAGCAACCGGTGGTTAGCCCAAAGGATGTTTTACTGGCACAATCTTTCCTCCGCTTACTCTCTACTGTCGTCACTTTCTCGATCCCCGTTCGGATAGCCATTTCTTCGCATGTTCACTTCCGAGCCATTCCTACTCTAGTGTCTCTGTTACCTCTGAGCATTCCACTCGAACTCAAAGGTGCATTGTTTGAGGCGCTATCTGCTTTCTGTCACCCCGGTGCAGGACCGGCAGGTGTGGAGATTTGTCGTGCTGTTTGGACAATGATGGAACGTTTGGAGGTGATCAATGTCAGGGCAGGTTTGCAAGTCGGTTTCCGAGCCGGCCTGTTGCCAACAAAGGGCGTTGAGGTGGAGCTCGAGGAGATAGAAGCTGCGCACGGGTTGTATCCCGCAACTATTCCATTCCTGAAACTACTCAGTACACTCATTCACACGGCGCGCCGAGTGTCTTTGAAGGATCGTATTCTCGAATCGGAGACTCTAGGAACTATACCGGAGACCCTAGGGCAACCATACCGATTGCCTGGCATTGGTCCATTTGTCGCCTTTGTTGTCGATAACGTTTTCGCCAAGATTCCGATGCGGGAATATTTGCGTCCCACAGATAGATGGAAGATGAATGACCTCTGTCTGTGTTTCATCGAGCGGTGTCTTGCCAGCTTTGATCTCGAGTCTTTACTTGCTGCAGCGGAGAATGGTCAGCTAAAGGGCGATGCCTTAATTCCACTTCTCATACATCCTGGATATGATGTGATGAGCCGTATGCTGACTAGTTCAGGGCTCCAACGCAGCATTCTGTCTTATCTTGTTGAAGGTGTCGAAGGTTTCGACAAGGGCTTCGCCGGAGAGGAGCATTTCTTTGCCAGCACAATTGTGAGGGTCCTTCGGATCGTTCAGCGCGTACTCGAGATCCAGGACATCTTTTTAGATGTTCTCATCCCTCTGCTATCTGATTTTGAAGGTGCATCTGCCGTGGGAACGATCCACCATCGCTCACACTTCACGAAATTCGACCAATCATTGTCATTTGGTCCCCAATATGTTCCTGCTCTCGCCTCGTATGTCGCCTATCTGGCATACCCAGAGCTTGTCTTGCTATCGGTCCGAATCATTAGTATCCTTTCATCTTCGACTTCTCTGCCCAATCTAGCTATCCTGATTGAGCAGAGCGATAACTCCGAGCGTATCTTAGCGGGATTCATGAAAATCTTAGAGACCGAGTCCACAGAGGATGTTATAGTAGCGGAAGCAGTCACCGAACAAACCACCGGCGCTGGTGCCCCGGATATGGATGAATCTGCGGATTTGAGTCAGGCTACGAGACTCTCTGTTCTTGAACTGTTGATTCAGAACACACAGTCTACACAATCACATCCCAATATCGCGTACTTCCTACTCTTTGGAAGCACGAAGAAGGATCAGCAGGTTCAGGACCCTCATGCACTGGGTGCACAAAAGACGTGTGTCAATGTCATCCTTGATCTATTGAATGCTGGTGTCCCACGGTTGAAAGGGAAGGGCAAAGATCGTGATCTTGCGCCCTTTGCGACACCGATGTTCATCAGGCTTCCTGCTCTCGCGGAAAGGTGCTACAGGATCATATACCAGCTGTCTGCTGACCAGTCTACCGCAGAATTTACGATGAGGTACCTGAGGACGAGAGAAGATTTCTTTGCTCGCCACCTTGCTGCTGTTCCTTCGCAGGCACCTGAAGTGCTGGCGGATCCTTTCATCGAAGTCCTTTACGGCGATGGATCACGCGTCACTTCAACCGTTTCGTCCTTCAGCTCCTTCCTCCGGTCGAGGTCATGGATATTCGATCTTGTGGCATTAGAACTCCATGTTCTTTCTAACAAGAGTAACCAAAAGGGTGTTGCTGAACTTCTCTCCATATTGTTCGGAAGCGAACCCATCTACGACAACCGTGCCGATTGGGAAGACGAAATGTTACGAACGTTCCACGAGGTGGGGCAGTCGCACATGAGGGTTATCGAGTTCCTCCAGTCGCTTGCATTCGACTGGACGGACAGTTTGACCGTCGAACACATCGAACTCAAGTTCCTTGGGCAACTGAATCTCCACGCCTGTACACGAAAAGACGTCTCTGGATGCGAAGTTATCGATCGGTCCGCGTTGTTGATGCTTTTAAACACCGCAAGACGTGCCCTCTACTCCCGTAGCGCGGTTATGGCTGCCCCTGATGCTAAGCAACTAGCATTTGAATCAGCGTACGTCTTAGAGAGCTGTGCTGTGGAGAACCATCGACGCGAAATCGTCCATGCCGCTGCCACCGGCTTTGAATCATGGCGAAGGATGCTGGACATGACGTTGACGAGATGTTTCCATCGTCTACCCCATGATCACAGAGAGAATATGCTATTTGATTTGCTGCACGTTCTACCCTCCATCATACGAACGAGCGATCTCCAGGAATCGACGGCTGTTTTGCTTGCAGAGATGACCCTTTCTGCTATCACGAAGTTACGAGAGGATAGACACCACCAGGTGATTCTCCAGACAGTTGCTGGGGATCATGAGACCAGTAGTCTTCCTGCAGAGCGGCTGTATGCTATCCTGACGAACATATTGGATTGCATTCTCGAGAACAGTCACGTGGAATTCGTTCGTGGCAATCTCTACGCCTCTATTGTCAATTATGTGCATCTCATTTCCTCTGGCAAGCCTCAGCTCCGACATCCGTCTTCTCTTTCTTTATCTATGTCAGCGTCCCTATCATCGTCACTCTCCGCTTCCACACGCGACAATTTCCTCGGCGATAGTGTCTCTTTAAAGCCGAGTCAGACTGGTTCATTGACATCCCCGATACAAGTAAACAGTTTGTCGTTGATGAAGGGTCACCTTGAAAGAATCGTCACCATGATATCTCGCGATGCCATCGATGGCACAGAAGTTTGGAAGACGGTCGCCTTCATGCTGCTCACATCACTATGTCAGCTTTCGGCTGCTGAAAAACAGAATTCGGTGCTGTCGTGCCTTGTTCGCAACGGTATCCTGTCCAACTTTGTTCATGGTGTTGCGGAATCCGATCTGCTACTGCAATCAGTTCTCAAACCTGACCCAGGTAAGGACAGTGTCTCGGTGTTTTCGTATATATTGTTGAGCAGTGTTCCTTTTTCAGATGATCTGAACGCTCTCTATGTCTACGAATCAAAAATGTCTCTTTTCATCCGTATTGCTCAGAGCAGAATCGGAGCCGAGCGCTTGTTGGAAGCCAATGTGGTGACGGTCTTGGCTCAATCCGACTTCCTTGATGCCAGACCTGAAGGGGACCAAGCGTTTATAGGTTTGCATGCCTTTCTGTCCGTTGAATCGCTCTAATATTCTATTAGATCAAGATTCTTTCTTACCTTCTGCTGTTCAACGATACCACCAACTGTTCATGCCAGCTTTGGAACTTGTGAATGCGGTGGTAGCTGTGTTAGGCTCCAAACATTCTTCCGCAAGCAATCAAGCATTGGATTTCTTATCGAAGCATAGCCCGACCATCGTCATTCTGTTGAAAAACGAGATTGATGATATCTCGTTATCTTTGTTGGAGGAGATCCACTTACTCGTTACTCTCTGCACTAACGTGTTACCATTGGTCCCAAAAACTGAACTGGTGCGTCACAGAAGAGCGTCCTTACTTTCATTCCTAATCGTGAATAGGCATCAACGAATTCTGGATTCGGCGCTATTCATTCTGCGATGCTGAGCCTTTCTACACGATGCCTAGGCACGGGACGCTGGACCCAAGATGTGAGGCCGATTACGGATGCTGAAATGCTCAGCGCAAGTGTTTTGTCGTCAGGTAGGCTATTCTTACCTATCCTTAAAGCAAACGAGTGACGTTCCTATATAGGCTTCAGCTCGGAAACTAGATTTGATGTTAATGTCCGCCAAAAGGAGCGTCTGCTTCGAAAAGCACTAGTCGCATACATTGGCTCCGCGAGCGAATACACAGGTTCACATACACTTTTAAATCATACCTCAAATTGACTAAATGAACTCGCCGGTATATAGAACCCGAAATCAATGTCTTGTTCTCGCCGATAACTACTGTTCCAAGGTTGGACGACCGGGGATCCCACTTCATTGGTGAGAATGCTGCCTTTCCAGTACCATATTGGGTTTAAAATCAAGTTCCGCAGCAACTTTGCCAACACTCGGGGACGCCATTGAAGCCTTGAATGTCGTTTACAATGATCTCGCTGAGACCCTGAAGCAAATATCTGATATTTCTGCTGAACTCGCTATGAAGGACCATATTGGCGTTGAGAACATTGAGGAGGGGAGTTTTTTTGAATGTTACGAAATGAAAGCTAACAGATATAGCCAGGTTGTCCGCAGCAGTGACGCTGTGATTGTTCGGGATCTTGACATTGCTCAAAAACGTTCGTTTATCTGTCGCGAGCTGGAACGGATGAGAGACGGCCTTCAAGACGATATCAAGACTGAAATCCGTAAGTTTATTGAATTTTCCCACATATATCGTTCCTTCTGATGAAATATGATAGATACTACTGAGATGATTCTTCTATTGCTGTGGAGGCACATGCTATTCTATTGCGATGAGACTCGTACAAAGAGTTCCGAAAAAGCATATGCCATAAGACTTCTGTCTATGCCTGACCCTCAAACGTTCCGGCAGGACATAGGCAATAAACTTCGGCCCGTGCTGCAACGGCTCAAGTCATTAGTTCTGGTGCGTTACTTTACTGTGCTGAAAGCGCGGCAGTCATTGATTGTGAGTGATAGGGTTCGAATATGATGGATAATGAGTGGAGAGACAATCAGACCTACATTGAAATCATGGATCGTAGGTTGCGGGACACGGCCGGTCTGCATGAAAGCGACGCTGATGAGATGGATTATTGATTGATTGTATTTTCTGGGTCTTCTTATCCGAGTCGTATATCAGTAAATTTAATTATGTCGGCATCACAGTACAATATGCCACTACCGAGGCAAAAGGCTTCCAGCACTGCGAGCTGCCAATTGGCCACCAAGTCGTAATGTTTGGGTTCCACCGGGGAAGTACGCGAGTATATAGGCCAGTAGGGTTACAACCTACAAGAAGCGTGAGTAGCGTGATGCTGACTTGGTTGTATACCGGATGCGCACCTGGACCACACCGCATATTAATGATCCCAAGAAAGATTGAAGCTATGAAACGAAGTCAAGATGTGGAAGAAAGAAAGGTACAAGAAACGGACCCCTAACGAGAAGTAAAGGGTTGCTCCTAGGCTGCCAAAGTAGACGATAGTAAACGGCAGCCGCTCCTTGGATACAAGATGCTTGATGTGATTTATTGGTCCTATAAGAACGGAAAAGCTGGATGCTACCTATTGGTAACAAGACGACAATTGAGGAACAGCGACTTACCCAAACATAACCAGTAAACTCCCAAGGCTGACGTGGCCCGTAAGTATAGCCTCAAAGCAAAGAAACGCACGCGAACATGCCTGAACGAGAGAGCAAACTTGGTCGGCCTGGATGTACGCTTGATCAGCTGAACATATCGAGGGCCCCAGGACATGGAACGCACCGCAAGATAGTTAAGAATGCAATGAAGAAGCAGACCGCGGCACCAATGAGACACGCCCCGAATCCCAGAAGCCTGTAGCTCCTCAGTTTTCAGAAATGTTGACAGTGTTGGGAAACGGACCTTTCCCAGCTTGACAACGCAAACCAGGCCTCTTCTTCATTACTTCGCTCGCTCGAGCGTAGGGGTACGTAGTCGCCGGCAATAGATTGATAGAACCTCGAGAAAGGATTGGAGGACGGCTGCGTCTGCGGGGGCTGTGAATCGTCGGTTACACCCCTCGACCACCTACAGCAGGTTAGGACACTAACAAGGTATGCTCGATGTCATGGCCGACCTGAATTGCTGCAAGTTTGCCCGAAAATTCTGCTCTGAAGACGCAGGCGCCATGACGGTGAAAGTAGAGATCGGTCACCGACCCGGATGCAGATGTAAGCACAGCGACGATGGTATCCGATTACTTCGAGACAGGTACACTACACAAGAAATAGGACGTGATTATGATATATACAGCTAGATATACATTATGGACTGGACAGCAAAGCAACGAAAAATTCAAAAGAACCAACAGGGAAAAAAAATACTCACACAAATTTAGTGCCTGTGCCTCCGGCTCTCCAAAAACTCTTCCACCTTCAAAGGGGCATCCTCCATCAGCTCATCCTCCGGCTCCCACGTAGCCTGATCATCCCTATAGTTCTCCCAGAACACCTTGTAGAGAACCTTACCCTTCTTATCCTTCACCATGTCTCCGATGTAGGCGACGGTGTAGCGTTTGTTAATCCGGGGTCTCTTGGGTCGAACTCGGATGATTTTGCGGGCCGGATGGCTCCAGGCCTTGGGAAGGGTAGGTATCGCAGGACAGTTACTCGAGGGCTTGAAATTAGCCCTCTTGTTGTGCGTGCGATCGTGTAATCCCTTCAGCGATGGATGTGACATTCGCAGGTACTTGTCGACCTCACAAATAGCGTGTTCGACATCTGCAAGCTCCATGGGCAGATTATCTCGCCCTAATACCGGACAGTGGAGTCCCAAGCGCTGAAAATGTTGCTTCTGATGCTTCGCCATCCACTCAATGATGTCGACCTCAATGCCAGGGACATTCGCCTTCGCCTTCTTCAAGCTATCACCGAAAAGCTTTACGAGACCCGACTGAGCACCTAGTCCAGGTACGACAAAGTCCATACCGGAGAACTGCAAGAGCTCGGTGTAGCCGAGGTTCAGCAAGAGCTGGTAGCCGGTAAAGTTTGCCATGCCGGGGAACGAAGCCATGAATTCGAAGACATCAGCAAGATAGTAAGCTTTGTTGATCTGATCCAGAAGGTGGTCTCTAGTCATCCAGACCTCGAGCAAGGCAAGGTGGTTTTTGAAGTTGTCTCCAAAACCGAAGAATGGTGCAGGTTTCTGAAAGGCACCGGTGTAAAGTTTTACTCCTCTCCTCTTCGCCTTGGACAGGACAGAAAAGTATTTGTCCTGGTCGTACGATTTCCACGTCAAGGGACCCAACTCTTCTTCAAGGTATTCCCAAGTCGCCGGTCTGGTAAACATGTTGAAAAGTAAGACTCTAAAGAGTATTTCCCTCGGTTCTCTTGGTCCTTTTCCGATGACCTCCTTAATGATAAATTGTGACACTTTGTCAAGAACGCGGAACGTATTGCAGAAGAAATTATCCCGAAGGATGGCGTCATCCGTCCACCTTAGGGGGTTAGACTCAGCAGTCAATCTTTGATGGGAGATGGGTAAGTAAGACATACGGCGCGGGAAGACGATCTCTCCTCCTATCATCTATCAATTTTCGCTCTGCACACCAGAACCAGAAAATGTTAAAGCCTTTGGTAGGCGTGAGCTTTTGGCCAGAAATGGTGACTGAACTCGGGACGGGCTGGCTCTCTACAAAGGACCGCAAAACGCTTCTTGGAAACCCTCTTGAGTCGTCGACGGCTGTACGAGCGACAATGGAAGGCTTTCCTGGACCACGGGAATGAGGATGACGCTTTAGCGACGCGTTTTTGGACTTGATTTCCAGTGACGGCGACCGCTCGACAAGAGTGGCACTTCTAGACTTTATAGGAGCTAGAGAGATGGAAAAATGGTCCGACTCGTCGTCAGATAATTCTATGACTTCGTGTGCTCGGATGGGAGGCATGGGACAGAAAGAGATACGTGAAAATCGCGTTCAGCGGCGATTAAAAAAAACCTGGAACAGAACAAAGGGAGGTGAGCATTGCCGCCATAAAGATAAGAAAGAAAAACATTACCAATTCGGGAGCTGCCCTCACCGCCGTTGCCGTCGTCGATGAACTACACGGCAATACCGTCTTTAATACGCGTTATTGGCTCGGTGCCCAATCTTCTCACGGTCAACAAACCCCTGGAAATCTCGCAAATGAAACGGTCTATTGCTGCCAGTGCAGCCTGGGGTTACTACGTAGACTTTCGACTCGATATATTTCGCAGCTAGGAAAAAAAGGTACAAGGGGAAAATATGAACGGGATGGGAACGTTTGTTTTTCGATTTTCTGCACGATACTGAGGCGGTACCATTCAGCACCATGCACTCTGGGAACGATAGTCGCAGTCAGCTGATGCAGGTGAATACGAAGTTTTGAGTCGTCAAATTTCGCGATGATTTAACGTGACACAGTGTAAGGATGGAAACGCGACGCGAGAATCGGCATCCGATATCCTGGTGGAGCTAAGCGTCTGATATGGTTGGTATTCGAGCAGTGCCAGCAGGAAGCACAAGATTTGACCGCCTTTTCGCAAGGTAGACGAGTGTCGAGTGAGTTTTAAAAACGACAGAGGGTGTTCAGTAGATATCCTCGACGGTACATTTAGGCGGTACCGATCGAGCCTAAATGTGCGATATGATACTACTGTACGTGAATTCACAATTTGAATAAGACAACTGTCAAATTCAAGTCAAACTGTGAGAGAAATAAATTTCAGGGAGAAGAAGTTTTACGCGTCAAATTTATCTTTTCATAAACACGTTTAGAGGCAGATCTTTACAGATCTGCTAACCTTCGTCGAAATTTGAAAGAAATATTGGATCCTTGATTCCTCAGGAATCGGCAAAACTTCAATTGGCCTGCCCTCCAGGTCAAATAGATGCAAATGATCAGTCTCACGTGATTCCTCAAAATTTCTTTTGCTGTCGGCGCTATTACTATCCGCGGCGCCTTGGCCTGCTTACTGTCCTATATACATTCACAACTCGCGCGTCGTGCTCTACAAAAATGGGCAAGGCCTCAAAGTCTATGAAAAAGTTCGCTTCCAGTGGACAGCTCAAGAAAACCATCGAAGCGAGACGGAAGCACCAGCAAGTACGGAAGAAAGTTCAGGGGAAGAAATCCGGCAGGGCAAAGTCAAAAGTCGTCGACGACGTCGACGACGACATGGATGATGATGAGGAAGTTGAAGAGAAGCCTACTAGGAAAGGGTACGTTATGTTCAAGTTCAATACATTCATTACACTTGATAACATGATACAATAGAATGACTGTGGATGACATTTTGGGTGCTGGATTCATGGAAGGATCTGACGCCGACGGTGACCAGTCGGAGGTCCGTCTCTCTCTGCATCTGATTGAACACTTTTGATGTTTTTCGCAGGGTACGGACGACTCCGACAATGAGGAAGATGCCGCGAGTGACAACGATTCATTTGCTGATGTCGACGGCTTGGAAGATGGTTCGCTGCGCCCACGGATGAGATGTCTGGAGTCTTCTGATTCATCACTTCTCAGATGAAGGTCGAAATCACCTTACGGAATTAGCCAAACTCGCGGAAACGGATCCGGAATTCTATAAATACTTGCAGGACAACGACAAGGAGCTCCTGGACTTCAATCCTTCTGCGGACGCTGCGGACCATGGTGACCAGGACGAGGACAGCGAAGGGGACGCTGTCATGGATGAAGCCGTTGCACGTCCCATTCTTTCAAGCGACATCATTCGAGGGTGGCAGAAGGCTCTCCTCGAGGTAAATTGCATCCTTCCCACTTCTTGATCATCATTGATATTCTGTTCTGTCGTATAGCATCGATCTCTTCGTGCCCTACGTAAACTGCTTGTCGCTTTCAAGTCGGCTGTGCATATGAATGAGGAGGATCAGATGTTGGCATGGAGCATAGATAACTCTTCTGGTACGTTTTGACATATTACCTCTTCCAACAGGGCTGACATGAGAACTAGTCTACAACAAGTTGATCACCACTGCTTTGAGATTTACTCCCGTGGTCTTGGAACACCATGTGCCGTACAAGAAGTTGCCAAACGGCAAATTGTAAGGTCCTCGTCTTTACCATGTGCTTGTCGCCTTCTAACCTGAATTTCAAGTAAACCTCCTACACAAACTCAAAAGTTCAAGACTTTACAGAAACTTATATTGTCTTGTTTTCACAACATCATTCACCTCCTTTCTCAGCTCACTGACAATGAGATGATCGAGCTCGCAGTCACTGAAAGTGCCAAGATCGTTCCGTATGTAGTTAGTAGCCGTAAAACCATAAAACTTTATCTTAAAGTAAGTTACTTTTTTAGTTCTTCTTATAGCATCACTGACATTATCTACTTCAGAAATGTCTAGAATTATGGTCGAGCGCCGGAGATAGTATACGGATAGCATCCTTCCTCGCCATAAGAAGACTCGCTTCGGCCACGGATGAATCCATCCTGGACAATGTGCTCAAGGTAGTTTTTTTTCTGAACTGCACGCCTTTCGGACTTAAAGCCGATGCCAGGGAACATACCTCACTCTTGTCCGTTCCTCAAAATCCACTACCGTACATACCATCCCTGCCATCAATCTGATGAAGAATTCCGCTTCAGAGATCTTCTGCTTGGATCATGCGGCATCGTATCAACTCGCGTTTGGATATATCCGACAATTAGCCATTCATCTACGCAATAGCATGAAACTGAAATCCAAGGTACTCAGTTTTAGTGTCCTGCTATCCCGCAATCTAAAATGTAATTCTTTAGGAGTCATACAAGCAGGTATACAACTGGCAGTACGTCCATTCGATCGACTTTTGGTCGTTAGTGCTTGCCCGCGCCTGCGACGTGGATCCCGGTTCCCAGGAAGATGGCGACAGCGAACTAAAACCACTGATCTATCCTCTTGTCCAGGTTAGCCTCGGTGCCATCAAGTAGGTCGAATCCGTCGATTCATCGTTGACAAACCACTTTCTTACGGCGTCTTCAGGCTCATTTCCAGCAATAGATCATATCCGTTCCATCTGCATGTCATTCGTTCCCTGTTGCATTTAACACGGCATACACAAATCTACATTCCTATCTCGCCTTACCTTCTACCGATTCTCGCATCTACCCTGTCGTCTCCATCAAAACCAAGCACACTGAGACCTCTGGACTTTGAAGTACAGATCCGCTGCCCACAGCAGTACCAAAAGACTAGAGTTTATGTTGAGGGGTTGATCGAGGAATCGTCCTTCCTACTCGCGGAGTGGCTATCGACCGCCGCGGTGCAGGGGAGCATCGCGTTTCCTGAGATAGCCATACCCATCCTTGTCACACTAAGAAGAAGTCTGAAGGCGGCAAGGGTTGGGTCAGGGTCTGGGAAAGATCTGGGTGTCGTTAAGACTTTGATTGAGCGTATGGAGGAGAGTGCCAGGTGGGTTGAATCTCGTCGGAAGAACCTCAAAATTGCACCCGGACGACAAGGTGATGTTGATGCATGGCAGGAAGAGACCAAGGGTAAGGCTGGGGACTCACCATTGGCACGATATGTCAAGGTCCAGCGGAAAGTCCGAGAAAAAAGAAGAGAGTTGGTCGAAAAAGTATGTATTTTGTCACTTCTTCATGCGTCCGCTGCTAATCAATATCTATCTTAGGCTCGTGAAGGCAAAGCCGAAATTCTATCTGACTAGCTGACGACCGTACACGTTTCGTCGTTGCCATTACATTTAATTTGCGAGGATTTTTTTGTGATCTCTGCTCTTACGTGCCATGATTTGTATGCGCAGTTGTAATACCTGCGGTTTCAATAATCGTTGTCAAGGTTGCAACTACCCTAAAGACAGACGCCAACTATGACTGCTCAGGCACGATTTACAACGGAATTCAAAATATGCGATAACGAGACCTGAAACCCGTGGAAGTGTATATGATTCAGGGACAGAAGATATTTCCATGAATTAGTGTCAGTAAATCTTTTATGAATAGTTCCGTGACTTTCGTCCTCCGAACTTGCGGAACTTCAATGAACGTGTAACTCGTTCCTGCTTTTTCGTGCGATCTGATAGCCCAGGAAATGCGTCCGAAATGCCGGTAGCTATCGACGTGGCTTGTAGTACACAACAGTACCCTCGGGGAAACATGACCATATACCATAACAGCTGTAGAGATGGTTGAGCACCTGTATTCGGAGATACGATCAGAGTGGCTGACCCACCTGCAAAGTGGACGTCACTACCAGACGCCAAAAAAGGCCTTCCACCACGGCCGACCGATCCCTTGAGCGCTTTTCTCCATTCCTTCAACAAGTCGTGAATAATGCAGCGGTACCGAAGCGGGTTCCAAAGTTTTCGGCGACAGTGGATACTAATAAAAAAACAGCATCCAGACGGACGGAAAACAAGAGGTTCGCGGGAGAAGCGTACTTTGTTGAATACGATGTTGTTCTGGAGCGCACTAGCGGCCTCAACTGCTTGAGGCGTTAGCCTGGGATGCTTGGCTAGCGACTCGAGAAACACCGAGAGCTGAATGTGACGGAACGGATCCTGCACCCATTTTGTTGCGATAGTGGACAGATGCTGGGATAATTGGCGAGATGCGACTCGTGATGCTGCCATTTCCTGTTATTGGCTGCGACCTTTAGAACAGAAAAAACAAAAAAAGGTCGTACTGGTACCAAGTAGAGCCGGAACAGAATTTCAATTGCGGGCCGGACCCCAGATGCCGCTTTCCCGAAGGCGGCGTGAATTCAGCGTTCCCACGTCCCTTACAATTCCTCCCCTTTGAGACCAACTGAAAACACGACCTCGGCAATGTTTGTATCCTTTCTTGACGATATATTTGTTCAGCTTTTGGGGCTAGCGTGTCTTTTCAAGCTAGGCTTGGACTGTGGTTCTAGTATTACATGGACAACTTGAAAAAAAAAAAAAAGTCCTAATATAACTAACTAAGTATCGTTTCAATGATTTTTACCAAGTTTTTACATCTGAAACGCTGTTCATTTCCGAATAACTTTGTATAGAGCATTCTATTTTGTCTATTGCTGAGTCCCTTCGCATCGGCCCGCTTCAAATATTCGCTCACTGGCATGAATTTCTTCCCCCGAATGCATCGGTGAAAGGATCAAGGAACAGAACAGGTCCATTGACTTAGTATCCAGGCTTAGTGCATCTACTCTGAGCCGTACCCTGTGTTTTGTATTCTCGAAGTTTCTTGCCTCGCAACTCGTCTTCTCTCGCAAACATTTACCTATTTAGTCTGAGCTGTTTGCCACCGACGGAAGGGGTGCTGTTGACGGGGTGCTGTTGACTTTGCAATATTTTACTCATGAAGCAGGTTCTAATACTTGCGTATGGCATCCCAGTGCTATAGCCGTCATGCATGTATCCTGTATCTAGGCAGGGTTTTCCCCTCCCGTTACGGCACCATGCTGCTTCGTGGGCGACGGCGGATTGACCGGCCTAATCCGTCTCGCAGTTTACATCTTTCAGGGAAGTAAGTGACTGACTCCGCATCACACCCTTTCACCTTTCAATGAAATGACGAGTTCGCGACACCTTACTGCAGTCATCAACCTAGGGACGGAGACTGCAATGAGCACGTACCAGTGTTGTATTGAACGTTTCTAAGGTTGATCCACCACTCTCACCACCGCGTGAGTCGTTCACTGATCGCCGTGGGCATTTCGAACCACTGCCTTGTCCTGAATTTACGCTGTGCATTCGACCGGAAGTTGCCTGTTCTTGTGGTGAGATGGGACTATCGTAGTCAAATCGTAATTCTTTCCCCTTATTCCCGAGTGAGTATGGCTGGACCTGCTCTCGGACAGAGCCGACCAACGCTCAACTTGAAGTGCGTCTTCGGGAATTGCAGAATGTCTCTCACGGTTCAACGGTCATCGTTAGGACCGCCGTGCCCTGTTCTGTCTCAGATGTGCTTGTGCTAAGACAGGAGTATAGCAGGTCTGACAAGTATAACTTCCGAAGATATTCTAGAGAACATTGCTGAGCATTGGTTACCGCACTAGTATGACACGCCTTCCCCTTGTGAACGATAGATCTCGCGACCCAGTTTTTACTGTACATAACTTTTCTTCTCCCGGATAAGTTTACGATCTGATGATATATGGGAACTTTTCTTGTCGAGAGAAAGCTTTCGATGCAGTTCGTCTCAGTTTGGCGTTAAAACAACGCCTATCGGATGATCATATTGAGATTGATTTTTTTTTTTTACCAGAAGACCGGACAACCCGATTCGCTATTGTTATTGCTGTTCTGCCTAGTACTTGATTGATTGGGGCAGGATGTTCTCGTGAACATGAATGTTGGGACCATGATCCTCTTACACCCGCTGGGGTTCTCAGGCCAATGCCGTGAGCGACACTGGAATGTTGTTTCTCATTTGGGGAAATCTCATCAGCGGCAGCCAGAGAGAGGGATATCATGAACATCAATGCCATTTGATTGTCCCAGCAGGTGGAAAAAAGAACGACGAGTCCGCTCTGAGCCATTCGTTTTCGCAGCACACGCAAGCAAATTTTGAACTTGGGAAAACGTTTACAGCACAGCACTGCCACAAGGTACGGCGCGTGGCGCTTGTTTGGCGCCCAATGGCAAATGGCAAGACTGACACACTGACACTGTGCAGGTGGTCCGTCGTCGTTGTGGTCGTTGCCCTTTGCCATCATGGGCTGCTGTGGTGAGCCCAAGGATACTAATGCCGACCACGACAACGGATCAATATCTCAATATCAGCCTCAACCACTGGTAACCCAACAGCCAGGCCCTGTCCCGTATCCCAATGCCAAGAACGCGTTCCAGCCTACTCCAATCTCCCCCCCACCACCAGTACATTATGGCCAGAATGGACATGGGTCAGAGCTTCCATGGACGTCTTCGCCGTCATCTTCGCCAGTGCACAGGATGTCAATGGGCACATCGCGGCCAACGTCTGGTCACGGATTGAATGGATCTATTGACCACTCGTTTAACGAATCAATGTCGATGCGGCAGTTGCCTTTTGGGATGTCAGGAAGTCATTACTCGTTGCCAATGTCTCCGCCTCCAATGTCTACGTCGCCGCCCGCCAGAGTTGATATCGCCCCGCCGCCTTCGGATGAAGGGAAGATGTCTGTGTCGATCGACTTTGGTGCGTGTTTTGTACACTTAAATCACCTTGAGTGTTCTTAGAGGTCTATGTATGCCTTTTAGGTACTACTTTCTCTGGTGTTGTGAGTACCTCTATGAATCAGCTTGTATATTTGAACTAACCTCTTGGTAGGCTTACGGCTCGTCGAGGATTGCGGGCGGAAAAGTCCAACAAATACTAACCTGGCCTGGTTCATTCGAGACGTTCAGAAAGGTTGAGTATTCTCCCGATTCTGTTGAATATAACTAACTGATACCCATCACTAGATCCCGACTTGTTTGCTGTACGATGAAGAAGGAAGAGTATTGGCCTGGGGTTTGGAAGCTAAAAATGCAGGCCCAATTCCTGATACGCTCAAGTGTGAATGGTTCAAACTATTCCTGGAGCCTCGAGCCCTTCGGGACGAATCTGCCGTAGATCCACGGTTGCCACCGCTTCCAGTACGCACTCGTCTCATTTTCGTTTCGCCCTGGCATCAAATTAATATTCTCCTAGCCTGGCAAAAAAGCGATAGATCTCATCATTGACTTTTTGAGCTGCTTATGGGAATATGCTAAGGAGCAGATAACACGGGAAATTGGCGCCGTAGCTGATCTTAGTATGTCGTATTTCAATTGCGTTTGCGCTAAGCGCTAGTCTGACAATTGATGGTTCTCAAAGATACAGCTGATGTGTGGCTGACCGTCCCAGCAGCATGGGACGCTAAGGGATGTGACATCATGCGCGATGCAGCTATTTCTGCTGGCCTTGTACAAAGCGCCCGCGCAGGAGATAGGGATTGGAGGGACCGACTCAGAATTATCACAGAACCGGAGGCCGCGGCAGTTCACTGCGCACATCTTACAGATCTCCACAAACTCAAGCCGTCGCAGAATTTCATTGTCTGTGATGCCGGTGGAGGAACGGTCGATCTTGCCGTATACAAGGTACGCCTTCCGAGTAGGAGTCTCCGCTTTGTTTCTCGAGACATATCTCCCCGGCTTTTGCCCTCTAGATAATTGGCCAGATGACCAATCTTGAGATCGCTGAAATTTCTGCAAGATCGGGTGCGAATTGTGGTAGTCTTTTCCTGGACCTTCGGTTCAGGGAGCTAGTCAAGACGGTAAGCAGCTATCTATCTATTCTTCCTTTGTGTATCTCTAACCAACGCAATGGTGAGTAGCTCCTTGCCGACCACCCGGCACATCTTGACGCAGCATCACTTGCTAACTTTAGTCAGTGTCTTTATGTTCATTATATGATATCATCCCTTGACGGTCGTTGGATCTAGTGCATTCGTTCAGTGAGACCGACAAGCTTGATTATGGCGGCATATCTGACGATGGTAAGTTAACGGGTGTTCACAAAGTTTTTTTTTCCTCCGCCGCCACTGACGTATAATGGCGAACATAGAGAACATGTTCCATTTTACCTGTTTCAATGTCGAGGACCCCAACGATCCTTCTGTAGGATTGATTAATGGACAACTCTCGATCCCAGGAGCCCTTTTACGGCGTGAAGTGTACCGTTTATATTTTACTCGGAGCCCTTTTTTAGTATTAACGCCAATCTTGTAAAGCTTTGATCCCGTCGTTGAACAGGTACGTTTTCATTTAAACATTACCTCATGCGTAACTCACCGCTCACGCGTCAGGTTCTGGCCTTGATCGAAGACCAGACTTTGAAAGTCGATCAACGGATCGATGCCCTTCTACTTGTGGGAGGATTTGCAGCAAGTGAGTATTTGAAACAGAGAGTCGAGGTAATTTATGATTATCTTTCGCTGCATGAGAGTCAAGAGTTGACTCGTATAACACTGTAAAGGAACGATTTTCTCCCCGTATTCGAGTGATTGCTCGGCCCGTAGACGCTGATACGGCTACTCTACGAGGGGCGGCTCGGTATGGTTTGGCTCGTAGGCCACTCGTGTCCAGTGTGATCGCGCCACGGTCCTACATCATGAAAGTCCGTCTGTCTGCTTATATTGTCGTTACCCACGATTTACGTTAGTTCATGAATAGGTCAAGTTGCCTGCTGACCAGGAAGACTGGCAGAAGCGTCCCGCGTATATCAAAACCAATGACGCAGGTGTTCCCATTTGTGAAAATAGGTACGTCGTGACTTCTTCCCGGGATACATAGTGACTCTTTAAGTTACCGGCGGCTAGGCTGCAATATCTGGTGCAAAAAGGAGCAATCCTTCGGAAAGGGTGGGGCATTTTAAGCTTTTTTTTTTTTTTTCTTGTGCGCCACTAATACCAATTTCTAGACAACGGCTGACAACGAAGTTTTGGTGAGCGCTCTGTGGCTGTGGCTGTGGATGAATGAACCCTGACCGTCGAACAAGTAAATTCTCGCAAACCGTACAAGGTATGCATGATCACTGCCACACACGTTTATATTCATTTCATATCATATCCGGCAGATTCGGCGTTCGTGGCCGTCATGTTCACAAGCGAGGCGGACAAAATTATGCGGTATACAGATGAAGGAGAAACCACCGAGCTCTGCAAATGGACTGTGGACCTATCATCGCTGCCGGCGTTTCAACAAGGCGCCAGGCAGGGTGGTGGTTTCTATACAGGTGGGAAGCTCCAATCATCAAGATTCATCGTACACTGACGTTAGTGAACCAGAATTTGAACTCGGATTGGAATTGGATAGCGCGGAAGTGCGGGGTATACTTCTGTATGATAACCAAGTTTGGGGCCAGTAAGTGAGATTAACTGTGGCCGGAGATCGTGGCGCTCACACTTGTGTGTGTGTGAAGGGTTACATTCGACTTTCTGAATTAGGAGAAGGCTCTGTTTTGATGGACAGATGTATATATAACAAGCTATGTTGTGGTGAATGGTACACGGGAACGCGTTGTCCCGGAGTCGTGTCGTCTGGCATCGAACCTGCTGCTTCGCGGATTGAAGCAAAAGCGTCATATGATGGGGGGTGAGAGATTTTGATCCATCCGTCGCCATCGCATGGACGAGGAGACATATTCCGAAGAGAGCTTATGTTGACAAGTAGTCGATATTGGGGCTAGGTACCTTGATCACGTATGATATTGCGCAATGGGTGAGAGTCAGATCACACCGGGCCAAACCGATGTCGCACACAGCACAGTCCATGCTGTGGGTCCATCCCATTCGGCTTCGTTAAGCGGCTCCTATGCTATTATTGATCCACCCTTTTTAAGCAATTTTTTTTATTTGTTTCTAATGTCTTGGCTTATCGAGCGTGCCTGCCTGTCGGCTTGCCCGACACATAAGGCTTTGGAGATGTCGGATCCGGCCAATGCCGCAAATGGGTCGGCCATTCCCAGATATCCTCTCCCGATCCCGCAATAAAAATCGATCGAGTAGTCATCACATCAACGGTCACGATTCCTATAAAGCCATGGCAAATAGTTTCGTCGCCCTCTCGCCCTCTCATGGCTCTCTCTAACTTATCCCCGGACCACCTCTATGCTCTCCTCGCACCCATTACTGTCCCCCCTTCCTCCTCCCGCGGCAAATTCAGCAACTGGGGCCAGACCTTTCATTGCACCCCTCTAGCCATCTTCGAGCCGGAGAGCGAATACCAATGCGAACTTATCCTCGAGTTGGCCCGCCGCGAGAACAAGGTCGTCCGTGCCGCTGGAATAGGCCATAGCCCCAGCGATATTGCCTGCACAAAGGAATTTATGTTGCGCACTCAAAAGCTTAACCGTGTGTTATCGGTGAGGTTATCTATTTGTTTTTCATCCTGATGGGGTTATTCCAAATTTCTAACTGGTTTCCCTTACCCCCCTCCCCCCCCTGTAGGTCAATGTCGAAAAACGTACTGCTACCGTACAAGCAGGGATAACCCTCAACGAATTACACGCACACCTGGCGAATCACGGACTTGCCATGATGAACGTCGGGTCTATCTCTGACCAGACCGTGGGCGGTATCGTAACCACTGCAACACACGGTTCTGGCGTGACATATGGTGTCATTTCGACCCATGTAATGTCTCTCAAGCTTTTGTTGGCCGATGGCACCTACGTGACGTGCTCACGGCACGAGCGACCCGACCTATTTGTCGCATCCATATGCGGCCTGGGTACCACGGGTCTCATTCTGAACGTCGAGTTGGAGGTGGAACCGGCATTTAGGCTCAAGGAGGTTGCCATCACTCAGCCTTTCCAAGACGTTATCCAAAACCTGGATGAAATCGCGCACGCCGCAGAGCATGTGCGACTCGCTTGGATCCCAGCAGCCGATCGGATACGGGTTGGCTTGATGAATCGGACACAAGAGGTACGTTCGCTTTGCTTTGTCCGACCGTCGCCCGTCCCATGCCTGAACTATCATATTTTATTATTTTTTTAAAAAATTCAGGACAAGACGCCGGCGGGAAGTTGGCTCTTGGAAGTGTTCCTGGGATTCTACGTGTTGGAGTTTATTCTATTCCTTGGCCGTTTCTTCTCATCTATCAACAACTTCGCTGGGCTATTTTTTTGCTGGCTGAGTGGGTCAAAGTCGGTCCGGGTCGACGACAGTTATCGTATTTTTAATCTGGACTGTCTCGTGAGTCTATCTCAGTCTCTACCTTTCAGCGCTTCTCTCATTGTTTATCTGTACAGTTCCTGCAATATACAACCGAGTGGGCTATACCGTACACGAGAAGCCAAGAGTGTTTGCGTGAATTACATGCTTGGTTGAGCCAGGAATTTGGCGATCCGAATGGGTTGAGGCCCCACTTTCCCATAGAGATTCGCTTTTCTGCCGCGGACGATATCTGGCTGAGCCCCAGCCAGGGCCAAAAGACGTGTTGGATTGGAATAGTCCAGTTCAAGTGCGTTCTGACGCTATCGGCTCTGACCCATTGCTTAACTTATTGCATACAGACCCTACGGACTATACGTCCCTTATAAAAAGCTTTTTGATGGTTTCGAAGCCATCCTAGCCCGTCATGGCGGCAGGCCTCATTGGGCCAAGGCACATTCACTGCGTCGAGAAAAGTTGCGCAGTCTCTATCCTCACTTTGACGACTTTATTCGCGTTCTCGAAGATGTAGACCCTTGCGGGCTATTCCGAAACGAATACATTCGACGACACTTTTTCGATGGCCAAGCAGATGGGCGAATATTCAAATTGCGACAGTAATGGTGATGGTGTGTGTGTGTGTGTGGATCGATCTTGGATCTTGGTTTCTTCCCCTTTGTTCGACATATTCCCAAAGTACAGCCCTTTATAATTCCTAAAGTACCACATATTACGAATAGTAGCTTTACGTGGCGAAGAACCACCTTCAAAACTGTGCAATATTACACCCCTAGTTGTTCTCTGATGGATTCTCGTACGAGACGTTCGTATTCGGGACGATTGTCTCGGTAAAGCTTGCAGCAGTCGATATTTGCGCCACTCTCGAGGTTTGGCTCTTTGAAGAGAGACGATCGGTGCTGTGGTTAACGCAGTGGGAGTAATGCGAGACTTACCAGCTAGCATCGAGATAACGCTAAGAAGGACCTTTTCCATGCTCTGCACCGGGCTCCATCGCTCTGAGGCTTGTTCGTACATTGTAGGGTCATCGCCGGGGGTATGCAGGATCGAGATGCACACGTTCCCATCTGGATAGACTGGAATATACCAATCAATGGTTAACAGCGGCCGGACCACGGAGAGCAAACGCACTATTAGGGTGGAACAAGGGAGGTTCGAATTTCATTTTGAAAGGGGATAAGGGGTAGTCGGTTGGCTGAAATGAGCGCTAAATTGAAACTGCTAAAAGACTAAGTGCCAGTGACTTACAAACGTCAGTTTCGCAGAAAATACTCCTCCTTCCTGTGAATTCCCATCTAGATCTGTGAGCTGCGCAGCGGGCAAAGCATGGGACATACAAAAGGCGTCTCCTTCGGGCCCACGATGAGAGCCTCCCAAGTAAAGAAATCTGGACAGGCAATTGATTAACATGGTGTTGCCTCCAAGTGGTGCCGTCCAACCTGATTCAGATATGGGACCTAATGCGCGCTGTTACATGTCGACCGGAAAATAGCAAAGAACGCTGAAACGTGGACACACCGGCCGTGAACATGCCATCTGGCGAGCCTGAAAAAGGGAACAAGGTCGATTTACTGGGTATTCAGCCACAGAAATGAACAGGAACTACCTACCTCCCGAGGTGAGCTGCTTGTACTCCGTCATCAGTCGGCGCAAGGCCGTAGCACTATTGGAGCCTCTTGCATTCATCTTTCAATTCGTGGAGGCAGTCCCAGGATAATGGGTGATGGTGGTCACGAGTAAAAGAACACTGCACCGCTAATGACAAATTTCGTCTCGAGATAACATGACGCATTCAATGGTAAGACTACAAGTGGATTAATACACAATACATTATCTTCCCTGCCCGGGCCTCATGCATCAGCCAAGATCAGCCTAGGAACCACATTCATCGCCATCAACTGTTCGAGGTCGTCAGTGGACTCCTCGCACCGTCATCGCTGACGCAGTAGCTCACCTCCTGGAATAGCAATTTCGCAGCATACGGAATCGTCAATTGTGCCATCTTCTTGGAACTCTTGCAGTACGTGCACCAGCCATTGTACCCCATCAGCCCACATTCCTGGCAGGCGTTCACCTCGAATTTGTCCGACGATATCATCAGACGCTCGAGCAGAAGCTGCGTTGCACCATATCCTATCAAACAGTCCCGCTCCATCTCCCCCAAGCGCAGCCCTCCTTCACGAGACCTTCCTTCTGTGGGTTGCCGGGTCAGCGTCGCTCTCGGGCCTCTGTAACAAGGGACCAAGGTAAGTGAATAACAATCGATGAGCTATTCAGGAACTACGAGACCTCGCCCTGGCATGCATTTTGTCCATCACCATGTGCTCTAGATGTGCGTCAAATCCACAAACACGAGTCTTTAGTATAGAAAGACGCACTGAGTTTCTGGTAATATGGCTCAGTACGGAGCCTCAGTACTTCCGATCGATAAAGTCTTGCTTACCTGGTAGTAAATGGGCCCAAAGTAGACATACGCCTCCATTGGCTCTCCAGTGATGCCGCTCGTCAGCATATCCTTACCACCATAACTGAATCCGTTCTCAATCAATATCCGGCTCATGTCCTCTACCTATGGATCATTACTCAGTATTCATTTCCGAGGGACACAGCAGCCAAACAAACCTTCGAGCCACCAAAGGCAGTTCCGTACTGGAGCTTCCCGCACAACGTTCCCGCCTAGTTACCGATCAAGATACAGCGCTTAACCAAGCAATGAGTTTTACCTTCCCAGCAAGAAGTTCGATCATCTTCCCAACAGTCATTCGCGACGGGAACCCGTGAGGGTTCATAATCGTATCTGTCAAGCAGCTGCGATGAGTATCATTCTATTGCACCACTCCCAATCAGTCGCTCACCAGGATTGATCCCTTGGTCATTGAAAGGCATATCTTCCTGGTTCACAATTAGCCCGCAGACACCTTTCTGTCCATGCCTCGACGAAAACTTGTCTCCCAGTTCGGGCCTCCGCGTCTGGCGGATCAACACTTTGATGAGGGTCTGATCATTCTCTGTGTCACTGATCATGACTTTGTCGATATTACCCGCGACGGGAGACTTGTATGTCATCGGTGTGTTCTTGTAGGGCACCGAGGCCGCTTGACCTGTGAACGTATTATCTGTAGCATTCGTCGGAGACTGTTTGTTCACGTAGACGTCACCCGGATCAACACGCTCCCCAACACCTGCAAGGCCGTCCGGCTGAATGATATCATACTTTTTGGCAGTCTGCCCTGTCTCGTCCTGCGGTGCATCGGCCAACCGATCAAATCTAAAAATAAGGAGTTAAGGATGATAAAATTCCCGGCGATATGATGCGTCAGAGGAGCACGTACGTTCCGTTAGGATACTTTCGAATTAGAGTCGCATTCTTTCTCAGTACTTGACATCGGCCATAACCACGATCTAGACTGGCCTGTAAAAAAAGTTCAGTAATATGCGCTTTGACCGAATTAATCCGCAGTGACCTTGTTTAAGATGAGAGCGTCCTCGATGTCATAACCGGAGTAACTCATGACAGCCAGGGTAGCATTTTGACCTGCAGGAAGACGATCATATCCGACTAGTTCGATAGTTTTCGTTTTGACCATTGGCTGTTGAGGATATACAGATAGGTACAGCAGTGTGTCGATTCGATTTAGTTGATTGTAACCAATCGCACCAATCGCTTGTTTACCCATAGCGCATTGATAGGTATTCCGAGGCGATTGGTTATGATGCGGATAGGGGATCAGCCCGGCAACGGCGCCAAGCAGTGTAAATGGCTCGATTTCCAGATGAGTCGTCGTAGGCACGATGTCGGCTTCGTAAAGTGCGATGTACGCGTCGTTTTCCTCATTGACATCGAGGTATTCAACCAGCCCCTTGCGCAAAAAGTCATCAAAGGTGGCTTTACCCTTCTTGAGATACTGAAAGTTGCGATCAGACTTGGGAAAAACCACGAGTGAAGAAGACAAGTTCTTTACCGAGATATGCTCCGACGTAATCCGCGGACGCCCATGTTCGACAATAACCAGAGGTCGACAAATGCGACCTCCATCGCTTGCTATATGCACAGCCCGGTGGTGATGATTAATATAAATGCTCACAAACTCGCTGATTCTCCTCGCGCGCCGCAGCTTCCGAAACTGTGCAACGAAACGAGCGGGATATCGAGTCAGACCGATAATAGTTCCGTTCACATTGACGACGAACGTGTGGGGTCCGTATATCTCTGTACCCGTTGCCAGAGTGATGTCTGAGGGAACAACAATTAGGCATTGACGGACAAAGCCAGAGAAGTCTATTTCGAGATCTCACCTTCGACTCCCAACATAAAGGCGAGACGGACGATTGGCCCCTCTTCCACATCGGTGGTGATGTGGGTCATCAAGGCCAGATTTTTGACTAGACCACAAGCCTCGCCTTCGGGAGTATCACTTGGGCATAGCATGCCCCATTGACTTGGCTGTAACGCCCGAGGACCACTAACTTTTCGAGTCTTCTCAAACTGCGAAGAGATGCGGGTCATCATCCCTAGGGCAGAGATGAAGCTGAGCCGGCTGAGGACATGGGTCACACCAGCACGCTCCATCTTGAACCGTTTCAGCGACCAATTCCCGGTAGATATCGCGCGAACAAAGCCGGCAGTGAGATGGTCGCCTTGAAATTGCATGGTAGTAAACGCGTCAAATTCATTGGTCCGTGAAGGCTTCTTGAGGACTTTGTCGATAGCAGATTTAAGATTTGCATTGTACGTTTTAAACAGATCTTCGAACAGAAGCGCGAGAAGCTGGCCCGCCCTGTGATCTATTAGCAACAAGTTACGAGATCACCAAGTAGGCAGCGTGTGATCACGTACAATTCTAATCGCTTATTGCCCACATAATCACGATCATCTACCATCTTCTCGTCATCCATGGCCATCAAAACACGGCGGGTCATGGTGGCGACGAAGATAGCTTTCGCTCTGAAGTCGAGACCACTGACTGGGACATGTGCCAAAACAATCGTGGCTAGAGCTTCCAACGCCTCCTCCCATGCCGGTCTACGGGGCCCCATCACACGCCGATTTATTTTGACGCGGCTGCCAATATACTCCAATGCCTGATGGCGGGTGAACACGCCAAGCTTGGCGGCGTCTTCTAGGTTGGCGGAGAATGCGGCTTTGTAGGATTCTGTGTTACCAGCAGTCAACAGAAGGATTTCCTTGTCGGATTGGACACCGAGAGCTTTCAGGGCAATCGCAATGGGAACATCTTCATGAATTGAGTTATGTCGAAGGTAAATCCGACCTTTTTTAGTGGCGACGTATGTTTTTGATTTGAGACCACCATGTGTAGACCTTTACTCCGCCGAAAAGTTATAGGAGATGCCTGGACATGAACATGGACTCACGATGTGCAGGAAGCCTGGACAACACCTTTGACAGGATCAGTTTCTACAATAATCCGATTTTTGCTGAGCTGTTCTTGGACCAAAATGACTTTCTCGGTTCCTTTGACCACAAAATATCCTCCAGGGTCCAGCGGACACTCTTTCATGCGCGCAAGCTCGGCTTCTGATCGGCCAGTGAGCACACACTTGCTGCTTCTCAGCATGATGGGGATTCGACCGATGTTGACGTTGCGTTGGATAACGTTTTTGCCACGGACGTACTGGATAGTGACCATAATAGGAGCGCTGTATGTGATGTCGCGTAACCGACATTCGTGGGGAGTGACGCGCTTGTCCACGGCCTCGACTTCATTTCGGTCTGGAAAGCCGACATTGATGTCGGTGAACTTGAGCCAGAAGCGAGGGTCGACGTCGGAAGTAATTTTATTGTTTGCCTTGACAATATTTTTGATGTCAACGTTAACAAAGTAATTGAAGGAATCGATGTGCTGCTTTACGAGACCTTTCACTTTGAGAAAAGCAGGCAACAATAACCATTTGTCCTGCATGTTAGCTTTGGTGGACCGTAATGGGCAAGAAGTGTAGATGGACGCACCTCAACGCTCCGTATGGGATCCGTAAGTCCCAAGCCCCGCCAATTGGACCGGTTGAGCTGGTCCCACTCTTCTTCATCGTCGTGAATATCCATGACCCGAAAAAATCAGATACGAGAAAAGAACAATCCTTGTCCTCAAAAGATAAACGGAGCGAGAAGACAAGCCGTATGTGCGTTATAGCACGCTCTAGCTTTGGTCGCTGCAGTCGTTAATAGGGGTCGTCGTCGCCGTCGTCTTCTGTGTCCCAGATGCCGGCTTCGCGTCGATAAATGTCATGTGATCTGGGACTCGGCGCGGATACGGTCCCGGAGTTTCCATCTTGATCTTTCACTCTTCTTTCCTCTGAAACAGCACTTTGCATCTGCCTCTCTCATCGCGACGGATCGCAATATTGCACCATGTCCAAGCCTTCTACACCGACACAGAACGCCTCCAATACCTTGCTTCTTCGTCGTCAGCTTAACGAACTCACCAAGCACCCTGTAGAGGGTTTCTCCGCTGGTCAGTGGCACCGTTCTCTGAGTAAATTTCCAGAGTTGAAATATACATGTAGGACTAGTCGACGATGATAACATGTTTGAATGGGAAATCATGATCATTGGGTGCGTGTTGGCATTGTCGCCTCTCGCTGATCTCTGAATACCGTATGCAGACCTGCCGACACAATCTAGTGCATAGTCTCCTTCCTTCTTTTTGTACATTTGATAGACTGTATCTTCAGCGAAGGTGGTTTCTTCAAGGCTCGGCTGACGTTTCCTTCTGAGTACCCTCTGCTACCACCCAAAATGCGTTTTGTGACACCCATGTGGCATCCCAACAGTGAGTACCTGTTCAGTGAGACTACCACTATGCCGACCGTCGTATCCAGTCTATCCCGATGGAGTCGTCTGCATTTCTATCCTTGTAAGATCCTCTTCTGCGTACCCAACATCGCATCTCATCTAGTCAATCAGCATAATCCAGGCGAGGATCAATATGGATATGAAGACGCTGGTGAACGATGGATGCCTGTTCACACCGTCGAGACTATCGTATGCGTTCCCGGCTCTTCCTGGTTCTATCATGACTTACTGCTCTATAGCTTGTTAGCGTTATCTCTCTTCTTTCTTCTGACACACCAAATCTTGACAGTCCCGCGAACGTTGATGCCGCGAAGGAAGTCAGGACCGATCCTGAAGGTATGATTATGTCGCCGCCCTCTATAGCATGGCGCTGACTGGATCACAACCTCAGGTTACAAGAAGAAAGTCCGAAGACTGGTACGCCGAAGCGCTGAAGAGGCATTTGATTAAGTGTGGCGCAGCTGGAATATGGACGCGTTTGTGGACGGCGGAATCATGTCAGAGCAACGCGCTACATCTCCATACAACATCTCCTATTACTTCACTCTGGCTGTGGTTCACCAATGACAATTAAATATTTACTTTTTAAAAAAATCTTTTTGCATGTTGTCCTGCTCCATGTGTCCCAGTATTTCACAGTCTGAATGAGTCCCCTCTGAGAGCTATATGACAATGTCACTGACTGATTCGTGAATTCCGAAATTCGTGACAGGCTTAATTAGATTTTTTATCACGTGACTGACACGCTCCGGAGTCGGAGCTCGGATCTCACGGTACTGTTCGCCTGCTGCTAACATTTATCGTCAGTTAGTCCTCCTTTCTTGTCTTCGGATATCATGGCCTCAGCAATGGTCAGTACAAAAGTAAAGGTATATGGATACGCTAAACGTCAGGCATCTTCTGTTTCTGCTCTGCCTTCTCCACCGCTGACACTCCTACAGGTAACAAAGCATCTGCTGCTGTACCGCTGGGTATGCTAATGAGCTCCTATATTAACTCAGTTTAATATCCTTGATAAAGAAATCGACTCTGACCCGGACTTCAATCCCGGAGTATATATTTCTGAAGAGCCCAAGAAGAAGAGGACTAAGCAAGCCAGTCACCCCGGGAGTTCCAGAGGAAAGAAACGACAGCACGACTCAGATGATGACTATAATGTCCCAACGGCTCACAAAAGTGTGTTTAGCCAATTCTCTGTTGGTGTTCACGTAAATAACGCGGCATAGGATACCGACCTGACGTGAAGGGCGAGAATCCATTACTCGAGTTCTTCAGTAATACCACGGCTCCGCAGTGTGTTCTATAGCTGATGCTATCTTTCTTTCTAGATGATACTGAAGAGCTCGGCCTTCATTCTGCGTCTGAGGATGAGACCGACGGCGAAGAGGAGGAGGAGGAAGGAGATGATGATGATGATGATGAAGGAGAAGAAGAAGATGAGGAGGAGGAGGAGGAAAACCAAGAAGAACTAGATGATGATGCACCTGTCATTCTAACGTCTATGATTGCATTTACTCGAAAGACACAGCCTGAGAGACCTCCGCAACCGATGGTGGAGGACTCGGCTACAGGTCTGTCTGTTTCTTTGCACCTCTCTTGTTGCCTCATTGTGCAATCGTGTAGAATCAGATACAGATGAAGATGTAATACCAGTGCCTCCATCTCAGCCATCAACATCGAAGCCAACACCAGGTCCGTCATTATATTTGGAATGCATCCTGTTGAAAGTAATCAGATTATATAGCTGTGGTGGCAGAAGATGATTCAGTGACAGAGTCTGATACAGAGGACGAAAGCGAAGTTCCTCCAGCTCCACCCGTGGCTTCAAAAACACCAGAAATAAAGTCAGGCCACGACCCGGACTCTGAAGAGGGTTCAGTGACAGAAGAAGACTCAGACATGGATGACGAGCCTATGATGATCAGCCCAGTAAGAACAATAACCTCCTCACCTTGACATTTAGGCCGTTGATATCCTCCGTATAAGCATTTGAAACCTCGCCCTGGTTTTCCACTAACTCCTGGCCAGAGGCCCCTAGGTCCATTGATCCTTGGTGATGCTAAAGGAATAAAGGTTCCTGCTTCCATCAACACATACCTTCGGGAGTACCAGCGTGACGGTATAAAGTTTTTCTATCATCAGTATAGTGAAGGAAGAGGTGGCCTACTTGGTGATGACATGGGTCTTGTACGTTGCCATCTCCTTATTGACGCCTTTTCTCACCAACACTTGTAGGGTAAAATTTCTTTATTCCTTAGGTCCTTCTGGCATCTTACATCAGTTAACAGGTAAAACGATCCAAGTCATATCATTCCTCGCTGCCATTATGCGGAAGGATGGGGTAGTCACAGACAAGTATCGAAGACGTGATCATGTTTCACGATTACAAGATGGCTCTGCCTGGAAGAAGCGTAGGGAATTGCCAGCTGCAGATGCGACCTGGCCGACTTGCATAATTATTGCGCCGACATCTCTCGTGCTAAATTGGGCCAGGGAGTTGAAGACTGTATGTGTACCATTTTTATCGCCAAACATGTGCTCATAAACTGTCCACAGTGGGGATACTTTGAGGTGGGTCTGTACATTGGTACCAGAGAAAATCGGCGCATTGTCCTTGATGACTTCAAGAAGGGCCGTCTCGACGTTGGTAAGTTTGCCCTACTTCAGCTTACCTTGCAGGCTCTTCTCACTTAGTTTTACGCAGTCATCACTTCCTTTGACCTTGCTCGGAGGGAAATCGATGCCATCGACACACTCGCCTGGACGTGCTTATTTGTCGACGAAGTTCATCGCGTAAAGAATATCACATCAAAGGTCACTCAGGCGTACCACCAATTCACCACCCAACGAAGATTTGGGCTTACGGGGACGGCTATTCAGAATGGTTATATTGAGCTGTACACACTTCTAGATTGGACGAACCCTGGACGCATAGGCACTCCTAGGCAGTGGAAGGGCTTTATTGAGAAGCCTCTCCTTGTAGGCCAGTCTGCGAAGGCTTCTGAGGAGGAGATAGCAAAGAGTATGGTGAGCTGAAGAAACGTTTACTGGGGTTCAGGGCATATGCTAAGTTAGCTTCCCCCTAGCAAGTAGCGATTATTCTCCGAGATAAGGTCATGCCCCGCTTTTTCTTGCGAAGGTCGGTATTTTCCCACGCTCGACGTGAAATTATTATTCAATATACAATATCCTAGAACGAAAGAGATCATAAAAGACCAAGTAAGTCACTTACATCAAGCTCAGGGACATCTTAGGGATTGAAGTCTTTCCTCAGCTGCCACAGAAATTTGATCAAGTGGTGTTCTGCCCTCTGTCCGATATACAGATAAGCGTTTATAAGCGGATTCTCGAGACGCCTGCCGTGCAGAACTTGATACACAAGGACGATGACTGTTCATGTGGGTCTGGAAAAAAGCGAGTCCGTCGTTGATGCTGGAATCGATCCGGCTGACCTCTGTTTCCAGACAAAAAGATTGCTGTGTGCCATATGAACCTGCGGATGTCCTTCGATATATGTCAATCTTGTTGAAACTTTCCAATCATCTGGCCCTTATATTGCCGTGTAAATATTTTTCTCCTCGGCTATGACCATTACCTTATGTTTGGTTCTCCAGCTCCAACCGATTCCAAAGATCAGGTGAGAGCGCTTTATACTTCAAAGACGACTCTCCTAAGCTAAATTTATATATCAGGTGTTGCGTAACCGCCAATTGTCAGAAATCGCATTTCCCGATGGTGCACCGATGTACGTCGAGGCGATGTTGAACCCGAAGTACTGCGGGAAGTGGCTGGTGTGTATTCATGTGACTCTTTTCATCTTGTATTGAAGATTGGGTAGGCTTTGCAACTGCTACTCGAAAAATGGAGGAAGGATCCGACCAACAAAGTACTCATCTTCACCAAATCGGTCAAGCTCATTGAGATGCTGGAGCATTTGCTCAAGGTTCGCAGTAAGTATTCTTAACGCGTCTTCGCATCGAATGATCTTCTAATGTCCTCTTTCTAGGTTACACTTTTGTCAAACTTGACGGAAGCACCAAACAAGAGACTCGTAAGTACCTTAAATTTGTGATGCCAAAGTTGTTTAACCTCTGCGCCGTAGGGATGGAATACGTTGACCAATTCCAAAACGACCCGGATGTCTACATCTTCCTCATCTCCACTCTTGCCGGCGGGACCGGGTTGAATTTGACTAGTAAGCGTCGTTGGTCCTATGGTGATATTGCTGCTGCTTATATCTGATGCAGAGGCGAACAAAGTGGTCATCTTCGGTGAGCTTCGAGCTGTGTGGCGTGCCTCTTTGTGGCTAACGTGGGCTTCTAGATCCCAATTGGAGTACGCTCCTCCCTCGCCTATCTGTCAAATGGATCCTTATTTGTTCACAGACCCTGCACATGATCTCCAAGCAATGGACAGGGCATTCCGCCTGGGACAAACTCGAGACGTTGAAGTATATCGGTTGCTTGGGGGTGGATCGCTAGAAGAGCAAATTTATGGACGGCAGCTGTATAAGCAGCAGCAAATGGCGATTGGGTATGAAGCCAGTGTGCAAACAAGGTACCGTTCTCCGTCTTCGTCCTTATCTTTCTAGGTCTTATGATCGACCTTTGTTTAGATACTTTGATGGTATTCAGGGCGACGCTCAAAGACAAGGAGAACTTTTTGGTATCAAAAACATGTTCAAGCTCAACGAAGGCCTGTCAACCAAAATGGCGGTAAGGATTGTATACGTTCGCTGGTTTTGTGGTCGTTTTGAGCATGTACGCATCAGATCGAAAAAGCTAATATTGCGGAGTTGGACTGGGCACTCGCCAATATGACTCCGGAGAAAAAGCGGAAAATGTCCGACGAACAGAAGAAGTTGTTTGAGGCTGAGAAATCGGAGTCTCATAAAGACGATGTATGTTCTTCTTGTGGTTTCATTGCATTCGCTGATGATCCGGTGGAGGGTTTGCGCGGGCTTGCCGCCTTGTTCTTCGATGACGAGGGTCAGTTTGATCTTCTTTAATACTAGATTAGGTTCCCATTCTCGGCGCTCTAGCTATGCCAACAACTTCGGCCAAACCAATGACTGAGGCCGAGAAAATACTTGCAGCAGCTGGTGTGCAATACAGTCACCGCAACGATCACATCCTTGCCCCCAGCAAGATCGGAGAGGTGCGCGCCAAAAACGTACTAGCCGTAAGTGTTTACCAGACATTCCGCTGCCCACTACCATTTTGGAGTTCAATCTAGGAGACGAAGAAACGCACCAGCGTCAAATCTAAGCCTCGGATATCGGCAGGAAAAACAGCTCGGAAAGATCAACAGGCCATAGGACGACGGAGTTCTTGGCCACCCATTCGACGTGGTGTGCACCACCGGACCACCAAGCTGGTGGTACCCCCAAAGACCACAGATAGGACCCCTGGGCCACAACGAATTGATGAGCCTTCATTGTTGAGTCCTGCTTGGACCCCCGAGGAGACGTACGTACCCCTTCTTCTGGTGGTCAATAATACCTAAACAATCCCTTACAGACGAGCCAATCGCCAGCGTGCGTTGATCGAAATTGGATGGCTCAAGTCCCCTGATGACATGCCTGCCTTTGCTCTTAATCTGTATGTAGACTAATTTTGATACTGAATACTATACTCACGTTGGTCTACAGGATAAATCAACCCGAAGACGCTCGGGCAAACATTCTGCGTATGCTGGACGAGCATGCGATAAAGTACCCTCCGGATCTATCTTCAGACTAGATCTTTAGAGCAAATTGTATATTTACTGGCATTTCTATGTGTAACATGATCGTTAAGGATCACTCGGTCCAGTGTATTCAAACTTCTCTTTGACATGGACCACACTTTATTTTCTTCAGGGCGAACCGGCGCCGATGTTTACCGACCTGCTCGAGTTCACGGTGCTCCGTCTGCCATTCACTTTGGTTGACTTTGGTGCGGGACCTAGTAGACTCTTTACGTTCTAATTCAGTATTGTGACGTTGATTGCAAGCGAGGGTCGAATATGCGCCTGGTCTCTGTGTATTAGGGAATAGAGATGACAGGGATTAAGTTCAGGAGGACACTGCTGTACGAAGACGTCGTTCTGCTCTTTTATCACACATCCATACCTAAGCCTGCATCATTCAGAGTCTACTAGGATATCATAATGCCCGGGTCTAAACATACAACCATCAGCGAAAACATACGACTCTTAACTCGATTCTACTCACCTGTAGAGCAGTGCGAGCGGCGTCTCATTAGCGTCAGGCGCACTGCGAAATTCGACAAAATCGACTAGCCCATTACTGTTTCTGCCATCGAGATAAGCAACATTGACGTTAAGTTGGAGCACCTTCGACAGGGCAGTCATTTGGACGTGGTCTAGGTCGTGTTAAATTATTTTTGCATTCGAGACGTCGAGGGAATTTGTAAAACCACCCACCTGCTTCTTTATTAACGGCCTCTACAAAGTGCTCACAAAATTCGCGCACTTCCATTGGCTCACCTAGCTCCGGATGGAAAAGGAAGGGAGCGAACGCATCAGGGTCGATGCGTATTTGGGCGGACTGGTTGGGAAAGGTGTCAAGTGGTATCATGCTGCACAGAAGAAAATGCGTACAGTCAGCAGTCTCAAATAAACGACGATAGAGTTTGATACTATGGGTCCAGAAGATGAAGGAGGAGATCTCTTTATTTCCGATTGATACACCTTACCTTCGGGAGACTGAAACGCCTCGAGAAGCCCGACCGCATTGAGGGTTTTGCCGGTGACTTGTGGCGTGACAATACTCAAAAGGAGCGATTCGAGCACGTCGTAAAAATCTTCAAACGCCAATCTTTGGAATCCCACGTTCTCCAGCATGGGTAGAGTAGATTTCAGTGTTGCAACACCCTTTTCCACGGCCTGTGCCGGATTGAGCGCGTGCATCATGCGTTCCACATATGCGAATGCCACGGCTGTAAAGCTAAACATCGTGAGAACGACAATGATAATACAAAGTATAGCTTCACATCTGTAGAAACAATCTCCGTCGCCTGCTTGTTGGGGTTTCGTTAGCTCCTTCTGAATGTGGGTCAGCAAGCGGCACGTCACCTTTTGTTCTTCTGATGTAGTGATAGCCCTTGGTGGTCAGCCAGTCTATTTGCCTGACGAATGCAGGGCTGCCGTTCTCATACTCGGCGCGTAAAGTTGATATCGGAGCAATCTCATCGATCAGCGGACGCGTCACGCCTGTGGCTTCGTCGAGGAGGCTCTAAACAGTTATAAGAGCATAATTAATCTTAATATTGTTATATCAAAAAAACCACAAGTGTACCTGGTTCAAATCAAAGACCTGGGCGGTCGTCAAAGTCGAAATATCTACCGAACAGGCCAAGCCACTCAGCATGAATGCGAACCGGACCGACAGAGAGGGTTCGCACCTGTATCCTCGGTGACTTGTTCCGGTCCCTTCACAGGTTCATCTTCAATTTCCGGAAGGGCAGCAGGCCGTAATCGCGCTGTAAAGGTCCAAGTATCAAAATGCTGCTATGTTATGTGGCTCGACCTGTCAGTAACAACGTACGCGCTGTAGGCGGACTGGGTGGCGGTGTTGTCATATGCACGTCTTTCTCGCAATACGCCTGGCAGAATTTCGTTTCCTCGCGTCTGTGGTGGTGGTGGGTGGCAAATAGATAACTCTCCTCGGCCTATCGGTCCGAATCTCTACTCTGTTCCTTTCGGCAACTCGGACCGTCTCTCCCTCGTAATTTGTACGCAGTCGATTCTCGAAAGATGACATATCCAATAGCATTAGGCCATTGTGCACCTCACGTCTTCGTGGGTATAGAGGTTGAAATATGTTATGATTGCGAGCATTCCTATGCGGTATCGGGAGGAAGAGTATCTAAAAATTCAACCGCCTTCTCCAAGTACTCACAGCAAACCTTTTCGCCCAATGTCTGCAGTCCATCGAAAAATCCATTCTCCTCACCATTCTCCACAAAGCCCTCATCCCAATCCGCAATAGACCATTTCGGTAAAGTACATTGCCATCGTGACTTTGTCAGCTAATAGCAGTTCAAAGTCATCCCTGTCGTGAAAATTGAGGTACTTCTGTGAATGCAGGCCGTCTGGGTCTCTGAATGCGGCAATCCAAAGCTCTAGGTCATCAAAGATGGTGTGAAAACAGGCTCCTTACTGTATGCCCATATGAACAGGAGACGGCGAGACATAAGCTGTCGTGTTCCCTGACAGCGAGAGTATTAAACAATGTCAACGTAGGTGAGTATGCATTTACATTAAAAAACGTCGTCGCGCGCTGCGAGCGTATCCGCGACTCCGCCACTTTATGGCTGTGTCTGAGTCGATGAGAAACCCTGAACAAGAATCGAGTACGCTATTCATAAATGTGAAGCGCCTAGTGATAGGTGGTGAGTAGGAGTTCAGTAGCAACAGAGAGAACTGTTACTCTGTTCGGAGGTGGGGATGGTTAATATTTCGCAACCTTTCGCGGTTTTGAGGTTCTCTCCGACGAAGGACGTCTCCAGTGGATATATCCCAGTGAAGATATCCAGCTAAGAAATAGATGAAAGCAGCCTAGGTTCGCCTCAGTGACGAGCAAGAAGAGATCGATGAAGAGTACCTACCAATAATCCCGTCTATTAAACATTTGGTCCAACCTTATATTGTCAAGGTCTTGTTCAATTAGACTTTGGCCCATTGTCAAGGAAGATGGAAATTATTTCGACTCGATCCTCAACCTGGATCTTACGCTGACCAGAAGATACCGAAGAGATGTCCGGACATGAAATGCACGTTAGATCGTGAAAGATATCCAGACCATGCTTGAGCTCCATAATTGGGAGAACGTCCGGTATTCCATGCTGGCCCGCCGTGCAGCGAAAAATCCCCTTTTGAGCGTCGCTGTCCTCTTGGAGACGGTACCCATCTTGACGATGGCTTCCTTGAAATTCATGAAGGGCCCTGCTAGCTGGACAAAGGATTTTCACTCGGCGGGAAATCCATCCAAACTGAGGGATAAGCGTTCAGCCTTTGCTAAAATGTTATCAAGCCATCGTCGCCTCTCATCCAAGGGGGCGCCATGATCGTTCCCTAGCACCTTCCGGAGTGATGTTGACGGAAGCCCTTCCTTTTGGATAGACTGGCATGCTGTGTCTAATTGATGGATGACGGTGACGGTCGACCTGAGACTGCAAAATCCAGTCCACACGTAGAATATACAAACGACCTTCCACCAAGCAGCAGACTCTCTGGCATCAAAAGGAAGAATATACTTCTAAGGATGGTCAATGAAGAGCGGGTGGACTCCGTGTTCGTACGGCGTTAGGTCGCAAAAAGCAAACAAGGCAACTACAAGCTGGCCAAACTCAGATGGAACAAGCAGACGAAGCGCTGGTGTGACGAACATTCCTTACATAGTGAAGAAGCAGAATCGAAGTTGGCGCTTCTCACTATGATAACATACAACCATGCTGTACCATTGACGAGAGTGAAGCAGCTGACTCGCATATGTTGCCGCTTGTTCGAACAAGACTGACCAACCATCCTGGACACAGAGCAAGCTGTTTTTGTCTTCGGCTTCGTCGCAAACTTTGAAGGGATGCGTCGATGGAGATGTAGCAAAACAGCAACCTTCGGTAGGGCACGTCAATGAGAAGCAGCTAATAGAAAGCATGGCCCTCAGCCGTCACCGCTACTACCGGCAAGAAAAGCCATACCAAACCCGGAACCATGATACCACCAAGTCACGCTACGACTAGAAAATAGCAAATGAAAGGGCCGATATAAATTACAGCAAAGGTCGTGGTCGTATACTAGCACACTAGCGCAATAGATAAACACATCACGACGAACGAATGAGCAAATAGTATCATACCAGAGTACAGTCAGAAAAGGAAACGATAAGCAGGAAAGGGCATTAGCGGATAGGTCTATAGGACTAGTCCTCATCTTCCTCGTCTTCTCCACTACCAGCCGCGCTCTTCTTCCCACCCTGAAAATGTATCAGTACATAGACATTGATCAGTTACAGAGTCAACACACATCATAAGCGGCCTTTTCATCCTCAGCCCGTGCCTTGTCTTTCGCAGCGAGATCAACATAAGGCTGTGATAGAATGTTAGCATCAAAACGTGGACGGGAAGAAGACAGCATGCCTTCTTCTCCTCATCATCCAGCTCCTTCCATTTGGCACCAAGGAGCTTCCCTACTTCACCTGAGGACACAGATCAGGCGAATATCGCAGCGAAGATCATGGGATCACTTACCGAATCCCGCATCGGGATTTTCGTTCTTGATTCTCTCACGCCAGTCTTGACTGAAGAACATATATGCAGAAAGAGCACGTTTGGGAGCCTTGGGGTCTTTCTTGGCCTTGCGAGGAGCCTTTTCGGCCTTCTCCGCCGCTTTGCGCTGGTAAACATTGCATAAGCAACCTCCCAATAATGTGTGATGAGAGCGGCGAGGAGAACATGATGGCCAGCGAGGCGGTTACCGGCGCGACAACGGCCACAATGATGATGACAATGGTGAGACACAAACAAGACATCATCATCCCGCAGTTCGAGAACAGAAGCGATGACTCCCGAACGAAGAAAAGCCAACCCAAAGCAAAATGTGCGAAAAATCAAGATATCAACGAGGCATGTTCATTGCCTGAAGAGCGAGGAAGCCGAATATATATGCAATATATACCCGCAATACCGACGCATAAGAAGGCCAAGAACAGAAGAAAAAGAGTATAACGCAAAGCCGGAGAGAGGTGTGCTCACTTTGGGCTTGGTAGCTTCCTTGGGCATCTGGGGACGAAAAACGCGATGATCAGCAGAGATCAAGACGAAAAGAGGTATAGACAGCAAAAAGAAGAGGCAGTGAGGCAGCGATGGAGGGAAGGAAGACGAACGAGCCGCAGCCGAATCGAGACGCGACGCGTCTAGGGGCCAAACAAACAACGCGCTCACTGGCAGAGAGCGACGACGACGAGCTGGACGACGACGACGACGCCAGCGAGCAGAGATTATGGATGATAAGCAATGAAGAAATAAAGTTGCAACTTACTGTGCACGAAGGGAGAGGTAGGGGGGAAAGGAAGAATTTATCGGAAAGGTGTGCGCAGATGGCTGGTGGGCAAGAGCTGGCTGCGAGAACAGAGCGACCACCGAATTTTTTGCAGTTGCGCACAGACAGTCGGCTTTTGCCGAGCGGAGTTATAAATCAAATTAATTTGGGTATGTTTACGGTCAGCCACACGTCCTACAAGGCCGCAGACACTCTGAAATATTCATTATTGCACAGGGAAAAAATCGCAGCCAATTTTGGATGCTATCCACTGAGAGGACAACCTTGCAGGAGTAAGCTGCCAGGCTCGGCAACCGGCCCGACTACCCTGACGTACAACCAACAAAATCACGTGGATTAAGCGCCGGTCACAAGCGTGTCACAACATTCCCACCATCGAATGCCTCCATGCCCGGTCCGTCCAACCACAGAAGGCAGAAGGCTGCAAAAAAGAAGGCTAAAAAGCCGCTGCCTTTCCCTCCGCCCAACCTCGTGTCTCCCGCTGCCCCCGACCCCCCCGACCACGATGTCGTCCCCAAACTACCATTTATCTACGACCCGGGAAACGGACCTCGCGTACGCGACACTCGCTCCTTCCTTTCGTCCTTTTTCGCACAGGCCCCAGCTATGGACGTTCCGATGTGCGCAGAGTTTGCACAGGAGGAGATACAACAGATGCTCTCTACCGTGTTGCCGGAAGAGACTGCTTTGGTGTGTGCTACTCCGATGAAAGTATAGGCCTCGCTCACCGCTACTTAGATTCTGTGGTACAACAAGAGCCGGGCAACGAGCAGGATATGCCCCGCGTGTCAGCGGCTGTATCATCTTGGCGACGCGTTACCCAATCTTATGGGCGACGATCCGGACGACTCGCAGAAGGGGCGTCTTCCCCAGCTCCAGAGGGAACAGGAACTTAGTGGATTATGTGCGTGCCTTCTATATTCCATCTTATATCTCTGCTGATTCCTGCTTCAGGCTCTCCTGTTTGCTTCATTCTTGCTTCGTGCAACTTTCCTGAAGCTATAAAATCCGCATGGGGTCACACCGAGGACGAGATGGACGACACGGCGTGGTCTATGCTCAATGCCCCTCTTCAGAGCGACCAACACGGCGAGCTTAGCACAGGGCTCAGCATGCTCGTTCGCATGACGCGTCTCTACGATCTGGGTCTCGCCCAGCTATGTTTTCCTGACATGGATCTGGATTCATGAATCGCGACGATCTTGTATGTATGTACGCGTTCTTGACACTTGTACTTGATTCTGCCTATTTATTTAATCAAATATTCAGACTTTTTTCGTGTTCTAAGTTCTGGATGTATCATTATTTGAATAAATCGCGGACACTCGCTACCGATATGCATTCTGCGTAGATTGAGTCAACTCTGGACGTAATAACTACGGGATTAAATACATACACTGCTCGTGTATCTCCTTCATCCACGTCCATCTGATCGTCTATATGAGATGGTGGTGTCCAGCTCACAGCAATTTTCGTGGCGTCATAGAATTGATTTTCCTTCCTTATTCAAATCGAAAAACATAGCTCTGGGGAAGAATTCCGAATTCATCTTGATTTGCGCCCATCTTGCAGGGCCAGCGGCGCTTTCCGAGTCGGTACTGCTTTGCTTCACCGGGTTTGAAATATGGTAAAGCTTTGCCAAGGTATACAAACACTTCTCGGCAGTCTACGCTGTATGAAAATATGAGCGGCCCTAATGTTCTCAACGTACCTCAGCAATGCACATACCTGATGGCTGGGCCATGCACTATATCATACCGGGCGGAAAACGTATACCCCGTTATTCCTTTGTCCAGCCCCAGGCAATGCAATATAGTAAAGGCTAACAACTCCCGATCGCAAAGGTTTCCGAAGGCGTGCACACATCGATCCTAATTCGATCTAGACTAACGACACGCGCGGCAACAGCACCGGTACAATGTCGCACTCAAGACCCTCAAATCCCGGCCACCCGTTCAAAAGCACCGACGCATGTTGTGTCTCGTGGTTTCTAATGGTCTAGAAACCAGTGGTAAAACCTCTACTATTGGGAAAAATAGGTCGCAGTCGGTAATGTAAATATGATATTTACCGCTGAATATGCAAATTCGTTTTTTTTTTCCTTTTGCAAAACCGACCGTCTCGACGCCGTGCCTCGTTCCTCTTTTCAAGGAGTACGCCGAACCCTCTGTCGCGTGACTATAGGACGAGGCTGTATTTTCCTGCATAAATAGCTCGAAGCGGGCTCCTTGAAGCGATGCGACGTACGAGAGATGCCCTTCAATGTTTTCAAACGTGGACCCCATCCCCAACCTCCCCCGCCGCGAAAAACCACTTTAGACGTGGCGGATATTCTGCAAGGTGTGTTTCGATATGACACGTATATCCTGACGACGCTGAAACGTTTCTAGGTTTTGATTTTATCTCCCGTTGGTTACACGAATACCGACCGGGGAAAGAATTCAGAATCGTTGTATCTGGAGGTACGTGCTCGGTCCTTCTGTTAAGGAACAGGACGAGTACGCGGGACATTGACATATATTGCGACGACGCCATTCAGCTGCAAGACGTCCTTGCAGCCGGGAGAGCCTGTCCAAACAGCGTACACTGGCCCGTTAACTGGATTAATGCCGAGATGGTGGCATACGTGCTAAACAACGAAGGCTGCGAGCATTTATTCCAAAATTCCGTCGCCAAAGGCATCATGCTGTACTCATCGGGAAATTTTAAAGTTTACGCCGCAGATTGGAGGTTTCAATTGGTTGGGAAGATTCGAAGGGCGTATGATGCGTACTTGGACCATGAACCTAGTCCGAAGGATTTGTACGACGCGGTTGACATACTGCATATTCTGAATGTGAAGGATGGAAGGAATCAGAGGAGTTCGGACATGAAGAAATGGTATTATTATGGGTATCGGATGGGGTCCAAGGAAGTTGAGTACATCAATGAGGCGTACTGGCACAAGTTTGGGCGAATTGGGATCTTAGATCGCGTTGGGGAAGACGAAGAAGGCAAAAGATAATCGTCAGTAATCTATAATACTCAAGTTTAGTAATTTACGCTCTCGTATAATAGTAATAGGTACTTACTAGTTGGACACACCCATGACTATGAACTCTAAAACGCAATTCATATGTTTCGTAACTGGTTAGTATTTGCCCGAATGTTGCGCAGCAAGAATGGGTTTGTGCCTGTTACAATGATAGGTTCGAGCTCTGGCCCGCTATCGCCAAATGGAATGGGAGGATATAATTGTAGAACCTGCGGGAGGCGGCCCGCATTGGCAGTCCAGGAAGGACACTCCTCCCATGGTGGATTGGCATCGTCCTTGTACTTGCTCACGAGAAAAGGATCATCACGGGTAATCCCCCTGCGGATTCCAAGGGAAATTTTATAATTGAAGGCCTGCACGAGTGCTTCAGCCATGGCCGCCAGGATGGCGTATCGGGTGGCGTCAGGATCCTTTGGATCTGGAATGTCGACGAGGCGCCAGGTTGGCTGGTTGTGGAACCAATATTGGGATTCCATCATCATCTCGTCCTCGTCGAAATCGACAGTGCATTCATAGAGGCGATAAAGCGTACATAGTGGAGTATCACGGAGGCAGAACAGGCTGGTCCATTTGAGACCGATCATCTCCATATCCTGCCTGTGCTTCGCTATGATTCCCGGGCTCGCCTGCAGCTCAGGTACGGAGAGTAATGAAGGACGAAATTTCCAAGGGTATGGCCAGAATAGAAGCACAGAAATTTGTAGACGGGATTTACTCCTACCAAGTGGTCAGTAAAAAGGACGAACAGTGAGTGATATGTCGCGGGCCCACATCAACAAGACCTGTAGAAGTCGAGTATTCCTAATCACCCAATCTCTTGGACGAAACAGGCACCACAGTTGTATTTTGTGTAGAAAGGTCGATTCCATTGAATCGGTTAGCAGTTCCCCTGGCTTCAAAACGATAGTAGTGATGAAACTAGCGTTGGGCCGCCGGCAGGCGAATTGACGGTCCAAATATTTGGCGGTTGCCGTCTCAGGTTTTTTGAGTTTTTACAGAAATTCTAGCCCTATTCCGACCTGCACACCTCGTCTAGTCCCGTCGCTCCGACTCGCTACCAGTGGTACACCAACATTGACCTCCACGCGAATGGGGTCAAATTTATATATCAGACCGACGCCCGCCGACACCGACGGTCGCGTAACAGTATCCCTAATGTTCTCGAGCACCGAACGAGCTAAAAAGACTGATATGAATAGCATTCAACGGATAAATTAAGCGAATCTGACATCGATCCATGGCATCTAGACGCCCGGCATTCAACCAGACATGAGTTTTGACCGGCCAGTGGGCCTTCTTCGGGATATTCGATATCATGCTGAGGCCTGCGGACCAGTAAATATCACCACCTAAGGAATCGGCTGTCATGATTTTTTTTAACATCACAAGGAGTATCCATGTAGTGACGGAAGCACTCACGTCCATCTCTTGGACCTAAGCCATTTGACTGGAATGAACGCACAGACAGAGGTCCGCCAAGCTGAAATCTATCCGAGAACAACGTCGGTCTTGAGAGGGCCCAGACGATACCCGAGCGCAGGGCAACCGATCCTGACTAACAGGGAAGAAGTGCTAATTCAGCAGAGTTCAGGGGAAGACGTGTTACTCACGACGCCTGGTAACAGTGGCCGTGAAAGTTGGCTCTCGACCTCTGCCTTATAGAAGGATGCGTCGCCGCCTAATCCAGCGAGTTCCTGGTATATTTTACCATACATTCCGCGTGTCGACATAACCCGATCGTCTCTCGTATCGATTGTATACTTATATGACACTGCTGATTTGGACGTCGTACCAGCAGCTTCTCGAATGCTGTTCAACGGTGAGGAAATCAATGCCAGGAATCAGGGTAACACGAACCTCATCGAAGCAGAAGGTGTCAGTCCGCCGATATTTCTAAAAACTGCCCCGTAGGCAAGTTCGTGCATCCCAGAAATTGGCTTCCCTCCCTGGATAGGTGGCGATAAAAACGATAGCTCAGATGAGAAGCACCAAGCTGACCTAGCTCACCCTGACAACAGCTTTCGCGCCGCGTAAGACTTCCCAGCAGCTCGCAAAACTTGTTTGGTCTCTATGTAGCCCAAACACCGTGAAATCGGCGCGACAATTGAGGTCAGAGGTCGTGGGCACGGATAATGTTCCTTGGAAAGATTTGCGCGTAGTTGTTCCAGCAGAAATGTTTGCCTCAAAGGACTCTGCACCACCGAATACGTTGAGTATACGTGCGGTTATGCTCTGAAAATAACGTCAGATATCCATACACAAAAATGTCGGGTCCACATACCGCGCTCCCCTCGTTATTCCCAAACTCCGTAGCCGATTTGACGAACCATCTCCCTCTTTCGCGAGTTTTGAATACAAGATTGACATCTCTGGGGCCCGCAAGCTCGTCTCTTGCATGCTCTATGCGAGTCTCTACAGAGCTAAATGTTTCCGTCCGGAGAAGGACGTCGGCAATGGATCGTGCGGCGTACAGAACTGATTGCAGATCGTTATGAGGCTCAGAGAGCAGAACAGGGTCAATCAGAAAACCAAGAAATGATCCTCGAGTGTTCTTGGCACCTTCAACCCGTACTGAGTGGATATTCAATGGGGTCGAGAGGTTATTGTGTATCTAGGAGATTTCTGTTGACTTTATTTAGCCACCAAAGAGAGGGATTCTACACACCAGCTCCGAGAGATAGAGAGCAGCAGATTCATATTCTCCTCGTAACCGTCGGGCGATACGTTCCTCCTGCCATTTCTGCAACTTTTTCGCGTCATCTGGGTCGTTATCTGTGTCGGCCGTTGGACCTGGTGTCATCCTATGATATGGGTATGTCAGTTCGCAACAGATAAACAGACGCGTCTGGCAATATCCAAGTGAGAAAGGGACTCAGACCGCCTCGGCAGAAAACGTAAAGGGCCGCGATCACGTGGCCCGGGACAACGGCGTGAAGTTCAATTTGGGTACACTCTTGCACTCGGACCCCCATCTCCCTGCGATACACAAAAAAGCGATATCTCCCAATGTCTTCCTTGTAGTCGAAAGGGATCCATCTGCAGATCGTACAACCGGTTAGGTGCTGGCTGCCCAACCAAATCTTACCACCAGAGCTCTCCGATTTCGTCATCGACTTCATGTGGACGGGGCCTCGCTTATTTCTTGTAGCCTCGTGTGCAAATCTTGGCTCCTCGCAAGCTGCTTCCATCTTTGAAACACTCTCAAACTCGCTCCGTGCAACATCGACGGCTTCTTCATTCTTTCTGGTCTCACAATTCTCCAGTCCCTTCACTTTCGTCAAGTTGGCTGGGAAGCTTGCGGCTGTACCAAGCTTTCCACCGCCTTTATGCTACTATCACGAATCCGATCGCCGTTCATGGAATCGCTGTCGTTCTCGCTTGGCGTCGGCGTCCTAGATAGCCTCAGTGACGATCAGTGGGAATCCCTCGCCTAGGCTTTAGCATCTTCATATCTCTCGCGCTTGCAAGTGATAAAATTCTCTGTCTACTATCACAAGCTAGCCCACTCGGAGAAACTCTACCGTAGTAGGCTCGCCGACTGTGATTCCAAGGGAATCCTTCACTTCGAGTTTCTTCCTGCTCTAGACTCATTCTCTGAGTGAAGAAGGCTCTCTTTCAGAGCGTCATCTCATTCCTGCATTCTCCGGAGAGACCGCGTAGGTAGAAACTTCTCTCTCCACCCCAAAATCAAGACTATTTATGGTATGATACGTGCCTAACTAGATTTGTAAAATCATCTATCTTTCCTGTACAAAGCGTACCTAAAATCATTCCTACTTTTCGGTGAGGACTAGTATTTTCATGGCGACATTGGAACCGGGTTACTGAGATGTTGGAGCCGTATTCAAGCAGCTCAGGCACTTAAAGGTACTCAGTATATATCTACTTTTGAACCTTGACCATAGATTACGCCATTCCTACGACGTATGACATTTATTTGCTCGCTCTCACAGGGTGCCACGACTACTGCTCTCTTGACAGGATCAGGATGTCTCCAGGGGGTTGTTGTTTGGGTCTAATAACCGAGATGACTGACGAGCGCGTATCCCTTTACCTTCATATTGCGCACTACCTCGTTTACCACATGATCATGGGAAACCAGCCTTTCCACCAGCGCGCCCCCTCGTCGCTATCGCCCTCGACTGTATCTCAATCAGAACTGTTCCAGACCGGGCTGACCGTCCCCCAGTCAAAGAGGCACTGGATGGTAACCCCAAGACCTCGCCAAACATAACTTCCACATCCCGAGTGCACTTCCTAATCGACGATTGCCGAAGTTCTGGTCTCATTCTCGACAATGGAATCCCGACGACGTAGCTACGGGCAGTCGATAACTCGGTGATTTGAATGAGAGGGTGGAGTGGGGGCAAGGGCATCACGTCCCTTGCTCGAGGAGAGAAATCGTGGTAGACCTTGTCCAGCGCTGTTGCGTATTTTGGATATTCACCCCCCCGATTTGACGAGCTTGAGGATCAACGAAAGGTTGTTTTGAAGAAGTTCCCTGGTAAACCTCCCTCAAAATACTACAAGATATCTGGTCGAAGACTAGACGGTCTGCTGAAGCTGATGGAGGCGTATTGTTGGGGAAAGCCGGAGTGAAAAGGCCCGAATCCGTTGTTTGGCATTTGGGTTTGGGTACTTGTGGAACCAAGGAGATAAGGTCGGATGAAGGAGCTCAGGAACCATGGGTTGCTATGTTAGAGTTACCCCAGCAAACTGAATACATACTAGACCTGACGATAGAGCGGTAGCAACCGTAAGCACACCATTGATATTCTTTTGACTCTGGGCCAATTTCTAATGCGGATATGCAAGGGACATCTGACTACATTGCAGCGTGGATGCAATAATCCTCTGCCATAAAAGAATAAGCGTAGTCTTTGATTCTCCCCCTCGCCAGATGTTGACAGTTGAGACACATCGGACGTAATGATCCAGAAACACGAAGGACCTCGACGATATCGGAGAAGCGATTGAGATGCGGAATGACTTGAACCGGGACGATATTCGTTCCTGGAATCATGCAGGTCATCGATTTGACGCTTAACGCGAGGGTGGCAAGCGGCGACGCGCTATGGATTGTTTCGAAGAGTCTAGATGTCCTCAAATTGTCAGTTAACAGTAATATCATTATCAACAGAAATATACGCACGAAGCAAAGGATACGCTTTCACCGCAGTGCCCCCACGGTGTACCAAAAAGTTCGGCGGATGGATCCACTATTTTGCACGTCCCTTCCAGCGCGTGTTTCTGCTGCACAGGAGTAGGATTTGTCAACGGATCGTGCCAGACGGCCTCGAGTGACTTGACGCGTTCCTCCCGGACGTCCTCGCGCCCATCACCCCTGCCTGCTGCTACGCTTGACGCGAGACTGAATCTACGACATTTCATGGACCAGAGAAGCTGGACGACCGTTGGCGGGTTCACCTCAAGGAGCAATGCAGAGATACGGCACCATTCAGAGTATTGGCTGAGTAGTTGGGTAAGGGATTTCAGGTTGTAGGACGACTGGCACGGATGGAGATGGGCGAGGACGTATCCTGGCAAATTTGAGTTGGGGTAGAGAGAAGGGCAATGCTGGACACACCAAGGCCAGAAAAAAAGTCGGGAATAGCGAAATTGGAGTAATCGTGATATTGAACCTGTACGGTGGATAGACTACTATGGGTGCCACGGACGTAGTGGGATTTATTCGCCCTAGAATAATGGTGAAACTCGACGCGCTGGAAAACTATGAAAAATTCTTACAGACACGGTTCTAAAAGGCCATCATATATCTTTTCTAGATGAGCTCTATGTGTATTTCTAGGGTTGTAGCATAATTCCCTGAAGAATGCAGAAATCTGTTAAAACGCTTTTAGCCAAATCCAACTGGAGAGAAAGATTTTTGCCCTACTGAAGCTCTCGAAACTTTAGCCAAAGACCTAGGCATCCCCAATTCTTGTCGTTCGGGCCTTCATTTCATTGTCGACAAAGCGTTGGAGGAAGTGAAAAAAATGGGCCAGTATTTGGCTAACATCTCACAATATTTGGCAATTCTGTCTCGGTCCGGAAGCTCCGCAAAGGTGTTTGATCCAATGATTGCATCATCCCTATCTTGACGCAGCAAGCTAACCCTGCTTCAGAGTCAGGGCTGTGCTCCGATGAACCTGGATGCACTTCCTACATTAGCTTTGGTGCAAGTCCATGGGATTCGCCCAACAGATATCCCTCACTTTCAACCGTCACACCCGCCACTTCGAATTCCACTTTGATTAAAAATGTCGGATGCGGATGCTTCCGCTGCGATCGCCGCGTTCCAGGCCTTTGTCAACAACCTTTACGAGAACAAAAAGAGCAGTTATTCGTATGGTGCGTGTCGTGGCGCACCCTTTCTTTTTTTTTCTCTGATAATGACTACGTAGTTTCGGCGTTGTCTTTCTTGACATGGGACATTATTCTTTCACTCGGGGATGAAGTACGCCGTCGGTATTCTTATCATTGTAGTCTCTCTGAATAGCCGTGCCCTAGGTTAACTACATCTGGATGTGAGTCTAATGATTGATACGCCTATTGGCATGGCTTCTGACTCCTCAAAGTTCTCAATGGTCGATACCCAAGTTGATCTATTTCCTCGCCCGTTACTATCCTTTTCTCTATCTCATGTCAGTAATCCTGTTCAATCTTCCCATCTTGGATGAACAAATGACCATGCTTCCAGTGGGGCAAACATCAGTACGGGTCTTTTGCAGAGTTCTTGCTATCACCGCATATCTCACATGAGTACCCCATAGTGTCCCTTGCTACTGACATTCCCAAAAGAGTGAGTTTGATTAGCTACCCTGAATGACTTGGCTGACAAAGATACCGTTCCGTGCAGTTGTATGTTATGGCGTCTACCTTTAAGGTTTACCTCTTAACGCCATCGTCCTAGCTGTCAAGCCTACTGGTATTGGTCTTTAATGTGAGTGGGTCGTGCCTTTGTGCTAACTCTGTAAACTAAACCCATACTAGCGGCGGTCCCTCTTTCGTGATCATAATATTGGACATCATCCTGCTTCTTCGGGTCTTCTCGTTATACAACCGGAATAGATGGTGTACGTGAACATGTCGGTCTTTGCGTGTTGAAACACTTACATGCATGTACTAGTACTGACTTTCATGGTTCTCTTCGTTATCGGTACGGCACCTGGTTCAAATTACTGAAAGCGAACTTAATTTCCGATAGGTGACGCAACGGTGGGTTTTCATCAACGGAGAACTAGTCATGCGCTACACATCTACTCGTAGGGTGCTCTTTATGCATGTTCTAGGCTGGCCATCGATCTTGCTGCCGGGGTGTATTCCGTACCATCCCCTTGGCAAGGCTGCACAGCGCCGGTTCCGCAATTTCAATTCGTTCTATCCGCATAGTACGTTTTGTTTTACTTTCTACTTACAGACGTTTCTTAACACCCTCGGATAAAAGCGTTCCCAACTTGACTCTGGCCCGTTCGTGTTGATATGACTGTATTTACGAGGCGCCTGGCCTGACCCATTTCACAGTCGTTTTCCTGGGACTGACGTTATGGAAACTATTCCAGACTCATAGGTCTTTGAACGGCAGCATTACGTTGAAGAAAATACACGAGCTCAAGTCTATTTCTCCACTGTTGATGGCCTTTGTTACAGATGGTAGCGTTTTCTTTGCATTGTGAGTCATTTTCCTTTCCCCATTGGAAGCGTCTCCGTGTCCTGAATCTTTTCTCCGTGATCGACAGGATTGCCGGTATGTTTTAATTCTGTGTTGCCCGATCAAAGAAAAAAATCTCATCGCCAATAGCGGCGCTTGTTATTGGTATGATTCCTTCCTTCGCTGTAAGCGGCCCTATACAATCGGCATTTCTACCGTAAGTCTTAATTTTACAAACGACCATGCATACACTAACCGGATTCGCAGCTGGACCATGGCATTTTATTCTTATTCTGTACGCACCGATTCTGACCGGTTCGTTTTCCTTATTGACCTACTAGTGACTTGGCAGGGAGCACACCTCATCCTCAATCTCCGGTCGCGTGTCCTCGGGGAGAGCGCCACTCCGACGTGGAATGATACGCTTGAATTCGTACACCCAGGTACTCTGAGAACACAAACAACTGATCTCCTATCAGAAGAGTGCCCTGCCTAAAGAATTGGTCGCTCGTGTATTAGCTTTCATGATTAACGGTCTATCTAAGCTATCTCTGAACAAGTAGCTTTCAGTGATACAATGGAATATTAGGTCCAATGTATTCGACAAGCGGTCTGTTACTTCAAACTGAGGCCAGCCATTCTTAAGCACATCGGTTAGTCGTCAGAAAGGAGCCACGCACCATAATCATCGACTACCTCTGTTACGGACAAGAGACCTCGAGAAGCGCATCGAGGGAGCTTATAACTAAGGAGCCGTTTTTCACCCTTCAAGTCTGCAGTTTCTGACTCTATTCCCTTCAAAGCGAATTGCACCACGACTAGATTTGGCAGATTTGACAAAACGTTATCTAGCTCTTCCCAGTGGAAGACACCAATGAGAGGTGTCGAATCGTACAATCCAAAAGACAATTGTATCTTCAGCTCCTGTAACTGCGTTATATTGTACACAGACCGCTGCAAATGATGCTGCCACGGATAAAGCACATCTGAGGGGTACTGTCGGTAATGCAATACGCGCAAATTAGCCCAATGTGAGAGATCCAAGACTTGTTGTGCAGCTTCATCCCGATAGATCAATCAATAACGAGGCCTCCATATTTCAAAATTCAGGAAACTCACGAGTGATCAACCTCTCCATTTGTGGTGGTGCCACTACAAAATGGCGGACATCGCGAAGGTTGCGAATGAACCCCGCTCCATCGGTTGGAAGACCGCTAGAGAGCAACAGGGGGGAGTGAAAGGTCATGTCAATTTCGAGATAGTCAAGTGGAGGATGCTGCATTGACAACCACATGAAAAGATAGCCGAAATTCGCCACGCGATTTTCAATGAGAATAGCTCTAAGAACCAAACGACGAAGGCGCGTTCCCAGCTTATAGCAGGCTACCCTCTCAAGGGGCTCATCCGTCGTCAATCCACCAGCACATATGCGAAGCTGTTCTAGCATGGGGAACGCCGCCACAAACTGGATGAGACAGACGGGGTCCCCCCAGAGCATATCAGTCAAATCCAATTCGGTGATGCTCGCGAATATAGACATCACAGAAGGAACGACGATATCGCGCATCTGATCCCAATTGATGCCGCTTAGGTGGAGGGAAGTGACTGCGGAGAAGAGGGGGAGTCGCGAGACAATGCCCTCGCACAAATCCCAATAGAACAACGTTGTTCTATCTGGGACCCAGGGACTTTTGGCGCAGTTTCCATACAGCTCGAGGCGGCGGGTGTACCCCCCGAACCTGCAATCCTGCATTGTCATGCCAGTCGTCGATCTCAAGAATTTCTGCTGGCTATGTTGAGATCGAAACACTATTCTGTTGAACAGGTGATATCGACTCGTGGGGAGCCATGGCCTGCAAACAAGACTGCAGACCGCAAGCGACGGATGGTCCGAATGCAGAAAATCAATAATCGTATCCCATGTTTCGTTGGGCAGTTTGGAATGGACAATCTTGGGCATTAGTGTGATAGACCTGTTAGGATTGGGGTATTACATGTCGTAGCTTACAAAATAAGACAATACCTTGAAATGTTCCTGGGATTTGTGCATAGATAAGTAGGCATCGTTGGCGTTCGTGATAAACACCTGGGTGCCCGAGCCCGAGGTGATACCACTCATTGATTATAATGTCAGCTCAAAATCTTTGTTGTGCATTGAATAAGCAGTCTTGACATTGGCTTCTGGCCTCATGAAATAACTTGTGTGACTTGTTTACACTTCACGCTAGTCACATTCACAACAAAATGAGAAATACGGTCAAGTTAGACTCGGAACGAGGAGAAGGCATTTATCCGAATATTACTGTCGCAACCGGGGCCAGGGAAACCCCAGTAACGGACATACTTCCGTCGGTCATAGTCGGATACACGCGCTCTGAGGACGCGGCCGAAGCAACTTAACCAAAAAATACCCTCTGAAGCACCATCGATCAGCCTCATCCACAGGTCAGTCGAGTTGTCATAGACGACAGACAACTTAGTGTGTAAATCTGCGTTCAGAGCGAAATGTTAGAACAAAATTTCCACGGTCAGCCTTACAGCTATGGTTTGGATTCGAATGAAACAGCCATCCCTTCAGCGTCAAGGAACAAGCGGAGGCAGTAACTGCTGCGGGACTATCTGGCACTTCGCATCTTCGCAAAACAAAACACTTTTTTAAGTGTCACGATGTGAAGGGTCTTCGGGTCTTCGGGTCTTCGGCATTTGATTCTCTGTCGGCACTAGTTTCCTGACATCTGCATGAGAACGGCGTAGCACTGACGATGGCGATCAACTTACATTTTTCATTTTATATCGCGTCTTATGCGGGGCCCAGTGTGTCTTCATTGTCTGTCTTCCAGGCCCTCGTCGTTCTGAGTGAGTGATCTTGGCTAGTTCCAAGTGTCTTCTTAGATCCAACCGCCAGAAATTGTTTAACTCCATGGCTTCGCCTTTATGTAAGTTCCCACCTGGAAGTAAACCTCCCAGATTGTGTAGGAAGGAAGGAGTTTTTATTCTGACCGCTGTCCCTGAGACGGCAAACACGTCAGATGTTGCTTTCGAACACCCAATCCACGAAAAGCCATCGGTATGTAAGCAGCATTACACGGCAGTGTCCATACAATGGACGCCATAGAATGTGTCGAGGTTTCGAACGGTAGTCGCACACCCTGGGTATGTTCTGGGCCCACACTTAAGGACGAGCATTGGGAAGGTCTTATGAAACTGAGGCCATCTGGCGGAAGGAACAGAATGCGGTTGAACTTTGGTAGTTGCACACTGAAGACCCTCTACTCCCATAAAAACCTCTCCCAGCAAAGCTGAGAAGCGCTCGGATAGAAACGACTACATTTTCGGTTGTGAGACCACCAGCGAGGCGATATGAGACAAGAGTGGGATCAGTGCGAGGATGTCAACAGAAGCGAGACTTGCAAGAGTATCGCGAGATATTTATCCTTCGATTACCTCAGGATCTTCACCGGCAATGTTATATGAATATTGGGAGAATATAGAAAAAGCTATTCCTGAGATTATTCGGCACGTCGCATGCATTCCTTTGACCAGTTTCGCGACGCTCCATGAAGACGATAACAAGTCGACATGGCTGACGAGTGTAGGGATCCGTTTTTCGCAGAATGTAGTTCACCAATATTGTCACAGTTGGCAGTAAAAGAAATGTATGCGTTCGGAGCGCCAGAAGATGGCGAAAGGCGATTCATGACGTAACAGTGGTGCCAAAATCGGCAATTTCATCATCCGTCTACCAGACTCACGCCACTACCACCATCATCACTTCCGCCATGTCTGACCAAGTCGGAGAAGTATGCTCCCTGCTCGCTGTCGCCAACGATGCTGAACAGGGTCTCTAGGCCGTTCCCGCCGCCCAGCGCAGCAGCTGGACATCGTTTCTCAGAACGTGCGTGCTGCATCAGCTGTTATACTGCAGGCGGGCTCAGTCGTTGCATACGTAGGATCGCCTCTTTTTCAGGAGACCTCTCATCGATGACTGCGCCGCCATTTATCCTGTCGCCCGTATCCCTTACGGAATTCCCTGGTGTGTAGTTCAATATTGTGATGGTGCATGTTATTCACGTATCCGGGCCTTAACACTATTATCAGCATACTGGTGTGAACGTCCAGAATTATTTGCCGCCATTTCAGATGCGGCGACGGATGAGGAGCGCGCACTTGCTGTACTTGAGTGGTTCATCGTACGTCTTTGCTTCCTTGATTCTTAAAGTTACTGGCAACCCTGACCATTAGTAAATCGTCTTACCACAGAGCACCCTCAAAGGTCAGTATACCTCACGAAATGAATCTATGGGCTCTGAGAAGAAGTGAATCGTCTCCCCCTTCTTCATTAAACGATCACTCACCCTCCAGCCATTAACCTCCTCATAGACCATTGAATCCGGTTCTTGGAGAGTCAGTCCACGCGTTTCCCACCTGGTATCCCCTCATACCAGCTTCTGACCCCTGTGACGATCCAGGTTGTTCTATGGTCAATGGCCTGATCGAAACGGACGTGGTCGGACGGATCTGTTGGTTGAGCAAGTTTCGCACCATCCACCCATAACCGCGTATGTTATCCAAAACAAGAGCAAGGGCGTCAAGTTGGTAGGACACAACGCCCAGAAGACCAGTTTCAGTGGTAGGCGTGTGTAAAATATATTTACGTCGTTGGCTGAATGTAAGAGTTCGTGCAGGAGGTTCCATCATCGTCAAGCAAATCGGACATGCGATCCTTACCGTAACGCCTCCATCTGGAAAACCCATTGAGTATCTCATCACGCTTCCTCGATTACGGATAGACGGCCTGTGGTACGGCTCACCCTATATCGAGCTTGCGGAGAACACCTACATCATCGGGGGCAACTACGTCGCGACGATCGATTACAAGGGCCGAGGTTACTTCACAGGTAAATCTCACTCATTTAAGGCCATCCTTACTCCAGTACCTGGGTGTGGTGGCGGGGGGAAAGATCACGTCATCGAAGGGCTGTGGCATACAATTAGCAAGTTTATTGGTGGTCCTCGATCTGGAAGGGAGTTCCACGATGTCACGGGCCCGAAGGAGGAGGTAACAGTTATTGGTGGTGAGGAAGGCGGTGAGATGGGGGAGTTTGAGAGCAGAAAGTTGTGGAATCTGGTAGCGAAAGGTATCAGAGAAGGCGATTTCGAGCTCGCGAGTAGGGAAAAGACAAAGATTGAGGTAAGTATCACGTTGATATGTTTTCAATCTGCTAATAAGGTTCTTTAGAATGATCAAAGGCAAAGGAGGAAGGACGAAATTGCTGCCAAGACCACTTGGAAGCTTAAACATTTTGAGCATATCGATAATGACCCTACCTGTACGTTCCTCTTCGATAAGTGATTGTATTGCTTCTGATTTGTTTTCCTGGTAGACGAACGACTAGGGAGGATTGCAAAGATCAGTCCTCCTACAGAAGATGCTTATGTCTTCCAGGACACTTGGCCTACATCTGGCTAGACATTTTGGAGGGTGTGTACATTCTACTATTAGCGTAAATATTGCTGGCATTTTAATTGGAGAGCTTTGTGTACTTTTTCCGGACAGTTGTTTACTCTTATAATAGAAGGACAAATTGTCATGCGTTGCGACCGAACCCATTTTTTGCTTGTCTAGAAAAGAATATACCCGAAGTTCAATACGATAATCTTTGAATCAAGTCACTCTATAACCCAAAAAAATTTAGGATATCCAAACTATCTACTGTTGGGTGGTAATCCACCACTTCCAGAGCCCTTCGATAATTCCAGGGTTGACACCAGCCTCTGATACCCCTGCCCTATTCTGTGGGTTGATATACATGGGCAAGCACATGGCGAACCATGATTGAACCCAAATATACCCTACGATGCGCCAGAGCAGATTACGACTGCCCACGAGGCCTAAGCGCCGACCCAAAGCCAGGACGGCGCTCTCCACTGTGATACAGAGCGCCTGGGACATGAAAAACTTGAGCGCCCCGCCGTGGTACCCCAGGACCATGTAGTCAGAGCTGTGATGAATCCATCCCGACACGAAAAAGGCGGTGTATAGTTTGATGTACCCTGCAAGGACGGAGTCTTTTGGGAGGGAAAGCTGGGAGACAAGGCGATGGCCTGGGGTGGTTATGTTCTGTGAAGGCGTAAGACTTGGTGAAAGGTCAAGAAATTGAACGCACCCTTCGAAGGAGTTGGTGCCAGGTCCGGCTAACACATAAATTTCAGCGGCAATTGCAGTATCAACTTGGAACAGATGCACCTCCAGAACCGGCGCACCGTATATGCTTCCGACCAGCTCCCATAGAACGGTCGCCATGTCTGCACATCCCACTTGTCTATAGCCACCATTGCTGCACTGAGCAACGCGTGATTTATCGTCAGCGCCGCAATCGCCGGCACTCCCCAACCCCACACGAAAGCACACTTGCCCAGGAACGTCGTTTCCTCAGAACCGCTGATATAGAAGGAAGGCCGGTACCGCGTGTACATTGCTGCAGCGTCCCAAAGAATCAACCACACTGCACTCTGCACTATCCGGTCGAGGACGAAGCGCCATCGGGATGTGGCAGCCGTGTACGGCGAGGCTGGGAGATTGGGCGCTTCGTGTGCCCATCCAATGCCTCTTTGACTGGTGAGGAGGCACAAGCTCCATTTAAGACGCGATTGCAAGTCTGGAAAGGCTGCCTGGGGGATGATCTGCCCAGTCTGGAACAGTTCCATTTGGGGTTCGGTGAGGAGGATGTAGTCGAGGGCGCTGGCAACGAGGGGGGGGACGGTCGCACCGATGGATAGGTCAGACAGGATATCGCCCGTAGTCGTGTGGTAAACAAGGTAGTAAGCAATAACAAAGATGGGAAGAAATAGCAAACGTCGGTAGGGCGTTGGTGGTATCGCCAAAGATATAACCAAGATCTGGGGAAGCAACGAATGCAGAGAGTAGGAAAATGGACGCCGCTCGTCCACCATCGCTGTTCCCGGCAAGGAAAATAAAGGAAATAAAGTGGATTTTACTCGGGATCATGATGGCTATTGAAAAGCATCAGGGTTGGGGCCAAACAAGGACAGATGTAAAAGAGATGCTCAACTTTGCCCACTTTCTACGAAATAAATTTTACAAGTTGGTACAGGAAGTTCGTTATCGCTCTTAAATTCACCAATACAACCAGCCTAATAGGTGCCAGCTACTACGACCACGTGATTAAATTACTTATTTTTTCTCAATCTCGAAGGTCATTTTCGGGATGGTTTACACACCGTGTGCTACTGAAATCCCGATTAATACTGTTTCATCTGTGAAAACGTCATTAATTTGGCTCTTTCAATTCAGCTTCCTTCGTTTCCACCTGGATTCTCAATAGAACGATGTCCAATTCCACTCGACGCGGGACTTACCTACACTAGTAGATATGCTTCTGAATATAAACGTCTTCTTCGGGCAACGTTATCTCCGACCATCAGACTGGAAACTTAAATGTCAAAAGTTTCCCATTAACCCTTACCTCCCGGACCTTGATTGTGCAGCTGCTTTATCTATGACCTAGTCCTCTCCGTTCCTCCATGTCTGTCGAAACCGAATTTAGGCCTTTGCTTAGTGAGTTATGTGTTTATGCTGCTAAGGATCTGGATGCGAACTGTGTGCTCCTGGCAGACCAAAGTGTTGGTTATGGCGTCGTAGTGGGTACGTCATTTGTATTCATGCATACAAGTTTTGCGCTTATACAGTGTGATAGGCGTTGGATTTTTCTTCGCAGCGGTCATGCTGCTTTTGACGTACCTACAAGCAAAGTTCACCGACATCTCACCCTCATCTTCGGAGGAATTCACGGTAGGCCCTAGACTGCTTCATATCCGTCTCTCTGGGATACCAGTGCTCATATTTACTGCAGAGCGCATCAAGAAGCGTAAAGGTTTGCACTGGATTAAATAAATCAAGTCAAGCCCAGCTGACATTTTTCCTCAGCCAGGCTTGGTGTGCTGTGGGATGTGAGTGTTACCTTTTATCATCATACACCTGGACTCAAGAAGAGCGTACAATCAGTGTCAGCGCATGGACCTGGAGTGCAACCTTGCTACAATCAAGTACAGCTGCATATACATTCGGTGTTTCGGGACCTTGGTGAATTAATCCCTGCCTTCCCCCATATCTTCTTAATCCAAAACGGTCGTAGGTGGTATGGTGTCGGAGGAACCATTCAATTGGCCATCTTCGGCATGGTAGCTGCCAAAGTAAAAATGAACGCAAACGGAGCTCATACTTTCCTCGAGGTATACAAATAGGATCTATTAGGCCCACCTGTTCTTATCATTATTCTGCTGCAAGATCGTTCGAGCTCGATTCGGGATGGGTCCCCATATCCTCTTCACGTTCTATGCTTTCACCTGCATCATGATGGTATGCGGTTCGCTACTACGTACGTCTGCACTGTCTATATTGAATACCCGTTTCAATTGTACCCTTTTCTTAGTTGGCGGGGCCGCGACAGTCACTGCATTGACAGGCATGAACACAGGTACTACTCCATCTCTTTGACCGTATACTACTTGACGATTGGTTATCTCAGTAGCTGCATGTTTCTTACTTCCAATCGGGATTGCGATATATGTCCTTGTTGGGTACGTTGTCCTGTCCCGACTCCTGTGGCACTTCAAGACCAACTTGACTCCCAGTGGCCTTCGTGCGACTTTTATATGCGATTGGAGCCATACAGTGATTCTATTTGTCGTCATCTACATCGTAAACATTTCTCTCGAGTCGAATTTCCCTCACCTAATAGTAACCTCTCCAGTTTCTCTTCCGGGCCTAGTATGTCAAAGTTACACAATTAGATGCACCCCTAACGTCACAGCATAGTGGTACTTCGTCGGACACAGGTGGTCTATCAGGTTTATACGACCTCCTGGTGGCAGCAGGAGAAGAAACGCCAGTCGAGGGGAATCAAAATGGCAGTTACCTGACCATGAAGAGCAACCAAGGATTAGTATTCGGCGCCGCGACCATTCTGTCTGGATTCTCTGGCGTGTTTTGTGATCAAGGTTATTGGCAGCGTGTATGTCCATCTACACCAGTAGCTGCTGTACACACTGACGCTCTGCAGGCAATCGCAAGCCACCCTTCCTCGACGACAAAGGCATATGTAGGCGTTCTTTTCTCTGCTGTCGTACTGTTTAAAAGAGCACGTTTCTATCAGATGCTGGGTGGCCTTTCCTGGTTTGCCATCCCTTTCGCTTTTGCCTCATGTCTAGGCTTAGCAGCAAGGGCACTATTGCACCATGTTGGTCTTTGGTTATAATATTCACCTTAAGCAGAAATTCAGGTTCCATGCTTTAGCCGGATTTCCCCACATACCCTAACCCGCTCTCCGAGTCTCAGACGAGTGCGGGGTTAGCTGCCCCTGCAGCAGCGGCAGTATTGATGGGAAAGGGTGGTGCCGTTGCCGTGTTGTTGGTGGTATTGTACGCCACGCCATGCTGTTGTCGTGCATATCTTGATCATGTCCTAGCATGGCCGTAACCTCTGCTGCGAGCGCAGAGCTCATTGCCGTTTCAAGCCTCTTGTACGTGAGCTCCTCCTGCTTGGTTTCTCGCCCTGATCAGATGTCTATCGTAGCTCTTACGAGTAGGTATATCGTTTTATTCAAATCTGAGTGTGGTAATCACCCTCTTCAACCAGCATCTACCGAACTTACTTCAAACCGAGTGCTAAAGGAGCTGAGATTGTTCGTGTCTCTCACTACTTTATCTGCTTCTGGGCCGTGTGGATGGGTTGCTGGGCCGTTATCGTTGAGTAACTCTCTCAGGATTACTTTTCCCAGCTGAGATATAACTCCGAGTAGCTGAATAAGGCTGGCGTAGATCTCGGTTGGGTGCGTGCATCATGTGCATCATGAAGATACTCAGCACTGAATCGTTCGCGGCTACAAAAGCTTTTCTACGTTCAGTACGTTACCCGTTCTTGATTCCTTCGTTCATTTGCCGACGGTGGTATCCAGAGGAGTCATCCTGAGTCCAGCCGTCATTCCGATCACCCTGACCGTAACTTGGCGAAAGCTGACATCGATTGCGATATGCCTTGGCGCGATACTGGGTGCAGTCCTGGGCCTGACAGCTTGGATCATTGGGTGCTGGAAAATTTACGGTGTGAGACTACGTACGGTGTTGAGCGAGGTCACTGAGGATCTTTAGGTATCATCAACATCACGAATCTAGCAAAACCATACTCGGCTGTGTGCAGCGGCCTCACAGGTTTTCTGTTTTCCGGGATTATCACTGTTTGTATATCATTGTTAAGTGAGAACCCCCCTCTGCCACTGTGATATTGATTAGACGCCTTCTTCAACTTTTAGATCCAGCAAATTATGATTTCCAAGGCACCAGGGGAATCGCTCGTTTGGACGACTCTGACGACAGTGATGGAGCCTCCGAGAATGTACAGGACAAGAAGGACGATGTCAATACAGCCGTAGAAGCCGACGAGGCAGGATCCCAGGCCTTTAAAAGTGAACTAGACATGAAAACGCTGCAAGCCGCGTTCAAGAGAGCCGCTTATTATTCTTTAACATTGACTACGATCGTGGCAATCATTGGTATGTTCCTGTCTTCAGCAGACACGGGTCTATATGCTCACGTCGCGATGAATTCCGCCTAGTACCCATTCCTATGTTCTTTTCCCATTATGTCTATGATAAACAATTTTATAAATTTTGGGCCTCGGTTACCATGTAGGTATTGGTGCTATTATCCCCTCGACAGATGAAATTGATGGTTTCGATAGCATATGGGCTTTGATGAGTGGAACTTGGTCGGTGTTGCTTCCCATCTGGGAATCAAAAGACCAGATCGCGCACATTCTATATGGGAGTTACCAAGCCATGAGAGGCCAAAGGGTACCATGAAGCACCGTTGTCCCATTGAGGGATTGCGTGGAATCCAGTCATGCGGTACTTTGACTGAAGAGGTTAGCTGTAACTATCCCAGTATATCTCATATATGGTACAGTTACACATATGCTTGCTGTATGTAGCGTAGTCGGATATCCTTCTCTCCCGGCATCTTAGGTACTGAGTGCACATGTTGCTGAACAAGCTTGTTAGGCACCCCCTCTTACACTCGAATGCCAGCAAGAATAGAATCAACTAGTTTTTCGGGTTCATCGTAATGAACCTGGAGAAAGAGGTTCAGAAGGGTGCGCCTAGAGCACAAAGATCATAATTGACTCACAAAGTGATTGCCTCCTTCAATCGTCACAAAACGTATGGGGCGGATCTTATGCCCTTCGTCAGAGTACTCCTGGTGAAGTCTCTTAGTCACAATATCCGACCAAACACACTGCCATGTCGACCGAGTCGCTACCAAATAGGTTACGGGAACATTAGGGAAAAAAGTGTAGATCACACTCTCGTTATATAAAACATTATGAGCCAGCTCTTTAATCTTCGGTGACATTGGTGGGGTATACCTATCGACGCATTTCATGAAAAAAGGTAGAATCTAGTGAAATGAAACACTTTACATATATATCTCGGACCTTACCGCTGCTCCTTCGTCGTAATACTTTGCCCATTGTTCTGGTGTCCAAGAAGTAGATGATCGCTGATCGGCTCGTTTACGAAAGTCCATATTATAAATGGTCGGGCAACTGGGGTGATCATAATAACCAGTGACCCATTGGCAAAAGTTCCCATAGAGTTCCTCAGCTGTCTTGTACTCGGGATCAACCCACGGATTGTACGGCTTTGCATCATCGGGAACCTGTATACCGAGCGATACGGATGGCGGATCTATATGCAACTCGTTTAGATCGCAGCTTGATCGACATCAAAGGGAATCTCACCGTATAAGATAAGGTCTTTGATATAGAGCTCTAGTATGTCGTACTGGGCACGGGACAGAAGATCGGCATCGGCAAACAAAGCCATGGCGGTTGTGGCACCCATTGACCACCCCAAAACGGCGAATCCTCCCAGTTTACGGTCGCGACTGATCTTGGGTATGGCTTCCTTCTCAATGAATTGTAGAAGGAACTCTCCCATGTGAATAGCAAGGTGATCCAGGAATGTCTTTTCTCCGTTACGCAGTTGTTGGAGCTCGTTATCGGAGTATCTAGTAGAACCAGGATAGTCTCTACGATTCCAGATAACGGTGCGTAGGTTGGCCTTGTGAGCGAGTCCGTGAAGCTTCTCAAATGTATCTGCGGAGGACATGATCAGTCATTCTTCGATGGATGTAACAATGCTACTTACCACCTGTAAAGGCGCTGCCATGCAACATGACAAGAGTAGTGTAGTCACCGGAACCAGGTGGAGGACCACTATCAGTGAAGAAAATATTAACATTATTAGAAAGTACGTAGGTGCACGATGAGACCATGATGGATGAGAAATGGAAAAACGCTACGAAAATGCCTCTTTTATCATTGACAATGCCCCACTTTGGGATTAGAACGCTCTTTTGACTGTTCGATAGCAACCGGAAATGCCCCCGATGCGTACTATATTACGCCGCTGTGGCTTTGCTCAACACGATCTCGGCGACCGTTTGACTTTAGACATTTGCTTGTTCGTTACTGGGAAAAAGTCGAAAATCACGGCATTAGTACGACCAGATAACGCGTTTAAGGAAAGTAAGGGCTCACTGAGGGGGGAAGGCATGGGAAACTTGCGTTTATACGGGTGCCTCGAAGATAGTGCTACTGAGCGGTAAGGAAATGAAAGAATCCATTTTTCCGAGGGTTCAGACGGGCTAAGCCCTTCCCGTAATTTGTATATTGCATTTAACGTCCGGAGTGAATTCAAAGATTGATTCGACCTGTTCAATAAACTATTTGAGAGAGAATTCGCGATAACTAGTAAGTTTCTAGCTTGAAGCTTGAAGAGCGGTACGGCTGACGGTTGACGTCGAGGAATTGAAATGGCGGGAGTCTGTGCCTGTGCCGGGCCGACAGCCTTGGTGCCGAGTTTGACAGATGCGACACCCGCGGCGGTGAATGACGGTTCTACTCAAGTTTTTGCCCTCAGTAGCTCCTCAATGACCTCAGCCGTGAAGCGATTCTATGCCTCATCAGAAACCCTTTAGAGTTTGCAAAGCAGTGAGCTGTAACGGCAGAATTTGAGGATTAGTATCCTCATGCCTGCACAACTTCCGCCGGGTGCTTCAGCTTCCTAGCTCGTTTAATCCCACTTCGTTGCTAAGAGTCAAGTTCCAAAACTTCAAGCTCAATGATTCGGATATCTGCTGCTATTATTCGCATCCATTAGTCAGCCTTTAGTCTGAACTGGATGAATTCTAGAGAATTCTATCTACTGGGCATTCATTTCCTTCTTTGCCAGACATCTTTCGGTTACCAAGTTCCCAAATTCAACGAATCCCCGGCAGGGGAAACCCATCAGACTGTTAGGGCCCTTGGACAGGCTTCAGACCCTGGTTAAAGTCTAGCCTATGAGTCAACAACCAACGGCAGCTAGCAACGACCTCCTTGCACTTTGGCTATGAATCCGCTCTTGGTCCGTCAACCCGCCGCACGGTACGTCTCAGCCAGCTCGACGTTCCCTTCGCGATGATTAGAAAGAACCCGTGCTCAGGGTTCAATTCTGGGGTTCACAATTTCTGGGGGACTCATGTCGCTAGCGATTACTTTCCGAACAATCGTGCTGCTATCGCGATTGTTTGTACAACCAGCGCAAGATTCCAGTCCTCCTTCTACATCTGACTGATTTTCTTGGCAAATGCCGCGTACCCAGCAGATGCGCAATCGAAGATCGCCGAGAAACTCATCATTGTTCCAAATCTTCACTGAACATTTCAGGCTGCTCAAAGGGCCATCAGTATCTCACAGATGTTAAATGTGCCGACCGACAAAAGCTGCTTTGCCATCCGTACATAGGCAAGATTGATATACGACGTGACTTTGCTTCTCCAGTAAATTCATTGCAGACTTATTCGTGATGTCCACCGAGATCGAGGCACCACCTAGTACCATGCGCTACCACCTTCTTTCTCTCACAATGGCCGTAGGTGGAGCCGTTACGGTTCCGACTGTGCTCTGGAGAAGTACGCCGTGACATTTAAGGCCTCATTTGATGTGGGGTAGCTGATACCACGCTCACAAAGTGGCTGGCGGGCTCCCGGTGGTCTCATCTGGTTAACTCCTGCTGTAGTTTCAACGTGTTTGGGGCAATAAGGCCATTGCGCATCACTGCGACCTCCATTCTTGCTGGTCTATTGTGCCCCGACTAGATTTCATCAATGTATGTAGTGTCTGTTCGTCCAAAAGGACCCGACTAATTCAATGTACAGTAATGGACTTGGAGCTCGTATGATCTCGAAGCCGACTATCCTCAAGTTCACCGTGAGCTCGGCCTATATTCCAGTTGTGATATCAGTAGACAATCAAGTACGTCACGAATACACTAGATTGTGGAATACCAATTACATCTTATTATGCTCAGCCCCACCTTCTGGTCTGGACTCCGCAGTGTAAACTATCTATCTAGTTTATTCTGTCCGAATTCAGATCCCTTTTCGCATGAAATCCAACATGTATTATATGAATTACGCTATTAGGAGTATGCTTAGAAATAGTCGATGCTTGTCATCCCGGGTCGTGAACAAGAATACATAATCGTGTCTTGAATGAAACAAATATTGGCTTCTCTCTCTGTCCTTCAACTGATCCCAATTTGAGTCACAAACTTGTGTAGCCAAGCATAAGGTGCGAAGATCTTCTCCTTCAATGGCTGAGTCTCCGCGAAGATCTCAAATGGCTCTTGTGCAACCGTGGCATTTAGTGACGATGTGGGCGCGGCTACAGGGAAGATCATGAGCAAATGTTCACTCTAAATGCTAAAACTTGCGAAACACGTACCATACCACCAGAGCGTAGTGACACCAACAGGGAAAGTGTATGTAGCCTGTGATAATATCGATATTCGGTACTTATAAATAAATGACCAGCTTACCTGCATACCCCTGAACTCGATGGTCGTCTGCACGGGTGTTGGGTCCCAAGTACCATTCGTTGTATCATCCCCTAAGTGCATCAGAACTATCAATTTATTGATCGTTCAATAGCATCCATCACCCACAGTTCAAAACGACCAAAGAGTACCTTAGCCAGTCGGTCGAAGAAACCCTTTCTGTGACATATGCTCCCACTTGGAGTGCCCAGCTCAAGCTTCCACCCACGGTGACTCCCACTCGCTTTCCAAAGGGCCCACCTGTGTCCTTCGGAATGATAGCTTTAGATGCCTGGGCCATGGAATAGACTAAATATAAGTCGATTTAGTGTTTTCGGGGCCGAAGGGCAGAAGCAAGGATTGGCTTACATTCTTGGTTCAGGCTGTAAGTTCCGTCACTGTTGACCTGGACAATGGGCCGACAACCGCCCCCACAGCTGTCCGTTCCGGGGTACACGGGATCGCCACTTCCATCTAGAGCAATGTTCCACATAAGGCCTGAATGGGAGTTGTGTGTTATCGATCCTGTGTATGCATGGTGTCAAGAGGAGCAGGGTAGAGCAGTCTCAGAAATTACCTATGAAGCTGCAGAGGACAACAACGATCAGCATCTTCAGTAACCGGCCTGCAGTGACTTACATATTATCCATATACCACTACATATCGTTGAGCGCTGGTACCCCTCAGGAAACATAGAGACTTACCTTGATATCAGACCACCAATCACTCCCTGAAAAAACCGATGAGGGAATGCAGCAATATAATCAAAGCCGAGACTTACCGATGGTTCCAGTGCACTCTGGACGCGCATATACAATGAATATATCCACTTCGCAGTGATCATTCTTACTCACCAGTGAAATATATCTGAACATACGTTTCAGCGCGCGGAATCAACACGTTGCAAACTAACACAAACCTCTTTGGTAGGGTACGCGGTATGGAATGTATCTTGGTCAGTGACATCACCCTAAGTACATGTAAGCTCTTGGCTTTATGGATGAAGTATAAGGAGACTTACCGCATAACAGTGGAAAGATACCCCTGCGAATGAGTCTCCTGCCGCCTCCATGAGTTGAATGGGATAGGTACCAGCGTCGGCCCAGTTGTGCTCGTACCCGATGAGCTTCACAGAGGAGAATCCATTGTCATTCATCAGGGTCCTCAGTGCCGTCCCAATCTGAGCTTCCACAGAGACAGGCATGGTACAAGATGGGTAGGTTGAATCGCTGTTCTCCGGCTCGTTCTGGATGGACATAGCGTACAGTGGAATGCCATTGTTTTGGAACCCTTGGAGGCATTTGAGAAGGTAGTTGGCATCTAGAATTTGGAAGATCATTTAGATATATACGTACGAATGCTTGGATATAAATAATGACTCACAAGAAGCAACATACGTGGATTGTAAGGATCCGCCGTTCATTGTTCCGGTGGTCTTCATCCAACCTGGTGGGGACCATGGCAAAACATGCACCTTAATGACTGTCCCGATTTCCCGTCACCACAACTGGGTAAGTTCACAAGTACAACAACACGCACGGTTGTTTACAGAGTAAATGTCCTTGAGAACCGAGAAAAGGTAGGATGGTGCATCGTTGATATTGAAATTGCTGAAGGACGTGTCGCCACTAGTGTCATCAAAGCTGTACGCTAAGTACTGTCAATAAAACCTATATGCGCATAAAACGCGAGCAACGCACGTCCAGCAGAGAAATCCGACGCGCCCAGAGGAACTCTTATATAATTTAGCCCAGCAGCATTTGCCCCATCCGTCGGATTGAAGAGGTAATCCAACAATGTCCAATAGTTGGCGGAATTGGTTGACTAAGGCAGTTGAGTCCATCGGCACCGTACAAGAAGGAAGAGACATACCTTCAGGTTGTTCAAAATCAAGGCTGCAGAGTCGGCTGGAGTGCAAATAGTTTTGGGGTCCGTTGTATGTGACAATTACGAGCATATGCTACTCACTGAGAGAACCTCCAAATCCCCACACCGACTGGTAAGTCGACGTGTCGTCCACTTCGATATCGGCGCTGCCAATAGTGCCAGGCGAAACGAAATTAATGGGCGTTGATGGACTAAGCGAGGTAAATAATTTGGAGCGGTCCCATGTCGTTTGCCACTACGGGTCGTGTAAATCCCAGGTGAACGCGGATGCTCGTCGACTTACAATATCCCAAATCTGTTGAGAAGCGACCTTGGTGGCGAGAAGAAGGGAGATCGTGAAGAATCGACGCATGTCTGCTAAAAATACGAAAAGAAGGTCGAGCAAATAAGTGCGGTTTGTATGGAGTACAAATACAAAAGTTGAGTTGGTAAGAGAAGCCCAGCAGAAGCACCACTGATAAGTGTCTCTTATATATGCCATATGGTTCACAAGCATATGGTTCATATAAAGAGAGCTTTGACGGGAAGCGACCTATTGCAATGCACACCCTTCCCCGAATATCAGACGCTGATCGTGTGCAACAAAGGCTCACGCAATGTGGAATGCAATATTGTGTCTATCGGGAGTAGTTAGACTGTTCCCTACAGTAAATATCCATCAAGTGGGCATCAAAGCACAGTCTGCCAGTCTACCGTTTACACACGAGTAGAGAGCATACCAGGCTTTGTCATGTGTTCAATCGGACGTACCGTTCTCGCAGAAAACTCAGATACGATAGCCATGCGCAGCTGAGAAAAAATCCCGTCCAATATTCACCGAACCACACAAAAACACGTCGAAAGCAAATCTAAGTAGCGACGATGCCGCATTAGAACAGCCCGAGTAGATCGTCCTGTGGCTGACTGTGCTGCTGCGGTTGCTGAGGGGGTGAGGGGGCAGATGGTGTCATGATCGGTGGCGATGATCCGAAGGCTCCCAGGCTATCTCCACCTCCAAGTGAGAGACCGCCCAATCCAAACGTGTTTTGAGGCGTTCCCGCAGATGCTAGTGATGCATTGGATCCGCTTCCAAAAATAGACACAAGGTCGTCCAGTGGATTGCTCGATGTGCCTGCCAAAAGATTCGCCGCCGCCGGAGTCTGTGAGAGCACTTGCGTTGCAGCCAAGCCAGAGGGCTGACCATTCGTTGCGGGCACATCGTCGAAGTCGCTGTTAAAATGCTTAAGCCCGCCCCCGCGAAAGACAGCCAAATAAGCCACTTACAGCAAGTTCTCTGCCTGTTGTCCAGCTGCCACGGTCTGCAGAGCTTTCTGTGTAGAGAACCGATCGTCGGACCCACTGCTGCAATGGAAAGAAATGCAGTCAGTCGTTGGATAGAAATAGCTCATAGGTCTATATATCACTCACTCGACACCTTTTTTCTGGACCGAGTCGGCTCCGACTCTACCCCTACCGACAAACGTCTCTTCAGGTTTATGATACACACTGGCGAGGCTTGACACCTCTCCAAGCAGTTCTTCCAGCAGTGCTGGTGTAACGGTAGTCCTTGGTATTGAAATAGGGGGTCGGGGGGTCAAAACAACGGCCTGCGATCACTTGATTTAGCACCTTATTACTGGTATGAGAAACGACAAGAGGAACAGCAGAGGTAATGCCTTTGAGGCATGCAGAAACAGAAATTCCGGCGCCACATTGTCGTATGCAGTTTAGAACTCACTTTGGCAGCGCCTGGGTCAGTAGACAGTAATCTCCAATAGATATACGCGCGATCCCGCACATCCGGAGAATCACAGTCTTTAGTCGCCGTGTTTAAAATCCGTTGGACGATGCCTTGCGACGAGTCTGGTTTCTTCAGGAAGAGTTTCACGACCGCGGTCAAAGTCTGCAGTTGGACCTGGAAGGGATTCAAATGTCAAGGAAACTATAAAGACACCGCCTGGGAACAAACCCACGGGATATGATTCCTCAGTAAACGCGTCCACAAATATGCCTAGCAGTTCGTCTGCATTATCGATCTTGTTAGCATATTCCCCGATGATCCAAATCAAAGACGCCTTGGCTTCTGGCTCATCTAATTCATCAAGATTTGCGCAGAGAGTCGGTATAATGCCTTCATATGTCGACGGATATTTCCGGAAAATGTCCTGAGAAACGCAATCAGATGATCCAAATTTAACGACACTAAAAAAAGGAAGCATCCTCAGTACCTACCTTCATGACCACAACTGCTTCTTGCACCACATAACTGACGCGTGTTCCAATCAGCTCAAGCAATACATTCACACATCGTTCTGCTGCGGCATCGATCTTGACGGCTGTCTGTCCAATTGCTTTTATACTTTTGCGAACAAAGTCTACATCAACCTCAGATGAATATCTGTACGAAATGAATGCTTAGTCAAATTCTAGAGATGAAGATGTCGACATACTCTTTCAGCTCGCTTAAAAGCGCATCGACATTATTCTCGCCTGCCAACCGCACCATGATCTCCAATTTCTCAACCTTCACATACAAAGGATCATTGTATTTGCAGAAAAAAACCCGCATTTCGTTCTGCAGAATATCCGGCCGCTTTTGAAGAAGGAGATTGATGTTTCGAAGCGCGACCCACTGCACTTCTGGCGGAGAGGAAAGGAGTGTCACCAGCGGAGGTGCCATTTTGCGGACTAGTTGTTTGATAAGGTCCCCTCGTCGGACGCCACGCATATGAATCATGATGACCTATAGTCATATGAGAAAAGGCATAGCAAATTTCCAACAGAAGCATCTACCTTCACAGCAGCCAACACGACAGCTCCATTGACGTGTTGGAACTGCGGAACGACACGCTCGCATATATGCTCGCTTTCTTTCTCGTCTTGGGCCTCATATCGAGCCAATGCGTTCAAAATTGCCACCCGACCCCATTCAGAGCATTCATTCAAAGCTATCAAGAGTTTGCTGAGGATAGCGGCGGATATTATGAAGATTCCCGGATCGGATGAAGAGGTCGATGGTTGTGCAGAAGCGGCTATATGAATGTCTGTCAAGGCAGCAACGGTGTTGGCTACTACCTGTAAGGCCTATTGAGACAAGTATGGAAAGTGAGAGAGTAATGCGGACGCACCATTGGATTACTGTCAGCTATCATCTCATGCAACTGTTCCAGAAACCCATTCTCAATCACCAATTCCGGCTTCAGATCATACAGCTTTGCAACGCACAGCGCAGCTGTTTTGCGTACGTATGGATTCTCGTCGCGCAAGCATTTCTGGAGAGGGTCACAAAGGTAATCGATGATCTTCTCCGCCCGTAGAACACCCATCGTACGGATCGCAAGTGCACGGACCAGGGGATTTGGATCATCAGTGTCCTTGACGAAGGTATTCACGGCGAGAATAACGAGCTCTGGCTGCGTTTTTGCGTAGTTCATGAGATAGAGATAGACGAGTTTCTTCTGCTCAAGGTCGTCGGTCTGCATGTTCTTGAGGACGTCCGGGAAGAGGCCACTGACGTCTATGGCATGATTCAGCCCAATGTCATTTTTGTAGCAGAATGCACTGACCCTTGCCCACTGTCATGGACGCTATTGTTCTCTTGATGGCATCTTTGCGTTTCTCCCGGTATTCACTGTTAAGATCGACGCTGAGCTCATAGTTTTCGCCTTTCCGGGGAGCCCTGAAGCTCATGAAGATCAGATATTGGTGGTGGTCGGTAAAGGAAGGACGATGCACAGCTATGCCACGCGATCATCACCGCCAGTGCTCACGAACCACCACCATCCGGTACCGTTGACTGGCAGAAATTTTCCGATAATTCTATCTTTTCAGCGATGGCTCAAGCTGATAACAACGAAGTGTCTACTCTACTTGGACACCTGATCAATGGCGAGCACTTAAGTGACCACTGAGGTTCAACATCAAATAATCATTATTAATAAATAAGTGCGTTCCTCGCCATCTATCCTCTCTCAAGATACTAAAGCGACATTTGTTGCCTATTCAGCAGCCATATGGAATGGATGAGTGGTTCGTAACTGAGTCACGGGGAAGAGTGGAGTAAGCATATCGGTCGGGCTCAATCAATTGTCATTCGTCCTTGATCCTTTCTTGCTGGAAAAGAGCGGCGATGCTTCTGAAGCAAGTCGCATGAATAGAAAGTCTCGATGTTCAGGCGTATACGATTCCTATTCTTTTCCAAGGTTTCGGACCCACAAATACCTCACGTACCCGCTGCTTTTACTACGCCCGTCTTCCCACGGTGGCAATCACATCTGATTTGAAGAATCATTAACCCTTCCTCAGACCCGACCACAGTTGTCTCAAATTCCTTCCTTCCTCAGTCACTGCCATGGCTCCCGTTGAGATCCCGGGAGTCAACGTTCCTTTGCTGTGAGTAGGCCTCTCCATTTCCTTCCGTTTGATCGGACATGCTCATGTCAGTAAAAGGACGGGGCCCCTGGTACGTCGGGTTCAATTTCAAGCGTAGCAACGCCGGAAGACATCTCGTTGCAGGCCTTGGGTTACATGTGGGACTACGGCCTCTACGGAATCCTCCTGGTCCAGATGTGTAAGGACATCCACTGTGTCACAGAACAGCTATCCTGACAAGAGGAGTCATCCAGATATCTACCACATAACCTTCCGGAAGGACAAGATCGGCTTCAAGATTTTTGGTGCGCCTATTCATATCACTCCAATACACCCACCCAAACAGACACAAGTATGGTCATTACTTCTTCTGGAGACGGTCTTCACCATTTTCACAACTATCGCCGCCTGGCATAATTTTGGAACTGGCTGGGGAGACCCTGACACTCTCACGACAATCGATGTCTCATGGGAACCCCTCCCTGCATTGAACGGTTTCAGTGGGTGCCTGTGTCCATGCTTTCCGGCTAAAGTTCACGTTCTCCCTTAACAGTTGCCGCAATGGTTCAGAGCTTCTACGTCTACCGAATATGGACGTTAACGAAAAAATTATGGCTTGCACTCGCCATTGAAGCGGTAGGACTTTGGTCATTTTGGTCTACCTGGGCACCACTTGACTCCCGATAGGTTGCTCTTATGCAGTGTATATTGGCCTTCTATTACGGGATAGTTGTATGTCCATGTGCTCAACGTTATGCGGTTTATGGATGTGTACGCAGGTCTCTTTAAGAGGGCGAGGGATCAACGAGTTGTTTGCGCTGGCACCCAGCATTAACGTACGCGTCAACATTTGTATTACAACTCTTATCCGCATTTCTAATCCTCCGGTCCTAAAAGGCGTGCTTATCTGGCAGTGCTGCGTGCAACGTTCTGATCACAGCTTCTATTGTCACCATAGTACGTTCGATTCTAGAGGAACGCGACATATGGTTTATGTCCTTCAATTGCAGCTTTACAAATCAGAGACAAAAGTCGTCTTCTCGCATACAACGAACACTGTTACCCAAATTATACGCTACGTAGTGGAAACAGGTCTGGTAACCTCTGTGGTGGCTCTGTGCGAGCTTGTATTGTGGTTAACGAACCGACAGTACAACTTCCATTTCATAGGGTATGTGTTGTTTTTGCCATTAAGGCGATACGGATGACGACATGGTTGTTGCTGCAGGTTCCTTATTCTCGGCAAACTGTAAGGGGCTTCCCCATCGCATAATCAAAGCATTGCGCCAACTAATCTATTCAAGATATGCGAACACAGCACTAGGAATAATAAATTCGCGTGCTCTCATGTTTAGTGGACACCAACAACACCAACAGGACTACGAGCATCAAAGTACATTTGTAGCCACGACTCCCCATAATACTACGTCATATTGGGACGAGTCGGAATCTATAGAAAACGATTTGAGTTCAATTTACCAACACCAACCTGGCCCATCAATACCTCAGCCTGTGCAGGTTTTCAAGACCGTTTCTGTAGGTCAGTCTACAGATAGTCTTGACACCAAAAATGCTGTCGTTTCAGTGCGTAAAATAGAGTTTTCTATTGTGAAGACTCTAACTGCTCGTACAGAATTTTCCAGATCACTCTGAGCGGCCAAGTGCTGCTAGCACTAGCGCTGGAACTTTCATTGAATGAATTTGCGCTATTCACTTTTTAGCATGTCCATATGTTGGGACTGACGATCCATTTTGTACTTCAATGGAACCGAGCATGTAACTGTATTCTGTGTGCTTTTGCTTGATATCTGTCTTCGGGACGTGGTCAACACTCAAGAATAAGGTGTTGAAGCTTGAACAGGTAGGTCCATTCAAATTTTCCCTCGTCAAGCTTGACCACTACTGGCAAAAAGTGAGATCTGCCGTATAGGGTCTCCGAATTTCGCTTTGTTTTCGAGTACTGTTTCAGTCGTTGCCTGCTTATATCGGACTTTTAGGAGACAGGGAATTTATCTCATGGTGAAGATTAGGTACAATTATCTGCTAAGACTATGCGATCGGTACCCACCGTTGGAGTTGAGTGATAATGTAAGGGAAGCTCTGGAGTCTATCTCCCATTACGCTTAAGTTATGCTTCCTCAGTCACTAAGTCCCGTAACGCAAGTTGTGGAACCCTCTTCAACAGCTGGTCAGCATATGAAGCAATGCATTTAAGCTGTCCATATCTGAGTCGTTTATTAATGCTATACATAACGGGTACGAATTCTTAAGAACGAAAATAGATCGTCCTTGAACAGTTGCTGTTTAAAGCCAAAGCTAAGAGATTTGTGCGCTTTGATATTGGCCTCAAATATTTATGAGGACAACGTTAAGTCAACTTGCATTGCTGCATTGGTGATGACGTTCACAGAGAAAAGCATATAAGCCTTCAGTCGTAGGAAAATGATGCTTATTGCTTCTCGAGGGTACGTCTTGTACTAGCGAAGATGAATACTTCGGAAGAGTGATGGTGGCTGTTTAGACCTTGAATCGAAGACGCCTTTCGTTTTCTCCTCTAAAATGTTCGACGAACAGCTTGGATTCTTGAAGTAAAAAGATGTTTAAGATATAGATCAATTGAGCAGGTTAACGGGACCTCCGCTACTTTTCATTGCAATGCATCTCGGGCAACGATCTACTCCCCCTCCCCAAGACGACTTTTGATAAATGTTGCTGTATCGATCCGTGGCCCCGGGGTACTATCGTCTGCCGTGTGGGATACAAAATTTGGAATGAAGGCTTCGACCGATTATCGATTCGATAGCTGTAGACGGCGCCGAACCGTCGGTGTGAAGATCCTCGGAAAATAATGAGGTCTGGAGAACAGCCGGGGATTACCAATAGTCATGACGCTGGAAGTGAGTTGGTTGCTCTGTCCGAAACTCGGACTTGATAAAAAAAACTCGGAAATCAGCGTGCACCTATAACAGGAACAGCAGCGCTACATGGATGGGTTTCAAAAAGAGTTTGGACACCTGAATCGCAGAGATACGGTCAACGGACTATTTTTATACGCCATCATCATCACCACCGCAGGACCCACTCGGGGTCTAACTATACGTAACAAGATTAGAAAAAAGCAAAGTTGCTCGAGTGTTGGCTGTTACCGTGTACATTCAGCTTCCACAAAATCAGCTTCTCAAAAGAAGAAAGCCAGCGGACTACCGGCTCCAATGTCCCTTATGGAATCCGGCTTTTGCCAGTCAATGAACACGGTTCCTCAGAAGCTCTATCCAGTCGTCGCTTCAGCCGTAGCAAACGGAAACTGAAGTTAAGACTGCCGATGGCCTGAATATGCCGGGCTGGAATCAATGATAATATTCGATGACTGATACAGGTACCATTCATTAGAACACAGACTATTCACTCGGAGAATCCCTTGTCAGCCAATAGTAAGATAGAAATGAAGGACGTGTCCTACGGCGTCGACGGTTGACATAGACAAGCCTAGAATACATGTACAATCACATCGTACAGTAGTCTGAGGAGAGATCTTACGATAGTTTTCTGGCACTCGGACCAATTATAATCAACCTAAAACCAAATGTCTGTACAAACAACGAGTAAGTACTTGTTCAAGCCAGGATCGGGGGCCCCTGCGAAGACGGAACTTATGCCTTATCATAGTTTCCACATTCATAAGGCCTGGAAGCTAGGTCGTTTAAGCCTGTTGATTCGATACGGAAATGCTGCAGATCAGATACCAGTCTCGCGAGCCTGCGGCTGAGGCAAGTAAATGCTCGTTAAACCTTAGTTGAAGACTTTTGTCACATTACATGTAAGTTGATCGTGACCGTGATATCCGTGATATCGCGCCCACGTGCGCAATGCTCACCGTATCGAGCTTCGGAGAGCGACAAGGCAATCACCAGGAGTCAAGATGCGACGGTGCACGGTGCAAATTCCACATATGCACGTTCAATGTTGAAATCAGTCAAAACGGAAGAGCTGGACTATTTGATCCACCTTGTATTACAGAACTTGAAGTCGCGATATAAAGAAAATAAATAACTTAAAACCAGGGATGTCATGACTCTTCACAGGTGATGCCCATAATACTTTTGTCCGCCATTGCTGTCAATTTCAAGGCTTATAGTATTCTTGTCTCTCTTGACACCCTTTTCAACTATGTCAGCCGCTGCCGTCACGTTTGAATTCTAGTCAACTCTTACCGATACAACGATCATCTCATGGGAGTCGTCATCCTCGTGGATTTCAGTGGTCCGTGTTACCTGTACAGTTTGTGCTCCAACCGTTGTAATCTTTGGTCCAACTTCGTTCCAGAAAGAACTCGAAGAATGTGGTATCGATCTCGACAAGTTGGAGGGTCCGTTTTGAATGGCACCGAAGACAAGGGCTCTTGAATTCAAGGTAGCGACGAGGGCGTTTGAATACCTGCACCGAACTGATCACTCTTCAGCAAACAAACAAAGTGAACAAACATACAGCTTTCCGAGGACGAGAAATCTGGCGTAATTCGTTAATGATATACCACTTGATGAACACCAACTTACCCAATGAAATGGACATAATACCGAGGCTGGATTAACCACAGGACTAACTCCACCACAGCAGCTACGGAAGTGAGTAACCCCGTCTCAACGGTGAAGCGGATAATTTTTGTGACTGCATTTGTCGTCTGACTGAACGTCGAGCGACTACTTGCTTGCCATAGCTGTTTTCTAAGTTTGAATATCTATTTCGTCGACGCAAGAGTTCGACGCACAACATAGACGATCACGGAGGTGATCAGCACATCACAAGCCGCACTCCCGGCTAGCCATGTCTGCATTGAAAGTAAGCATCAAGTAAAAATACTGAGTCAAAATGACACGTACGCTAACCATAGGTGTTAACTCAATGAGCTTACTGACACCTAAGCCTTCCACTGACACCTGTCGAAAGTGTTAGCACCCAGAGAGGTTGAAACGATGTAAACGAAAGAAGCCTTACCGCTATGCCGAAGTAATAGGCAAACACACATTGTACAACAGCAACAATTTCAATAAAGATACAGATCCAGATGTTTTTCGTAAGGTTGTAAATTCTCCAGACATAAAATGTCTGAACCATGGACGAAACTGTGGTGGGTTTTTAGAAGGTCTGGATGTCATAGTAAATAGTTGCATACTGGTTCCGTTGAGTGCAGGAAGGGGCTCCCAGGACCAATCGATGTAGGAAAGCATATCCACATCACCCCATCCATCAGCATATAGATTCCAGGCCGCGATAGTTGAAAAAATAGTAAAGATGACCTCGAGAAGGAATATAAGCCACACTGGCAATCACAGAGTCAGATAAGGTCCTAGTCTGGGGGAATGTCGTCAAGGTTGGCCACGGACCATATAATCTCGTCTTCCATGTGTCTTTGTGGTTGAAATGGATATAATAGATATCTGTCAGATGTCAGCTAAAGGGCACATCGACAAAAACTTACACGCACACATCTGAACTGTGAGAATGCCAAAGAGGCCGTATCCCCACATATAGCCAAGTATCTGGATAATAAACGTTAATGGACCCAGACATTTTCTGCAGCACTTGCGCGCACCAATGGGCCAGTGCTGATTTTCATTAACGTTAGGTCAATGCAATTTCGCATAAAACTTACATGAGAGGTACATTTACTCCAGGGACGGAAATAGGTGCCATCTACGATTGCGAGGGGCAGAAGAAAGAGAAATATAGGCCGTATTTCTTACAGCGTCGATCTGGCACCTTTTTAAACGAACGAACCTTGTGGTAAACTTTCTCACCCACTTATGTCCTCCGGCCCATTCCGTTGGTAGCGCGGTAGCGCATCAGATGCTGATGATACGATCATTTTGTCTGGACGTTTCATAGTCCTCCAGACATCAAAAAGCCAGTATGAAGCAGCGCGCAGAGACCAAAAGGAGAGCTCTTAGTCGCCAGATGCGATTTCAAGCGAAATTCCGTTTGCGAGGTAGTACATGCGACATCTTTTTAGAAGTCCAAGGGTAGTCCGAGTCCTTGAGCCCCATTGATCGTGAGGATCGTCGCGGTGAAGGCCATCACGACCTGGTGCCTATGTTTCCAGAACAGTATCGGGATGTGAGCTGATGCGACAATCTCATATAAAAGGCTAAAGCATGGTGTACTATGAGTCCAGAGCGACCGTTCGGCGTCTGTGACAGGGAAAAAGACTCACGTTTTTAATACCTTATCCATCCTTGAGCACCACTGAAAGCAATCATCAAGTCGGCGACCCGGTGCATTGTTAAGAATTTGAACCATGGGCTTCTGGAGGAGGAGCTGGAAGTCGGGCTATGTAAACGACCAGCGCTCGAAAATGGAGTTTCACTGATATCAGTTCCGATTTTGATGGATAAGAAACGCATATTGAGTTTCAAAACTTTTCGGTAATAATATTGAGCTCCAGACTCGGCTATGTACCGATATGTACCGAGAACCAGTGATCGTACATTCGGAGTGGTTCATAGGAATGGGCATACACTGTATCTGCTTGTGTCCTGAGGATTTTGAATGCCTCTGTGGCTGAGAAATGAGTCTGGATGAGTGCTGCTCTCTAAACTGAGTTTCCGGGGACCTACCATCAATCCTCCACGGAATGTCTCCCAGAATAAACGTCCTTCCTCACTCACTCCTGGCCGATCGTCAATGATCACCAATTTCGATTAAGGAAGCGTATCAGTGATTAACGATTTACTACCTTCAAGTTCTGCGTGACGCTACAACAGTACAACAAGCAGATCCCAGTTCTTTGCCCACTAACATGTATATGTGCGCTGAAATTAGATTCGAACATGTTGATTCATAAAATTTGCGCTATGTATTCATATACACGGGATTGCTTAGACAATTTAGTTTCAACCACTGAAACAGAAAACTAGACTCCTTCGATTCCGAGCTCCTTTGCAATGATAAGGGCTGCTTTCTCGCCGATGGCAAGGGTAGCCGAGTACGTGTTCTGTGGCAGATCAATCAGGTTGCATAGGAATGTAAGGATGTCAATGAAACCTACGCAGTTGACGTTTGAGGGTGCAATCGAAAGATCTATCATGACAAGTGAGTGCAGTGATCAGGCGACGAGCACATGTATACACGAACCGGCGAGCTTTAGCCCTGTGACACCATATACATTGAGGTCTGCATCGACAACACCATCTCTTTCCCTCGGTTTCATGGGACAAGTACCGAGCTGGTAAAATCAAGCATCAAGGCCGCGCATAGTTTAGGGTGAGCTATACTTACGGAGTGCCACGTTGTACTGACTTTATATGTGTGGTGAATACTACAGCACAACATCTAGACGAAGCAGACTTACCAAAATTCCTGATGTTGGCGTTGATTGCATCATCATCTTCCTTGGAATAGACTATCTTGGGAGCATCAAGAGGAACAGGGCCATTTTCATGAGCGATACCTGCAGGACTGTCTGGGTCGAAGTGGGGATGAGCAGGAGCAAAGACACCCCGGTATACAGGCATCCGGCGGAGGATTTCACGGCCTCTCTTGTAACCCCAACGAAGTACGGCGACGTCAGCAGGGCTATAAGAGTGAGCGTTAAAGAAAGTCAACAGATAATAGTGCAAGCAACGCACTGAGACAAGAACCCGCAGTCGAAGTCAGGAGCAGCGTAGATATCATCAGAAGCGATGTGGAGATGTCCACGGGAAACGGGATACCCCTACAGAAAGGGCTCAGTACTTGGAATTTGACGGTATGGGTTGTCCTCATACAAGAGAAACTCCACAGCAGAAGTAGCTGATCGGCGGCAACGCTGACTGATCTGTCGGAAGTCTTCATTATAAGTTTGTGGGAAAGCCCCAAGAAAAGTGTACAAGCATACCCAGCTAATGCGCTCATCCAGAACAAAGGCTTATCAGGTTTATCCGCATAGTCCCTTTTCCAGACTTCTTCGAAGTCGGGCCCTAGTTCGTTTAGTTCATGTTCAAAAGGGCGGTACTTGACAGATGCGTCCACTCCACTAGGATCCGTGATTAGAAATGCCACCAAAGCATACTAGAATACAAATATACTTGGCGCCGAGTAACCCAGAACCATCCATGGCCCATTGGGCCATATTTTCTGACAAGGAATGAGAACTGTTTGATATCCGAACGGATGATGATGCGGGACACTTACTATTCCACGTCTCTGTATCCCCTCGGAAAAGGGTATCATAAGTCGTCACTTTGGGGTCCACCAAGTACGGAGTAACGAGAAAAGGGTGATCTGGTCCTTTACATTCAACAAACCAGGTCTTCATGATAAGAAATGCTCTCGCCATCATAGTCTTTCCCTACACCAGGAAGATCGACAAGCTGTTTGATACCGGCTTTCTCCAATATGGAGGCGGCACCAATGCCGGATCGTTCAAGGACCAAGGACGAACCCATAGCACCTGCGGAGAGAACTACCAAACGGCTGGCAAGCACTGTGTGCACTGATTGTTCTGCGTTGGGGTAAACCTGCTTGTCGAAAACATACTCGACGCCAACGGCCTTTGTGCCCCTGAAAAGCCCCGTTAATTAAATGGTCCGTGCTGATCGTGTATGTCAGGACATACTCAAACAAGACACGTTTAACCCTGGTTCCATCACAGAGCGTAACGTTTTTGCTCTCTTGGTTGTAGAGGTAGTGGGTCTCAAGAATATCAACATAAGAACTTCCGAAATATCAAGATAGAACCTAGTCATACCGCTGTGTCAGACCGACGACCTTTGCTCGAGGCGAACCTAAACGAATAAAAGTGTTAGCCTCAAATCACCTGGACATGATTCGCGTCGTCATACTTGGGCATCCTCTGGTAAAATGTTAACGCATCACGCAAGCAATGGAGAACTATTTCCTCACAAAGAAGCAGTTGAGGGATTCAGGGTCGAGATTGTTACCCTCCTCTGATTGAGGCCTGTCCTTCTCGTATTGGGGACCTACTTCAAGAAACTGCTTACAAATCTCCATCATGGATGGATTTCCACCGAAAGAGACCTTAATCGGTCCTGACGAGCCGTGAGTTTTCCTGGTCGGATCAACTTCGTATGTTTCAGCCTGTTTTACGGTGGATGAGGAAGGGCGAAACGGAGTCAATGTCAACAGCCTACCTTCTGCAATAACGGAATCAAATCCTTGGAACCCCAACCAGGGTTATTGTACTCAGTCTCCCAGGCGTCGAAGTCAGAAGCAGCGGGACGATTGTACAGTACGAAGTTGACCGATGCACCTAGCAGAATTCTGCTTCAGCTTCCCGAGTAAAACATCCCGTCCTTACCACCGCCGACACATCGAGCAGAGGGAACAACAAGACCCCGACCAGCCATGTGTTCACTAGGCTTGGACTCATAGAATTGCATGGTCTTGCTGTCGGGAGCCAAGTGAGTTATGTATCGCCCAGGTTGTATGTGCTCGATTTTGTCCTTAGTGGTCGGTCCCGCCTCGAGGACGAGGATCTTGAGGTTGGGATCGGCCTTCGTGAGACGTCCTGCAATTATACAGGCCGCTGCCCCACCTGCACATCATCGTTAGACTGAGGCGACGAAAATTGCTTGAACACACGTACCTCCAGCAAAAATGACATCATATTCAGATTCGATGGTATGTGGAGCCATGGTGTAGAGGGAAGGTAGGTTGCATTTCGAGGGTGAGGAGTGAGACCAAATAAATGCCATGCAAGAGCTAGATCACGAAGCTAGACGAGGGCTAGGAGCTATACAGACAGAGGGAACGTTTATTCCAGGCCCTATGGGCAAGAGAATGATATACGGTACCACGGGGGTATCACAATACAGTTGACTGGCGGTCTGATGTACATCATTGACGAGGCATAAGTAGATGCATCGTCAACAAGACAACATCCAGCGTTTCGACAGTCTGTGGGACCGATGCTTTGACTGCCAGGAGATGCTGGTTGCAGTCGGGTAAAGTTCTCCATCTTTCAAAACCATGTTCTCCGTTAAGGGACGAAGAGGCAACAGTAGCAGGAGAGATATCATCGGGGCCATTTATGGGCATCATGATGTTGATAGGATCCAACGGAAGGTTTAGAAGAGCCTAGATAAAAAAATAAGCATTGGAATAGCGCAAAAACAGTATTGAGGACAACGCTTCGCACCGCAAGCCACATAAAAAGGATGTCGTGAACCGTCACTGCAGGTTTCCACGAAAGACGGGAGAACAAGGCCAACTTCGCTCATGACGAAAGGAGAATAAAAACTGAATGACCACTCTGCACTGGACCAGACTCCAAGGTCCCAAAAACAATACAGTTTTCATCAAGTAAAAAAAACCTTCAAATCTGCCTCGATTGGGTCCAAGACCCAATCGCTCGTACAGAAGAAGCATCAGAAGCACACCGTACTGATCCTGGCGATCCGAGTTGTGCGAGGTTTACCGGAAGAGATTCACCAGAAAATCTAGACTTGTGTCGCTGATGATTCATGAGAAAGTAACACCATGAACAGAAATGAATTTGAAAGGTACGGTGTGCCTGTTCAGGTGATACTCGGACTGTACCTTTGGACTCAAATGCACTCTTCGTTCCAAACAAAACGGCATCACTGCGGAATACACTGAGGTCAGGCTTTCGTCAAAAAACGATTGGCTTCGTGTGCCTGGACCCGTACACTGCGGCGTTTGCATTGTACACAACGCTCATCTGATGATTGATGAATGTGCTTCCGTTAGGCAAAAACAACGAAAATACTGACCCAGACCAAGAGCATGAGATCGGGTGACAGCACAATAAAATAATGATAGGGTGCGTCGCAGTCGTTATCATCGGCCCCATCGGCCTAATCAGTGTAAGCGTCTGCGTGATCTGCGGGTGAAATACTGAAAAAAAAACAGAGTGGACAATGATCCTATGTACTGCGTGGTGATTACATTACAACTTCCATTTTTGCGATCAGCTAATGTAGTTCCTTCTCTGTGTCTCTCCATTCTATTACTATGAACTGACACTATAGGTAATTTCTTTACAAGTTAGAGGAATTTCGATGAGCTCCGCCTTTACCTCAACGAGATATCACGTCCAGACACGAAACCACGTCCAATTGAGTTGTCTGACTACCGAATCCGAGTCCGGATTGCTAAGAGACAAATATATTCTGATTAAGTGATCTGGTCTGCCGTATCAGTCAGTCAAAGTTTGCAGACGGGTATCCGTAGCGAACGTTGCGATATGGTTCCGTTTAGGCATGGTGGTCAATAACGAAAAATGGCACGTGCACCTTGTATGTGCCCATGCGTTCCACGGCCCGAATGTCCAGAAATATAGTCTAAGACGGAGATTAACGACTTTAGAAAGACTGAGATATGGTCCAACATGGGCTAAAGGAGACACCGAGAAGGCGCTGTAATTTTCAAATACAGGTCAATTTTGGAAGAGAGATCCATGCGTTCATCACTATGCTATGAAACCATTACAAGGATACTGCTTGTCCTAGAACAAGAAATATCCAGGAGTTAACATAAGATATAATACTGAACTCGATACTCAAGTAACCCAACTCTTCCCCTCGTACCTAGCAAGCTACTGATTGAGCTCTTTAAGAACTAAGTTACATTAAAAACCATTCCCTGCCGCTTAGCCTCCGTACTCGCTTCATGCGAGCGTCGGAGTGTTAGTTTCGACCGCGGGCTGCACATACCCATTGCTGATGTAGAGAAAAAATTGGGAAGGCCAATAGCTTGATAGCCGGTCCGATCATCCGGGATTCGCTTTCAACCGATGTAGGGTCAAAATCATCCAATATTATTAACACTCCTGCGCATTGGAGTGCCAAGAATTTGTTTTACCGTCTTGTTCTCTTGGTTATCTTTCTACCGGTGGGGGTCTGAGGTCCTGAGGGCGCCTCAAGGCAACAATCGACACGGATTTCCGGGCAGCATGGATAGATGTGTTTCAATCTTACTTAGAGTGGCGGTAGGAGGGAACCCAGGTATATCTCTTTCTTGGGTTATTTATGATGTGAAGCGTCATGCAGTCCCGCTCATAGTACGCCTTCCTCTTGAAGCATGCAGAAGGGCCAGCGTAGTAAGAGATTTTTTTAGTCCCCGATTGGTCTCTGTCCCTGTGTCTGCGAACGTCCACGGAATGTAAATGCCGGTGAAGAGCAGCTCTTACAGCTCCCGGATCCTTTCACCGAAACGCCTCTTGCCTTAGATCTCCAATGTCTATGTCCGGATGGGATGACAAACTGCGGTCTCGAGACTTGCCAAGTCTTACTCGCACCCGTGTGGCGCAATAGTATGTCCAGTTACTCCCCCTGATACCTCGACGCCTTGCTCGACTCATAGTTTCATCCTAATGCTTCTGAGCGTTGGGATCTGCACAAGGGCAGGTCCAAGCTCGTCTCCCTCCCTGCGGATTTATCGTTGTTTTTGTTTCCAATTGACGTTGACAACCCTGACGTCTCTAAATGAAGAGTTCGAGAGATGCTCTTGTTTTGCTCAATTCGCAGTGTCCTGCCCACTCTCTAGGTCTTCTGTGGCCACCGTAAGCTCTATCTGGTGGGGCATTGTCGATATTTGGATTTGTGGCGACCACAATTGTGGAACAAAGCCAATACGGGACTGTCAAAGTTCTAATACAGGACTCTGTCGATATTCTTCCGGTCATCATGATCTCATAGAATCATGTCATTTCTGGTCTGGATTCTGAAGTATTGCATCTTTGCAACTTGAAGCAAGTTTTAATATCGGGGCCTGAGCGTCACGGAGACGCCCGTGTTATTTCAGGGTCGCTAGCACGCCTCTCTATCACCAGAAGTCCTTTGGCCAGATCGCCTCACCGCTCTTCTCTATTCGGTTTGATCCACCAATTTTCTCCCAGGGTTCGTCTCTGCCTAAGTGGATGTTGTGTGGTTTGCCTCATGGCCTATGTTATCGCGACCCTTTTCTTTTCGCTGTGGCGCTACGTATTCATTTCCTGCGTTTCATACTCTCGCAACTCCTATCTACCACTGGATTGGGACAATTCGACGGCCATGTACTCAATGATGGGCGCCGCTATAGTATGATTTACAGGTTAGATTAGCTGTCGAGATTCTTTGATTAGATGAGGACGTCATTGATTCTTTCTAGGTTTGAACAGTGACTCATAGATTCAGTGTAAACCTAGTCAGCATAAGTTGTTTGTTGTCCGCATCACGGCTTACAGCCTATCATGTGAGTACATAGAACGACTCTGATCTTGGATTCTTGGCCATGGTAAATTAGTCGTGGCATATCCCAGCCAATCCCAACTGTCTGGTTCTTGGTAGCCTTATTCGTACTGTACACGCTGATGACACTCCGATTTACCATGGTTGCTCTTCCGTCATTACGAAGTAAAACACAATACTTCTTCGAAGTCGGTATTCTTGTTCTTACCAAGACATCCGGCACTGCGAGAAGCGCCGTACACGGTCACTTGGATCCCACGATACCGCAGCCGCAGGAGTTGAAGTCATCTTTCGGAAATCTTGTATCACTCTTCGCTGTGCGTTCATATTATCAGAAATCTATTTGCATACGACATAAACGAGGGGCACGCTCAAACGCATTATAGCAATCTCTCGCAAGAACCCACCGTGCTTAACATTTTTCTAGTACGAAGGATCTGGATAACAGACCGCACTACGAATGGTTCTTGGTTTCCATCACAGACTGAATTAACTGCATCTGCGCCAGGACTTTCCAATGTGCCCTATTTCCCCACCTCTACATATATTGACGAAGATACGCTCCACTGTACTATATGAAACTAGTGTCCCTACAACTAAGTAACTGATTACCCGGCGGAAGGCATGCCGCGAAACCACGGAAGAATCTACAGTATTATAATTTTACAGAGAACCGATATTATCCAAGGAATTACTAAGTAATCATAACGTTCCCAACCTACATAACCGTCTTCATTGTGGCCTGTCCGACCTTCGTTTCCCCGTCGGCAAGTATGCGACGTGCCGCCTTCCCATCTCGGTTCTTATAGAAGACTATCTCACCTTCGTCTTCGATGAAGCAGCACTGTGTGAACGTGCGATATAACGCCCGGAAAGTATTCTGATCCGAAAGAGTGAGTGAAAAGATCGGTGGAAAAAGCCTGAGTCGTACCGTTGAATCGTAATTATAGTTGTCGCCAAGAAGCATTCGGATACGCTTTGTGACCTCGGGTTGATTATAGAACGGAATGTAGGAAAAGAGGTGATGGGCAACCTAGTGAAGTTAAGAAAAAGCAATGAAACACGAGAGAACAGTAATCTCACATGATCATGGCTAACATTATGGAGGAAAACTCTACCGACCCATCCCAGAAGGGGTCTGTCAATAGTAGATGCCGCGCCACGGACAAAACTCCATGCCGCAGAGCGATAATACGGTACCGTCGGGTCTGAATGGTGGAGGTATGTCAACATAACGATCCAGTGATTAGCAAGCTATAAGGTACAAGACGGTCAGGCGATCCAACGTAAAATGAGAAAGTAAAGATGTACCAAATAAGGTACTCCATAGACTTTGACAAACTGCGAAAACCCTATCTCGCGAGCCCACAGAGTAAGGAGAAGAATGGCAACGCAAATGCCAACGTTAGAAGCGATGATTTTTTGCCGGTGCCTGGGCTTGAAAAGGGGCGAAGACGGACTGAAATGCTGGGTTACCGAGTCATGAGGAATGAAGATGTTGGATAACAATAATCGAAACTCACATTTGTTCCCTTGGGATAGCTTGGATTTCCCATCTCGTTCGTGAACAGATAGATCTGCCATCCAAGGAGTTGCATAATCAACATCTTCGAAAGGACGTAGATAGGGGCGTCTTCGAAAACCTCATGAGGATCAAGGCCAGATTTCCGCTCACCATCAGCCAAAAGACCGGGCGCTCCGTTACCACCATCTAGGGATTGAGGCCAGAGTCCATACTCGCTCCTCGACCTCGGGACATAGTTTTCATCTCTCTCTACACTCATCGGTGCCCTATGATGGCTCCGATGGGTCTCTCTCCACGCATAGTACGGCGCGAGAATAGCAGTGTGCAAAGTATATCCCACGACGTGGTTGACCCAGGAGTGCTCGGAGATCGTCCCATGGCCAGCTTCGTGGGCGAGACACCACCAGCCAGCAAGAATGACACCCTGGCACCACCAGTAGGCAGCCCAAAATGGAAACCTCAACACTGCTGGAGCAAGTGGAATAAACGAGGAGAGACGGTAAAGGATCCAAGCGGAGAGAACGTCACGGGCGACGTAAGAAAGACCCCTTGCGGTGGACTTTTTGAAAAGATGGGGAGGAAGGGCAGCATGGAGTTCGGCAAGGGTGATGTTAGGTGGTACGAAGGGAGTATTGGCGCGGCGAACATATTCCGGACCATCGATGATAAAAGTGGACAACATGACGAGTTTCTAGCTGATGCCCAGGGGAGAGGAAAGGACCCGGTTTGCGAGAGAAAGAGCCCATCCTTGACTTGTATTTATTCACAAGATGCCAAATACATTTTTGGCAGAAGCAAAGATTGGCATCAATTGCCCAAATGCTTCGCATCCCTCAGTATGGTAGGCCGAACGTCGCGGAGTACCCCGGACACCTCCGTGGTACTTTTCTTGATCTCAACAAATGAAATCCGGCGTCATTTGTTTCCGCCTCGTGTCCTTGTTCTGTGGTAATTCAGGGCCACCACGTTTGCCTACTTTTTACGAATCAGCCATCACACCATTGGAAACCGGAATCACTCGTGGGTCGACTTTTTTTCGGTCATCCCCTGACCCTCATGTTCGGTATTTTTGTCAAGTAAAATTTCAATTCAGTATCATAGTATTTTCTCATTATTTTTCTAATTTTCTGCTGGCGGGAGTGTCATACTCCCCAGAACCTCCCGGTCCCATGACCATCGGTGGCGCGCGACCCAGCTTCCTCTTCACTCATCGGTACCCGTGTAAGCACATCACCCTCGAATCTCCCGTGTAACGATGCAAACCTGACATTTGGCAGTCTGGCCTCCGCCAGCCCGTCAGTTCTGACCATCTCCCTGACAACGATCTCAAGCAACCTGCGAGCCACCTACCGTCGCGAATACGCGATGGTGAGTGGGAAGTCGCGTCCGGGATCCGCACCACGATTATGCACTGGAGAAAAGCGCATGAGTCTTCTTCCGTTTTGTGTTCTATTCGCTCCAAGACAAAAACACGACTCTGCTCAATGCCGTTTCTTCATTGATGGACATTGCTACGCCATTAGGTGCCCCCGAGTTTGCCTTTAATCGGGCGTGGACGGATGATAATGCCAGCAGATCGAGTTGCCGGAATTTGCCATATCTCGTAGTTCTAACAATGAGAGTTATTTGGTCTTTCGAACTACACATCCTAGTCACTGATCCAAAACTTCGACAGATTGTGCCCATTAGTATTGCAGTCTCGAATTTATGTCGATGACGCATAATTAACACTCGGCTTCGGGCTCGGTAAGGTACCAGTTATTGCTCGAAGTACTTTCACAATCAACTACGCAACCACCGATCAGAACACGGTCTCAAGAAGGGAAAACGAGAAGGAAGGATGAAGATCAGGAACAACCCAAAGTACGTGTTGAACATAGCACTAACAGAAAAACATGGGTTGCACGTGACCGCGCCGTTGCTCGTTAACGGAGTCGCTGTTGAGTGTTCTGGCTAGGCAAGTATTTATCCTTCTCTGTGTATATTCCACCCTCAGACGCGGTCTGTATAAAAGACATCATGGGTGAGATTGATCATGGAACCGATATCGAAGGCGTGAAAAGAATAGGCAACGGCCTATTGCAAACTTATTGTCACCAGTTGTCCTGGGACTAAACGCATCAAAAGAGGATAAGTGATACCCAGATATGAAGACAATGTATACGTATGCAGCTGAGTACAAGCGACGCAGGAATGCATCACATGTGTGTTCCATGCGGCTCGGAGGACGTCTATCCAATGTCCATTGGGAGGTACTATCAGCTTCAGAGATGGCATGAACAGGCACGTGTATCAAATCCAGCTTCACACGTACGGCTGTTTCAATGTCTGATATATTCGCACACTGTACAATGATCTATCGAAATCATGATTAGTTCTATGGCACTCCCTGCCATCAGATTCTTGATGAAAAGGCCCGGGAACTTCGTGTCGTGCATCGAGCCTAACTACGAGAACATACTAGCGGTAGTATCAACGGCCTCTATAATGAAAGAAGCTCAGTCATTGAAAACTGAAAGTAGCAGTTGCAGGACGCACAAAAAAGGCTTAGTCATCACCGCGTGTCATCGTTTCCACAAAGTTCCAACACAGTTCGAGTGGAGTTCCACTACATTGCCGCCTTTACAACCCGAATGGTGGTGGCCTTAAAGGCCACAGTTAGTCTCGTGACGTTTTGTCACGGTATTCGCTTTTTTTTTGCATCAGGATCTGTCATGATTGAATGAACAATTAGTAAGGCTGTATTCAGTATCGACCGCGCTAGAAGGCCCATATCGATCAGGGGGGTCCGCTTAATGTAGGAAACGAGATGCACCACTGAAGTAACATCAGCCAATAGATCCTCAAATCGTATAGTTCCCTCATGCAGCGACTCAGAGTATAATAATTGGAGTTCACGTGTGCTGGATATGTATCTCGGGAGAGCCTACAGTCATTTTCTGATAAATGTTAACGGTCGTGCATATTTCAGGCTGTGCAATGTGCTAAAGCTTCTGAGAGTCCTATGCAGTATGATTCTACTTTTTCTTCCTCTAATTCACAACCGTATATCTAATAATATTCACAGTTGCCGCCACTTCAGCCCAGCCGTTCCACCAGTACATTGCCATGAACTTTTTACGATTTGGAGTTTCATATCCTACCCTGACCTTGTACTGATCCACCGAGAGCCTTTTCTAGAAGGCAATTTTCAATTACGCTCCCGGAGACCTGGATCTTCTGAGACCACAGAGAACTGGAGACCACTGTTGTAAATCGCTATGAATTTCACCTGCAAGTTTAACGCGTCAGAGCCTAGCAAGTTAATTATTTGCTAGATTTTCCCTTGAAGACAAGAAGTGGAAGATTCTCAATGTACCCATGGGGACGCTCCTGTTTAGTCCAAGTCAAAATTCTTCATCCCTCCTTCACTCTGTCGATAACGAATTCCTCCTTTATTGGCCCTGATGATCTTTTCTCACTATGCTGTGAACAGAGCCTTTAGGTATCTGATTACCTAGGCTATATCCCTGAATCGCTCAAGCTGGCCCTGATTATCGATCGTTGCGCAAGGCTTACAATTGAGTCTTGAATACCAGTATGTCCACGAGCCCGAAGTCCGTTACACGGCACTGTTATTATTACAAATATGAGTCATCGCACTTTGGGAAGAGGCACAAGATGTAACTCGCACCGTACGCCTTGCTCGTGTCTATAATTCGTCATCGCAGGTACCATGCAGCAAGACGTTTATCCTTACGGCGTATTCGGCTTGTACCTTGCTCTCTTTATCAGTTCCACTTGATCAGATAGAGTCTTAAACATACTCGAGGACTAATTCAAATTCGTGGATCCAGAAGCTCATCTATTATCAGCGCCTTGGATATAACTTTTGGCTTCACGAAAGCCGTGCGAGGACGTTTCGCTCACGTTGCCACATCGGCTGCACTTTAAATTACCAGCTGCCGATATTATCCTTCACCCCATCTAATCTACACTGCTGGAGATCAAGCTCCATGCGGGAGTCCACCTACTCTGCGCTTACACCGGTACAGGACTCACCAATTGATTCTTGAATGGGAGGATGCGACGGTTATCAAATTGCGACAGTTTAACTGCGACCTCTGTCACCGCTCTCGATGCTCTCTGTTCGAGTCGTACAAGCTTTTTAGTGATCCCCGGCTTCACCCATATTGGGAGATCATCGTTTATTGAATCCCACCTGACAGACGGGGACCAGATGCCATTTTACGCTTGATTTGCTTCCGCTGTGACAGAGGATTCGAGGGTGAGAGTGTGGATTCCATGCTGATTTGGCAGGTGTGAATTTTCAGATAGACGCGCTCGACATCTGGCTCTTACTTGTCTAGACTTCACCAGCCATGGTGCATTTGAACTAACTTAGTGCGTACTCGAGCACTTTGGGTCATAAGTGACTTATTCCGCTTCAAGGTTACGCATTTTGTCTGTAACGATTGCTTATGTTGGATTGGCGAGCGCCACTAGTATGTACTATGCACCCCGGGTAATAAGCGTAACGTTGGGACTTCACAGAAGGCAAGTCAAGATTGATGAGATGGAGGATTACGCCCAATGTATGGTGTCAAAACGCCGCCAACGAAAAATACGTGTTCTTACACTAAGATCGAAATGCATTATGTACCGTAAATCCGCTGGCGGACATGTGTTGACCAAAAATTATAAGCATCTATGGTAAGCGTCGCATTATGAGAGTTCTTTCTGAATGACGCAAAACGCGCGCTTGGTTTCGTCTAGACATATTATATAACTATGTAATGTTTCCAAGAAAAAAGCATGAATATGCAGCCAACAATCCAAATACCAAGTCTTTCTTTCCCATCTTAAATCTCATCTACGGCCCTAACGACTGCATGCCCCCGCTTGTCCCGGTAGAATAGAACATCGCCTACATCAGATTAGCATCGGTCAATCGTCGACTTGGATTCAACTGACCTTCATTCTCCACAAATTGACACTTATTATAGCTATTCCAAAGCGCTTCCCAAATCGGTTCATCTGACCAGCAATAGTGCTCGCCCAAAAAAGCCTTTAGATGTTTAGTTGCAGCGGCGCCATGGTAGTAGGGCATTTTCGGAAAGAACTGAAAATTTCTAAGCATCCAGATGCGTACTTAATGACAGAACGACGTACGTGATGCACAACATGATAGTGTGCCACATCATGTAAGAACCATCTACCCATCCAGCCTAGGAATGGTCTGTCGACAGTGGCTGCCGCACCGCGCGCAAAGGTCCACTGCGCAGCACGATAATGCGGGAGTACGGGGTCCGTGTGGTGTAAGTATGTTATCATGATGACTAGGAGGATATCATGTCGGGACAATCGAGCGAAAAATGTGGAAGAAAAAAGACATACACCAGTGGGTCACTTCTAGCCAAGGAATTCCGTATAGTGCAATAACGTTCCACCATCCCCACTGCCTAACGGCAGCACTGACGATGAAGAACATACTCCCAATACCGATGTTTGATAGAATGACCGCATTACGTTGTTCGGGCGTGAACAATATGGAAGACGTCGAGAAATGGTTTGTATTTGGGGGATAGTCTGGCTGTCCAGATACGTTCGTTACTAAACGAGAAGTGAGATGATAGTGAGAAACCAAGTCCGGGAGACCTTACGGAGATAGGCTGGAAACGCAAGGAGTTGCTGTCGGATGAGCATCATCAAAGTCCAGATGGGCGTATCACCAAAATAATCATCCCAATCTATACCATGTTCCTTCTCCTGCTCCTTCGACGGTATCCCAAGAATTGACCGCGTCTTCGGGACATAGACCTCGTCGCGTTCCATGCTGGCATGGTTCATGTGGTGCCTATGATGACTTATTTTCCAACTGAAATAAGGAGTCCATAGCAACGTGTGCAGGATATATCCCAGCATGTCGTTAAGCCATGCATACGGGCTGAACGCGCCATGGCCACATTCGTGACCGAGAACCCATACTCCGGTTAAAACAAGGCCCTGGAACCACCAGTACGCGAGCCAGGCAGCGGCGCGTATAAGGGGGGAATATATGTCAAGCGGTGCCGGTAAGTGGACAGAAGGTATGCGCAGAGCGAGATAAAAGAAAAATGCGGTGGTTATGAGGTCGCGTGTGAGAGTTAATAGTGCACGTGTAGTCGAGAAGACGAAGAACTCGGGAGGAATGGCTGCTCGAATCTGGGAGATGGAGTAAGGAAGGGGGGTGAAAACTGGGAGTTTCCTTCCCTCAGACTCGCAGTGCTTAGTCTGAAGGCTCGTAGAAGAAAAAGTGGTAGACGAAGGGGCCATCTGGAGCTGGGAAAGCCGTATCCATGTTTCGTTCTGAAGTACTCTTTTTATTCGGTGAGGGACGCTGATAGATCATAGATGCATGTTTTTCGACAAGACAAATCGGTCCTTCAATATCTGAAATTAAGAATGAAAAGAACAAACAAGGTGATCGGGGTCCTACGTTGATGGACCCTTATTTCCATGTTTCCCATTATCTTATCTCCGAATTTTTTTAAAGTGGTCTTCCGTTCCGAATACAGCCTTCTTGAAGCCCTGACTGGCCTGACTGGGTCCGGTATCCGTGCCATCGTAAGTCACGATGCGAAAAACCAAGGAAAAATGTCAAGGCATAAACGACTTTGATCCCTTGAATTTGATGTGGCTCAAAACTTAATATCGAGTTCCTCTGTGGTACATATGTCATGCAACTATTTCACTAACATATCGTCCGTAACGTCGGAAAGGATCCGAAATCCATTCAGTGTACCCGGCATTTGAACTTCTACAGATTCCGGGTGGCCTTCGTCCCGGAAATTCACTGAGTTCTGATTGGGAGATTAAGCAGGCTGCGCCGTCCTGAAAGCCTAAGAAAAAGTGGATCGAAGACGAACTCGAATCTTCCCAGGTTCGGTTCACCCTTACTACTGCCCTTTTGATCTCCGAACTTGAGTCCAAAATGTACGAAGCTTGATAGCGATCTAGACTCTTGACTTCGTCTCATTCGGATAGGTGCTGTCGAAATCTTCAATCTCTTTATTGACGGCTGCATTGTTAAGCAGTCAAGTACATTGCAGAATACAAATTTGGTAGTACATACATCGTCCAGCTGAAGTAAATCGACATATTGTCACCTCCGACGTTCCTCTGAAAATGGCCTATAAATCAACCTGAAATCCGATAACCTGTGGAAGGTAGGCCAAACCAGCTAAATCAAGAACATGCACATCACAATAGCCAGTCTTAAAGTCGTGTCCTCCAAAGACAAATAGCCGGCTTTCATCAAGAACAGCTGCATGATATCCCCGCTGACTGGGCGGAGTTCCACATACATGTCGTTTCTCGTACCGCATTTCGTCTAAAAATAGAGATTACTTTTGTGTGGCATTGGAGGTGATAGATGAAACGCACGTATATTGAAGGTGAGCAATTCGGAAGTGTGATCATTCCCGTCGTGGCCGCCTTGTATGAAGAGATAGGATCCAACCAGCGTGGACGTGTGCGCGAAACGAACATGTAGATTCCTTTTTGGTATGTCGATGGCATGCCATTTTAGATCTACTAAACAACGACACTCATGGATATCGAACGACCCTCGGAAACAAAAAACAAACACGTACCAAAACTAAAGAACCATATATCCCACAAACAGGCTCTTGACTGGGACTTCCCTCCAATGACAATCATGTATTTCCCCGCCAAATTGGCGGTATGATACCCCCTCGCGCAGGGTTCTTCTTTTTCTTGAGAGCCATCTGTCGTTATCAGTTTCCATCGCATGTTATTCATGTCCGAAACGTCCAGGGTCCATAGATCGTCAAGTGCACCAGCTCCGGTTCCTCCGCCAAATATCCAAATCTTCTTATCGTACAGCACGGCAGAATGAGCTCGCCTTGGGGAGGGTTCACGGCCCATGATGACCGGACGCGACCACTCACGCATAGTCGTGTCAAAGACATACACATGATTGAAACATGTCTCGTCGTCACCACCTCCGAATATGACGATCTTTCTACCGACGCGAGTGGCAGTATGTCCGCCAAGCGGCGAAGGAGGGCTGCCCACCGTATCGGGTCGGGACCAGTGCATTGTATCTACAGCAGATCTAATCAGCTGAACTGACGGGATACAAATATGACGATGAGCGTCATATCATACCTGTATCAAAATAATATATATCGCTTGTTCCAACACCCATATGGTAGCCACCAAAAACCCAAGCAACATTATCTAAGAGGGTCACAGAAGGTCTTCGCATCTTCGGAGGGAACGTTCCGTATACTGGAGCGCGGCTCCAGTGCATGACCGCACTTGGAGCATCTTTTGCATCCTTGTCGTGGGATAAGAGGGGAGAACTCTGCATTTTTGGATAAGTGCCACTCCAGGAGTTGGTGCTGTTCTTAGCAGTATCTCCTTCTTCCTCTGGCTCCGCAGAAGATATCGTAGACGCCTTCATTGATGAATGTATCGGTTCCGATGAGCCAGACGAAGCACGAGCTATAAAATTTGATGTTCCAGGGGATAGCTTTCGCGAACTTCCGAAGTAGCTCGAGGAACTGTTTTTCAAACTTGCGAGACGTACTGCCTGCCTTAAGGAACCAAGGTAGGACCGAGAGGGAGGGGATGATGTTTTCTCAGGAACAACATGAGGATGGCGAGAAGTCATGTTGTACCGTGAGTAATAGAACCGTGAGTAATAGAACTCGATGATGCCTTCGATGGTCGTTAATCACCATCCTGAAAGAAGCTTTCAAACGGCTCACCTGCGCACGTGCCCAACCCTAGTTTTCCATTACTACCTTCTATTTCAATTGTTCGAATTCGACAAGAAAGATATCGGCTATTACTCAGTACTTGATACAGGTACTACTTCGAACCATCAAACCAGCTTGGTCTTGTTCGCTTACCGGCAGGCATCGTGTTTGACTGTCTTCAGTCGTCCACCTTGAGGCCCAAGTTACCATCCTTTATTATCGAACTAGTGATAGAAGAGGGCAAAGATCTCACCAAGAACGGACAAGCCGAAGATCCGAAGAACGAGGACGTCTCAGCACTGGGATCACAGCACCGCATGAGAGATTCCCCCATTGAGTATCTCCTGCAAGGTAATTGTCTCCGGTGAACTGCGATTTTTCAACAGAGATCAAGTTGTCGTAAATAACGTTACCGACAGCTGTCTGTTTTTGCGTCTCGTTGTTTGCGGACAATATGCAATATTGCACTTTGTTGCGAAGCTAGACGTTCCCAGGACCAGTGGCGTGGAGATCAACTGCGTTCAATTTACTCTTGGTGGCCGGAAGGTAAAGTAAGGAAGGGTTTACCTTGGTCAGCATCATCATGCCTACACAGTTGTTGAGTACGCATCCATTCCGTTCCAGATCCAAAACACGTACGAATTGTCTGCACGGCCCTCGTAGAAAGTACTTCTTTGGAAAACTTGGAGCCTTCCGAGTAAACTGGACAAGCGGACTAACCTCGATCAAATTGAAGTACGCATCTGAAAACAACACGGCATGTCAACGGATATTCGGTACGATGTAGATTTAGAGCGTACATGAGGCGTGGAACGCCATGTCGTTGTAGCACTGCCAAGGCTCCTGTGAAATTAATGAGGGCGGGTATCAAATACGGCCAACTATAGATTACCGATGGAATTGTAAGATGACACTATGGTTCGCTCCTCGTTGCAAAAGTATATGGTGGCGTAGATTCTAGGTCTGTCGGAGAAAATAAACTTGAAAAAACGTCCAAATATTTTTGAAAATTAGTTCCGACGTTGTTGTCCATCACACGGACGCCTGTAGACAATTGGACATTGAACCATAGTCATAATCCACCTTTATTGGCGTAGAAACCATGAGCACAGTTACGCTCAACGACTATACCGAGAACAAGCACAGTATCAGCATGACTACGTTCGCTGTTAATGGAATGATTGTCGGTGTAGAAGGCGTTTGACGCCATTCTAAATGCGCCATTGCTAACATCCTGCACCTCCGATTCATTAACGTGTTCAATATGTACTCTTTCACTATGAAAAGCATTTGTTAGACCAATTGACACTGCGCAGGGAGAATAAGTAGTGGCGCAGACCTCCAACGTTGAACCCAACATTCATCGGCCTAACATACGGATCCTTCCCTTCTAAACACGCCAAGCCAACCGGGAAACGTGAGTAAGCGTATTTTCCTAGGTAGACTCCACGAGCAATATTTGCGATTCGATGAGAGTACCTCATGCTTGACGACCTGCGTTTAGAAAAAGCAGCACTACCTCACCAACCTCTATGTCACTAGATTCGCTGACATTAACAGAAGTAGCGCTTGGAGAAACAGAACCGTTATTGGTCTTCCTTCTGCGCTCCAACTGCCAACGAAACGGATTTCGGCATTAGCACTTCCATTCGCGGTGATAAGGAATTTTGGCTTTAAAAGACCGGCACCCTAACGCATCTGCTAAAAAAACACAAAGTATTATAGAAGCCGTACGCGAAGGATAAAATCGGAAGATTGCTGATGAAGCAATGAGATCAGTGCGATTGGTCGGAAACATGAGCCACACAATTTTCGGCGTAGTGTTGAAATAATAGATTCTTGCCAGGAAGACCGACACGCGCCTTGTTGAAGTAGATACGTATCCAAAATATCTGCGATAGCTACAAAGGTGTCGATGCTATGGTCATCCACAGGAAGCCAAATTTCCGTTACATCAGCTTCGACTGCAAACGCTATTACGTCCAGTTCGCTGCCATTGGAGTGCATTCCTATCCAAGTCCGAAGGATCTGACCACACTGTGTCTGGAAAGGCACCGGAAGGCACATATTAGTCCGCTGAAGTTTGAACGTGAGCTACAGAAACACGTAAATTGGTAGCGGTGGATACGCACAAGTGGTAGAAATACTGCCGGATTCGATAGCTCGGGTCCTGAGCTTGTTCCTAAACATACTGCAGCCACAGCGAGAAAGGACACAAAGCAGAGCAAGCGCATTACTGTAGCTGATCTTGGAGGGCTTAATATGACTGAAGACTTTTTAAATGGCAGACAAGCAATAAATCAAACATTAAACCTAGAATCTTGTGCATGGCAGACCTGTGAAGGTGAAGCGGATGGAGCGCTTAATTATATGCCACTTTCTAGTAAAGCTATCATAGAAGTCGCCTACCGGCATAGGTTTGACGCAGCTTGCTGTAGCCTGAGAACTTCATTTGTCCACCAAAACGTCTGGTGCTGGGCTTGGGCCTGCATCCCAGGTTGAATATGTTCATCATGCTCAGGTTTCAAAGGCTGACAACTTGAGACCAGAGCGCAGACTACAAGTACACTGTAGCTATGCAACTAACTGGTGGCAGCCCCCTGCGTGAGTCCAGTGAGTCACTGCGAATAGTCTGCCACATGGCTCTAAAAGCAAGGGAAAGGTGAAAAATCCAACAGATGGATGTGGCTCCTGATAAAGACAAAGGGCTGCATCAATGAAGCTGCTGAAGCGGCGGAGGAGATAAAGTCGGCGGTGAAAAAAATTGATGCTTAGGTAAGATCGCAGAACAGATTTAGAAACTGCATTGTCACGTTTGAACCGCGGTTCAGTGTGCTGCTGATTTCAAGTCAGAAAGTAGTAGTGGTGTTGTCAGGCTCCACTTCCATTATTAGTTGTTCCTGTCAATGATGGACCCAGTTAACAGCGTCATCACGTTAAGACTCTGCTTATAAGTTATTCCATGTATAAGGGATGTCGGTAAGCCCACCAGGAAGGACAATGCTAACACAGTCTGTCCGTTATTCGTCGTTAGCAATGGTATTAAGGTGGGAGATTGGCCTGAGGGCAAATATTATTTAATTCACCAAGATGCAAAAACATATACAAAGCATGAAGGACCTGGCATGGTGACGCTCTGTACTATGAGCAAAAGGGAATAACGGGGCCCGGAGCATCGCATTTTTGCAATTTTCAAACGCCAAGAAGTAGCGTAATCCTAACCAGTAACATCCCCGCCATGCTAATACTACCAGCTTTCATCATTGAATCCGCCGTATTGGGTTCAATCGTCGTCGTAACCAGAGGTCCATTACAATCAAATCTTAAATCCAAGAGTTTCCTCCTCTTCTCCGGCCAATGTGGTGGGATTTGCATATCACTGTGGTTTCCTTTAATGTGTCGTTTGGGTTGACATTAACTCCCGAGAAGCTGAGGTTCAGTGCTTGTCATGAGATGATAGTAAGAATGAAGGGTATAACAAAGAATTTCGGGACCATGGGGTTACCTGTACCCGGGCAGAGATCGAATATGATAGCCTATGCTGCGTCGCCACCCTCGACGTAACTCCGACATGGATCACTTATGCATGTGCCATCAGTTATGACAGATACCTCAGAATTGAGCGCCGGAGGAGATAGCTCGAAGTATTATTTGTCACGTACTCCAATTCTCAGTCAACGTGCCTGTAAAATTTTTGCAAGTGAAGTTTGAAATCTGTGTGCTCATTTGGTTAGTTTCTCCGGACGGGGGCCCTTATCTTGATCGTAATAGCTATACGCTATTGCCAGCGTACGACCGAGAAGAAGGATGTCTTCCTTACTTCTGTGTGATCAAAACACGCGTTGAGACACCTTCGAGGGCAATGTTTTCCCATGTCACCTTCGTTGCGTGTCCCCGACCAGTCCAACTTTGAACTGCGATACGAAAGTCAATGACACGTTTATCATACAAGCATTTGATGGCCTCATGCGGGCACCGTACACCGCTCCCTCCATCTTTTTTTTTTGTTTTCAGCACTTGATTAACCGCAACAAGTAACCTAACTACTAAGACGCGGTGGAGATACAGGTCCTCAGGATCCTGTCTCCCTCTTGTTCCGGTCCCTCCGCTCTTCCTTCCGAGTTCCCCTGGTGTTTTGGCGTGTAATGTGGAGTAGAGGAACGGAAATGTATGGTACTTTGCGCCCCCGTAGTGGGCTAATTGATTAGTTTGATTCTGCGGTTGGCCGAAGCCGTGAGGTGCTTTGCGATCGTGTCTTGGGTGCCGGCTAGGTTGGTCGTGTTCCATGATGTGGTGGGTGCGCGGCGGCTATCCATGCTCGTCTTCTGTGTCGCCCTCGTCTTCTTCCCACCACTTTCCCTCTTCTTCTGGCTCTGGGGCGAGCCTCTCGTTTCGTAGTTGTCCCGTCCGGGTGAACGCTCCTGTGGTTTCCATGAACTGGCTCAGTGCTGTGATTCCTTCTTTGGTGCCGAGGATGTCCGGTAGGTACATGGTCCTTGACACGTTCCGAAGGGTCCCCCGTTGCTCTTCATAGAGGGGGCATTCATGCAGGATGAAACGTCTCTCCACAAGGGCAGTCAACGTCCTTACTTGGCACGAATTGTGAGTAATACTCGCCTAACCCCTCCCTCCATCGTCCACTTCCCGAATACGACATTTCCCACACTCTGTACAGCACCATTTTTGTCCTAGCGAGCCTACAGATAATTCGTGAGATGAGAATCCGTACAAAGCCGCTTTATGCAGGGACGTTTCTTGCGCCATTGACAACCGAGACACAGTCGTCGCCATTGTGTCCGTAATAGCTGAGAAGTGCACAGAAGTCAACGACACGGAACTTGAAATACTACAAGCCTTCGCATACCCATCAATGGTGATATTTTGACCCGATACATTGATACTGTCTTTAGATAGAGCGGTCCCATGTATGTTGGTATTACTAGGAGTGAGATAGCATGTTTCAACGCTCACGTGTTGAAAGGAAAACTCTAATAGAAAGGATTAAGAAACGAAGTGACGAAGCAAGGGCCCCTTAAACTTACGACGGTGACATCTCACCTCCCGTTATCTGGCTTCGCATCCAGAAAATTATTCTCGAAGCATACATTTTGGCCAGGCAGGTTTCAACCTCAAGCTATAGGCTTGATGATCTTGGGACCGCGTAAATGCCCATTGGTAACATTGAACGACGTCACCAGTTGAGGCCGGAGTGCCTGAAACACCGCATCAGAAACGCCTTGGCGAGAAATTTGCCCTGCCCGGTTTCCAGCATCCCACCACTGTTGTCCGAAGCCATTGAATCTTCCCCATTCGTCGCTTTTGGATCCGATAAGCTGCACATCGGAACCACTGAAATAGAACCATGGCGTCGCATAAGTCTGGGCAATGAAACGGTGTTAGCGGCGAATATCTATAAAGCCGCGCGCGTACACTCGGTGGATTGTTCGTGGAGTTGATGGCTTGTCGTACTTGAGAGATATTATTGGGAAGGCTGAGTTTCCATTCAGGTGGATCATGACGTTTTCTTGCCAAGATGGTAAGGAACATTAATAAACCTTGACGGTAATAACTATTACTGTGATACGCACTCGAGCCCATAAACGACATTGGGGTAAACGCGCTGTAATTGGCTTCGATGAAGGTAATCACCGAATCCTTTTAGTTCACAAACGCTTTCAAAATAAACGCTGAGTCATTTGTGCCATGGTCACTACGCTCGACAGCGCATTCTACGTCCGACTGCTGGATATTGTAAGTGCCGCAATGACTGCAGAGAAGGCGAACATGGTGATCATTTTTTGCGACATGTCAATGATTGATATCCTTCCTTCATAGGCTTCGAGGATAGAACCAGGGATTCTCCGCGATTGCTGCTGGAATAGACAGACAGACAGATGGTACAGAGAACATCACCTGAGAAACGGAGAAAGCGGCCCGGAAGACATCGTCGGGATTTGACGGAGGGAAAGGGTCATAAGACCGTGTCGCCAGGAACATATGGAGTCCACGTGAATAACCAGAGGTAACCCTGACCCAAGGTGTGAAGATAGCAAGGCAAACTGCCTCTGTTTCCTGGCCTTCGGCGAGTAAATCGAAAGAGATACCGGAATTGAAAGACCGTAAAGAAACCTGACCCAGGGTATGCATCACTTGGGCGCTTAGTAGAAAATCCGGCACCAGCTAGGCAAATGGATCGATGAAGGACCATGACTTGAACATTGATACGACGAAATTTATGTTATTGTCAATACGCATTGTGGGGATTCGACTGAATATTAAAAAGTAACGAGCTCGTTGGTGTAGAAAGAGGCGTTATTTGGCAGAGAGAATTTGGGGGCACAGCATTCGGCAACTCGGCGATCAAACGCGCTGCAACCGCATGGACCTGGTCGGCCAGCACATCCGTTGTCTTTCCCTCCCGCCACCACCAAGCACCATTGTTTTTGGTTCGTTAGGATTGGCCATAGTGTGTGAAGACATATAAGAACCACAGATTCTCTTGCATTGTATCCACCTTCAAATCCTCGCTACAAGAGCTCCCCAAGATTCAAGTTTCCCCATAGCCACTGCGTCTCTTTATTCCAGTAAGTCTCCAGATGGGAATCAAGGAGCCTTGACTGACATCTTTGAAGTTTTGAATTTCAGAATGCCTAAGAGCAGTCGCTTCACGCAAAGCCAGAGCGCCAGGCCCTGCCCGTATAGCAGGCCGAAAGACGTCACACCTGAGCCTGAGAAGACCAGTGGCTGGACAGGATCCCCCAAAGATCTGTACAAAGCGCTCTCTCAAGAATCTCCCCAGGGAAGAACGTTATCCCGCCGATGCGAGAAGTTGAGGAAGAGATATTGTCGCGTTGTTGGGCCTGTAGACGAAGATTATAAGCCCATCATCGACCCCCAGCCTTTCCTCCTTGAACATCATCAAACTTCTCGCACGATTGGGGTCCTCATCCAGAAGTCGGAAGAGAACCCTAATAAGACGCTCCTCCTCACCTCAATCACCTACAAGGATTTGCTCGAAGTGCAGGAGACAAGCCAGATCGCCAATTTTCTGTTCCGGTCCCGACCTAGACCATTGCGACTTCGCGACGTCACGTCCATCGAATTCCATGATTGCGAGATGGACGCCGTTCTCGCGCATCTGTCGTGCACGCAATTACGCAGGGCAGTGATATCGGGTAACTGTGACTCATCGAGCGGTATCGAACCCGTTCTAGCCACAAGCGGTATCCATGCCTTGAAGTTCTCTTCATGCACGAACATCCCGACTTTCTTGCGAGTCTTGGATATGCCTTCCTTGCGTCATCTGTCGCTCGAAGTTAACGTGGCAAGCTATGGGATCCGAGAGATCCAAAGCCGAGTGACACAATATGACTGGCTGCCTTCTCTGGCGGGCCATCGACTTCATTCGCTCGTCCTGAGTAAGATGCCTTCGCACGACCTGTCACTGATGCAGGTGCTCACAGAGCTGCCTACACTAACCCGGCTTGTCGTACACGAGGCATCGTATAAGCTCGATGGCTACCAAGGATATATGCTGTCATACAATCTCTTGCGAGACCTGACACGCACGCCCCGACTGATTGATTATAGTCCAAGATATCCCATGTTGCCAAGGCTCAAGCACCTCGAGCTAGTGTGGACGAGTGAGTATCATTCCAGAGATGGTAAGAGACTTGAGGGCCCGCATACGGAGGAGATGTATCTAGTACGGAACATGACTGCGTATGAGGGGTTCGTCACGGATATGATTGAGTCTCGTTGCTTCCGGCCAGAAGGCGATAAGGGTCGATCGCTGCAACGTTTGGAATCTGTCGCGGTTGGGTGTCGGCAGCTCTTTGGGATTGATGAAATGGACATCATGACATCGCCCACTCGTGAATATCTGAATAACTTGCCAGCAAGGTGCCGGGAGAGTGATCAAGAATACGAGATGTCAGTGACGATTATCGTTCCAGCTTAGTGTGAATCCGTGCATATTATACCTCTTTTTCTTCCAGATAGGACCATGTATTGAAGACAAGTAGGACTTTCTAGTGTATTGTCAGTTACTTGTGGAACATTCGGTAGAGCATCAATAAAATAGGAACCTCTAACCAGGAATGAAGGCTTTTATTCAGTGCCCTGCACGACAAGCTAAGCAGTTGCGCTGGGTGAATATTGCTCGTAAGAAACCAAAAGTTCTTGAAACACTGCAAATACACGCGAGAAGACGAATATCCGATGCCACCTGGATACTATGTTAGCGTCGTCCAAGTAGACAAGAAAACGCACCCTGGCACCGCCTGTGGGGTAATTTAACAATCCAGATATGTCGGTTCATGCAACACATGCACGGCAAGCCATCTCCAGGATCCTTCAAAACGAAAGGGCAGGCAAGCCTCAGAACCAGTATGGGTGATGGGTGCATCGCATTCGAAAGATATGACGCGTTGTAGTTCCGATATCAACAAGTTTCTATGCATCATCTTTGCTGGAAATTTCCATGCATCGTCAAGATATACCGCTGACCACGAGTAAAGATTGGGCGAGTTCGTTGCTGCCGACGCTGACAGTTTCGGAAAGACGCGCATCAAGCTGAGACAATCATGACGTGCCTCTTGTTTTCTTTTCCCTTCTACCACTTTTCCCAGCTCCTGTATTTAAATCTCGCTAGTCTTTTGCCATTTAAGCTGTAGCCGCTGAAATCTGGCATGTCTTGTGTGTAGTTTCTAACTTCCACAACACGATATGCTCGCGACAATGTTTGAACAAGCTACGATGGACGCAGCGCAGTCCGGGCATTAGGGACGGAAAAAGCAACATGACTGCCGTGACTCCTGGTGAGTAAAGTCCTTTGCTTTCAAATCAGGTCTCATAGCCCTCTAGAGGCATCCCACGCGTTGGTTCCTCCGCAGTGGGTATCTCTGTCCAGGTAGATTTGTACCATTCTTCTGCAATATATCGACATCAACACTATTTGAAAGCTTTTCTACACATGCGATGTCAACTACCCAGAGGTAGCGCAGCTACATATCGTTCGGACCACGGTCAAATAACTAGACTCGCTAACGAAACCGACGCGATGACCCCAACTAGAAGATGGCGAAGAGCACGCACGTTGAAACACGGGGCTCTTCACCATTATAAAAATGCGAAGGTATGGATAACGGCGAGTTGGACAAAGATGATGCTCAAACAACCTCACAGCTGAGGGACGCAATATGACTTGAAGTACGGTTTTAGCCATCATCCCATCCCCATCATCGCCGTCACTACCATCGCCACTGCCATCATCGTCACCGTCCCCATCGTCATGACCCCGTCATTCGCGACTTGACCGCCAACACCGCTAGACAAGCAAGTCAGAATCCCACTGATCCTATCCAATACAAACGCCTGCGTATCGGCATCCACATCGCCTTTGGTTGATGCATTGAAAACGCTCACGCTGGAGAAACACCCCTGCTTCACCACGTTCGACTCGGCAGGCAAAGTTGTATTTCCACACCATTCCACATCTGTCGCGCCTTCGTCCTCATTGATCCTAGACAACACAAAGCTGAAATTTGACACATCTGGACAATTGTCCGTTGCAGGATAATTCACGTTGACACTGACATTCGGTGGGAGAATCGTTCCCTCAGCTGCCGTCAGCGCCTGCACGAAGTGGACGCTCAGAGCGGCGTATGTTAGTGCGGCGAGGGTGTCAACTGAGTCTGGATTAGATTCGAGGGTAGTGTAAGACACTTGGGAAGCTGTTGCTCCGGAGAAGGCGATAGAAGGGATACCCTCGCGTGCTGCTTCACATGCTGTGCCGCTATGCAATAGTGATCATGAGAAGAGACGACGGGAACGAGATCATATGGTTTAGCGGGGATTCATGCGCTGCGTGGGAGAAAGATATACTCACACTGTCCCAGAGATAAGGACGGTGGACCCCAAGTTATCTGCGTAAGAACGTTAGCGGATGAAACAATGTTTATATGCTCGTGTACTTCCGACATTTGGACCACTGACGACAAAATCTGGTGCACTGCCGTTGAAGAACTTGGGTGCGAGTGTCTGGATTCCATACCGGACCGAGTCGACGGGGAACGCATTGACGTAGTTCAAATGAGCTGCGTGCCAGTCAACCTCCGAGAGCCTTAGAGGAGCGGTATTAACTCACGGTCGGACGCATTGAAGCCCTCTGCGGGAGACCCAGTTGGACATGTATCATACTCGCATGGGGACGTAAGCACCGTAGCTGCTGCGGTAGAAGAGCCTGTACCCGACTCGTTTTCCGCTGGGCATGAAAGCACGACCTATTTGTTACACATTCAGCCGTTCATGGAGCTATCTCGAGAGAAAGATGACACCTACATCATGCCCTGCAGCCTTCAATGCATTGTTCTGGGCTCGGACCAATGCCACGGCCCAGCCATCGTCGTTCGTCAGGACAATATTGCTACCCTGGGCGGCCTGTAGGTAGAGGAGAGCGAAGAATGCAAATTTGAACATGGTAGAAGACGAATGGGACTGGGTGCTTTGCTGTGGCTATTGTTAGTAGTGCTTTGTCCCATGATATCATATCAAGCTGCATGTGGTTTGCTCCCGACGATAAGGTCATATGTGTTCGTTGAAAGAGCCGCTTCGATTACGATACTTGAACTTGCCACAAAGGCGCCGTCCATCTCTCCAGTTCTTTTGATAGAAGAGAAGAAGTCAATGGCTGCCTCCGGTTTTAATTTTTTTTTACCTAGTCCAATCATTTGTTCCGACTGTCGGTATTTCTGCTAGGATTACTTCGAGCGTTAGTGTCGTGCTTCATAAATTGTATCGTTTGGTCACGAACATGGGCATCAGTACTGCTAATCCTCTCCATGCAAACGACGGTTTTCATGGCGCAGTACACACGGAATGATTGAGAGGCTTCGGTACTAGAAGCTTTTGAACCCGGAGCATCTTGCTGTGTCTTCAGACTTGTTGACTCTGGCAATTTTCATCAGTTACTCCATCCTTTTGCACAAATGGATAAGCTTTGTCAGTGTATAGACAGAATGGAATATCACACATAACTGCGTCTTTTCTGCGCTGCTCCTTTCTTACTCACTTGATGCGCTTTGGAGGAAGGTCGGTCCGACATCCGACATTCTAAAAGCAGACATGGTCTGTGCTCAAAGTTCGGAGGTACAAAAGGCGCACCCTGACATGTGACAACCTCACCACTCTGGCCTTTTGGCTTAGATCAAGTGTAGTATCTGTTCTTAATAGTTTAACCACTATTACGGAGGCACCGCCTCCCGTATTGGTTATCTAATTTTTGCCGCCCTTGTCCTCTGTGCTCTGCTTGCAACATGGAGGCATGATGACCTTGCTACTGCAGTACTGGCTTGCGTTGTCGGGGGATCCCCTTTCTCTTTGCTGTTCACTTGCGAGGACTTCCGTTCGGCGGTCTTTGGGTTGCAGCAAACAAATGATCCACTTGCTACATGTTGAAAAGGAAGTTTGCTCTGTTTGTTAGTACAATTGAATTGGTTCCGTTCAATTCATGTTATGCATGTTGGATGGTGTTTCTCTGTTTTTATTTCTTCATTGGTCTAATGGCTCAATATTGGGTGAGCATTTGTAGGCCTGAAGAAGTTTCACAAACATTGAAACACTGAATTATTGCCGTGGTCATTGTTAGTGTTATGAGTTCCGCGAGTATACTATAATAAAGAACGACTTGCTTCTTGTGTGTTTGAGCATGTGTCTGCACCATCACGCGGCAGGGTTGATTGATGCAAGAAGGATGTCAGTATATGTGGTGGTTGCGAATCATCGACAACCAGGTCGTCCGGTCAAGTAAGAGTGTTTTATCAGATGGTATCACCGGCGGACCGAGTCGAGTAGCGCTGATCCGGTAATATAGGTTCACATTCAATGGTATATTAGAATGATTCTTTATAATCAAGGCACTAGCCGTAACCAACCTACGCTGGCGACAAGGTACATCGAGCTAAAGATAGAAGGGAGTCGAGGCGAAGTGTGTTCCGAAGGAAAGTGATCAATGGATGACCCTAGTCCTTGGGAAAAGAGAAGGGAAAAACAGCGGTTATGAAGACGATAATGCTATTAATGGATGAGAGATCTAGCAATATTATGTATAAGAAACAACAAGAGATGCCATTTGTACTAGAGTGGTTGGCTGGAAATCCACGCGTCCATTGTATAGAACAGCATCGAGAGAAACAAAGGATGTGAAGGAGATCGAGAAGGAGATCGAGGCAACAATCAATGCAAACATGGTACGTGCCGAGATGCCGCTCCGAAGTGCAGGGTGACCCACGCGGAGGCTTAAAGGCGAGGCACAAACGATGGAATAGTCCACTTTCTCCCTTCCCCTTCTCTTCCGCCTCGCCCAGTGCGAATACGACCGCAGACACTGGTGTTGTGCTCTTTCTCATTTTCATTTTCATTTTCTCTTTCAAGCCTGCAACCCATCCCGCTCTTTAAATTTGTATTCGCTCCCTTCTTTCTGTCGAAATGTTTTCCAAGGCTCTCTATTTTGCTTTGCTGGGACTGTATTTCTTTGCATCGGCCGTTGAGGCTGCGCCTTCCCGTAGCATTCAGTCTGATCAATCTCAATCCTGTGATGTGCGTTAAAATATTTGGTTTTTGATCATTTTCGTAGTGCTGACCTTAAATAATATAATATATATAGGTTCAGAGTGTCAGCGTCATCACTCAGACGGTGACTGTCACTGCTACCACCGCGCTCGCCACTTCGACGTCGAGTGCTGGCGGCTCTGGAAGTGGTACCTTCTCACCCTCGCTTATCAGGTTGTCGCTCACACTCAGAACAGATAATGGCTCGAACAACAATTCAGAAGGCTCTGCAGTCGGAAGCAGTGGCTCCGATGGTTCTGGTTCGACTAACAATGGAAATAGTGCGGTTGAATTTGCTCATTCTTCCCAAGATTTCACGTAATCCAACCTTTTTTTTTCAGACAACAATACTGGCAAAAACAGCTCGAGCAATAGCAGTAGCAGCGGTTCCAACAGTTCTGCAAGTAGTGCGAATGGAAGCGGTAAGATTAATTTCCTGCTTTTACCTATTGCTTCAACTAATGATAATCATCAGGTAACTCGGGAACCGCAACAACGACATCTGCTGCGTCGGTATGTCTTGCGAGCTGCATTCTAGCCCTGAAACTAATGATGTTCCCAGTCGAACACTGGCTCGTCCAATAATGGCAAGTCAAACACCGGAAAATCTGGAAATACTGCAAGCACGTCGGCAGCTTCGGTATGTTCATCTGGTGCCTCTAGCATCACCGTTAATGTTGTCTTTGATAGTCTGCTACAAGTTCCTCCGTTAAGAATAACTCCGGTAGTGGAACAGCGACCTCCAGTTCAGCTGCATCAGTCTGTCTAATTTTTGTCCAATCATCTCCCTCGCTTAGGGCTATTTTGTAGTCTAGTACAGGTTCTTCTGGTAACACCACTGCAGATAATGGTGATGCTCAAACATCTCTAAGTGCGTTTTCTTTTGTTATATTTTGATTTTTCGCTCACTTCATATTACCATCAGCGCTCGACCCTCGTGTTATTGGTTCTGGCTTTGCTAACGACGGCCAAAGTCCACCAGTCGCTGGACAGTCTCCGTCCCTCACGACCACGAACAACTTTATCAACTTTTGTCTTACAGTTGATGCTCCCATTACCAACGGCGAACAGATCCAGAATGGTTCCTGCAATCCCATCCCCATTGGCGCCATTCCTAGTACCGATAACATGCCGAGTTCCAAGTTCACTAACCCGCAGAACTTTGGCACGCTCCAGGCTAACACGGCTTTTAATATTACGATGGCTATTCAGAACATGGAGACCGGCAACTTCGTTAATGCAACAGCCAACTACTTCGCTGCGCCTCAGCACCTGAATACTCAGGGGCAGATCATTGGTCATACACATGTTGTTATCGAGGAGCTGGATTCGCTCGACCAGAAGACGCCTACTAACCCTAAGACTTTTGCATTCTTCAAGGTAGTTATCTTTCTTCTTCAGCACACGAAGACGAATGGTAACCTAAAATCGTTTACAGGGTGTGAATGGAGTAGCAGTCAACGGCGTGGTCAGCGCCAGTGTCGACAAGGGCCTCCCATCTGGTGTCTATAAGCTCAGTTCCATCAACGCAGCGGCGAACCACCAGCCCGTCATTGTTGCAATAGCCCAACATGGTTCCTTGGATGATGTCATCTTTGTATGTTGTCAAAGTGCTTCGTATATTGCTAGGTACCCTTGCTTACCACTTTGAGTAGTTCACTGTCACCGACGATGGGGAGCCTGCGAGCAACACCACTGCTTCGTCGGCGGCGGCCTCTGAGAGTGTCTCGGCTACCGTGTCGGCAACTGAGAGTGGTGCCGAGGCATCATCTTTAGCAAGTGATTCCGCCTCGGTTTCTGCTTCAGTATCAGGTTCAGCATCTACAGCTACGGCTTCCGCAGCGGCTTCTGCTTCAGTCACGGGTTCAGCATCTGAAGCTACGGTGTCCGCGACTAGTGGTGCTTCGACCAAGGGTGGAAAGAAATCTTCAGCAAGCACATCGGCTACGGGCAACGCTGGTAGTGCATCTGCTACCGCGGCAGCCACAGACGCGTCGTCATCAGTTGTCGCATCTGCTACAGACGCTGCTTCTGGGACTGATGCTGCCTCTGCTACAGAAAGCGACACAGCCGCTGCAGAAACCTCATCCGCTGTCGAGAAAGGCAAGAGCAATGGGAAAAACTGAATGATACCCCGCATTTTTCACGCATAGATACCTCACAACGGGCTTGTTGAGGTTCCGGTCGTAATTTATAGTGGGCTGGTAGACCGTATTTATTCAAGATTCCCTCATTTTTCGACTTTCTAGCAGTTGACTTGTTATACCCTTGTTTGGATGCAAATGCAATCGGCGTGGATTATCGCTCTATGTGGGCACTGAGGTGAATTGGTGGCAGTTCATCTGTCAATCACTACTAGTACATGCGTATTGTCCATTTTTCATTTCATCTGTCCATCTACTGGAAGAGTCTCGCGTTCTCCATCAAAATGCTATTCAACCCTTCCCTCTTCTCACACTGGTCAAACCTGAAACTCGCTGCGATACGATCCAGTTCTTCCTTTTCCTTCCCAATGAAGTGATCCGCCCACTCCTGGACGAGAAACTCCGCGACGAGGATGTTCCTCGCGAGCCTGCCTACGCGCGCATCGAGCTTCCAGACGGGAAAGGGGTAGAGCTCACGGTACTTGGACGGGATCTCCTTCATGATGTGGTCTACAAGCGGCTGGTAGACGTGTCGGACGGCAGAATCATCCGCGCCCCAGGCATCAACGGCAAGATGGTGTTTCTTGGTGAGGAAGTCCTTGAAAAGCGTCATATACGCTGTCTCCTGGGAGACGTAGACCATCCCTTGGTATCCGATGTCTTTGTACAGCCAGATAGTCCAGCTGAGACGGTCCTTATTGTAGATATTGAGTTGATCTTTGAGGACTTTGTAGCGCATGGTGTTGATAGCGTCGGTAGCATCGCCATCGTACTGCCTCCTCGCATAGACCGGGCCCCATTCGCCATTCCACACACAGAGCCCGTGCTGGTCCATCCACTCTCGTTTCTTCTCGTAGCTCCGCCTGAGCCTGTGAAGCTGCGACTCGCTGCCCACGTAGTCCTCCGGCGGGGCCGGGAACCCGAAGAGGGAGTAATCGTGGATCGCGTAGGCCGTGTTGTCCCAGTTCTTGTGGATATCGCCAAAGTGGCTAAAGTCGGACGCGAAGGTGTTGCCGTCGAAGAAAATGGCATGGTCTGGGTCGATGGCACGGATGGCTTTGTGGATGCGGTCGTAAAAGGAGAGGACTCGAGTATGTTTGGGGTCCGTGGGTTCGTTCATAGGGTTGTAGCCTGCGATCCATTTATTGGATTTGAAATGCTCAGCTAGACGTTCCCACAGCCATACGGTACGGTCCTGAAAATCTTTGTGGTTCCAGACTGGTAAATCTTCAGTTAGGATTGTCTGCGTACAATGCACAAAGAAGAAACGTACAATTCGCAATATGCCCTCCATGGTCAGAATGCCAGTCGGTATTCTGCCCGCCAGGGGTGGTGTGCAGATCTAAGATGGTATATATGTTGTGCTGCGCACAGAGGTCGATCACTCGATCGAGATGCTTAAATCCAGATTCCTTCAAAACGCGGGGATTCATATCGTCTGCCAAGGAAAATCAACAAAGGTGACGTATAAGTGCTGCGGAGCGTGCGTACCTTCAAAATGGCGGTAATTGAAAGGGAGTCTGATGCAGTTCAGACCGAGGCTGCTGAAGAAGGCCGCGTCGGCATCCATGAAGAAGTATTCCAAGAACTGTGTGAGGTTAGGAAAACAGCCATTCCGGAATAGATAGCCTACGGACCTTGTCAAAGAAAAAATCCGACTTTTCTTGCCCGATGGTATTGGCTAGCGCTTCGCGGATCTGGAACTCGCAACCAGGGTATCCTAGTGACGCTGAGTTGCCATTATATTGTCGTGGAAACGGATTAATGAATACCTGAAATAAAATTCTCCATACTACAGCAATTAGAAATGATATTAGCAGAGCGAGGAAGAGAAACACTCACTTCATCCAACCACCCAAGCCTGCTCCTCGCAGAATGACTTCTTTACCCTCTTCATCAACAATCTTTGTTCCAGATACCTTGAGCAGAGACATGGCAGGTGGGAATGAGGGGGTTCCATGGCGTGGGGCTCTTTAGTATCATTCTGACCGGACGAAATTCGCAAGTGAGAGAACAGCTGGTCCACGAATGCCGATGTTTTTCCGCGCCGAATGTTTAGTTACAATCGATTAGGCTCAAAATAGCTTGGTCATGAACGAAAGAACAGAGCTCGGGCCGCCGATAGCAAATAGATAAGGTACTGAATTTACATTTAGAACTTATCTGTGGCAAAACAAAACGCGGTTAAGGGATACTATGGCTCCCCATTTAGAGCAGTGTGAAGTTCCCGGCCAAAAGTTATGTTAGCTCCTTCGCAGGGTGTAGGTGGAAAGACGTTGATAGGATTTGTCTGTGAATACGCGCTGAAGCGCCGAAATCCAGCTAAGTTGAGCCAGATACTCGGGAGTAATATTATCGCGTTCCTTTCAATGGGGGGCGCTGTCCTGCTATGGTTCCGGGTTCTCGTCTGTCGTTTCAGGTAAAGACGTCCACGGTTCGCCATGAAGGGTTGTACCGCCTCGCCCTTTTTGTAAGCATGGTATGAGTGTGATGTCCGAGTGCTTTTTCCTGAACCACCAACGACAAGGGAACCGATGAACAATGCAAACTGAGGTGCAGTCGCCAAAAGCAAGACTCGGAGTGCCAGCCGCCTTCCAAAATACAACCATCATTTGGTCCGTAGCTGCTCGAAAAAGGAATCGCCTTGTGTCTGGACAAAATGAAGGCAGAGCCTTAGCGTGCAGTCACACGATTTATATTTGTTTTTGGGACATGTGGTTACGACGACATCGGGCCAGACTCTGTACTTGCATAGCACTCTTGCGTATTCTTGCTGAACTCTGAGCTAGCGCATATTCCACCAATGAACAGGTTAAATTTTTCTCGACTTGCTCTCTTGATCCAAACAATGATCTCCCATGATCAAAGAGGTGAATTCCACGCACTCGTCCATCCCCTTCACTGGAGGACAGCTGTAAACCATCAAGCCGCTATCCTACGTGATGATGCATGTCCCCAATTCAGGATGCGACCCGTCCGTTGAGGCCAACAGGGGAATCGTATCTATACTTCGGAAGATGTTCAGCCGTAGCCCTAATCCGCCTTTACATGCGACCCACGTCTACGTTGAGTATTTTGACGATCCAAAAATCCATATACCCCGCTTCTGAGTCCTCCCCCCCCCAGATTACACGGCTGACCATGATCTACCACTATCATTATTTCCTTCGTCGATGGCTTCCCTGCCTCTGCGACTGTAGCAAACCAACCATCAAACCACTAGTCCAACATCTCACTATCATGGTGGCCGCGCCTGAAATCGTGAAGCGTTTGATAGCCCTTATCGAGAGATACCCAAGTTCGTTGGCTACTGACGTCGGAATTACCACCTGTTCTTCGATTTCTGTCATTGAGGATTGATACGATTCTCCGTATCAGGGTCTTGGGCTTGATTTGTGCATCGTTGTATGTTTGGCGAACGAGAGAACTGGCCACGCCGGTACTTAGGTCCAATTTTCGGTTCGTCGTTCTCTTCCATTGCAGTTTTATGCTGATCGCTAGCTTGTTTAGGAGAAAGCACCGATTCTTATATACCAATGTTTGAACAAGTCATTCCAGTGGGCTGGGGTACATCGGTCCTCTGTCCAGAAAATTTATCATATTCTTCAATGCCATTGATCCAACATCGTCCACGGAACCACGAATTCATGGCATATTTTCCCTCCTCGAAGACGAAACAACGGAACTGATCATGGACCCAAATTATTCCCCTTTGCCGGGGTGGGATGGCAAACGTACACTTACTGATACGCTTTGAGCTTTGCTTGGTGGGGGGTCGTACGTTTGCCTTTGTTCTATAATTACTCTTGATAGACCCAGGGTGTATAACATCCTTGTTGGATGTGGCTTTTCAGCAGTCCTCTATCTTACTTTGGGACGAGCTCTTGCCCGTTGTAGGAACTCATTTCGACAGCTGGTTCCTGGAGCACAAACAGGCAATTCTAGATATGTTTGAAGACGATCATACATATATTCGAAAGGGGTTAGAACTTTGTGAATGGTTTTAACGTCAAAATCGCTCGAGGACTTTCCTCTGACTTGTCATCGTATGGCAGTCACGACTGCCATAGACCCCGCTCAGTATGCTTGGCTTGCACTTGATGTGGATTCAACTAGTTATGTACATATACTTAGTTCCTTTTTCAGAGTGTCATTAAGACCCTCCCACAGATCTATTTTCGACTCAATCTGCTGACTTCAAACATGTCGGGAACTGTTTGGAGGGAGTTCTTACCTCTTCCGAGTCGATCCTATTCTACTCCTGAAGTTATGGATTCATGGGACTACGTCTCCATCGTAGACCAGTCACCAAAAACCGTAGAAATTGATTGTCATCCTCTGACTCCCAAGTCTGAAACCAAATAATGTTTACGGGGAATAGCACATTTGTATCCGAGCTCAGGAGACACACATTTTAAATCTGTATCGGAGAATAACAATCAATCGACAGATCCTTTGACCAGGATCCCTTCGAGGAGTGAGATTCAACGCACTTTTCACAAGTCAAATTATTAAATGTTCAAGTTTTAAGGGAAGACCGACACGATCATCGATCGCGTCTTATTTACAGCAACAACCTTGAGTGAACACAAGTAGCAATGCGTATATATGATTTTGTACAAGCTGAATAGTGAATCTGAACGAAAGTACAATCAAGGTAAACAAGACAAAATCCCACTAATGCGGTTCAACACAAATGCCTGCGTATCGGCGTCTACGTCTGCCTTTGTCGAGGCATTGAAGACGCTTACGCTCACGAAACATCCTTGGGTCACAACATTGGCCTCTGCAGGGAGGTTCGTTGTCCCGCATTGTTCCACATCGGTCGCACTGGTGTCCTCGTTGATCCTGGAAAGTATGAAGCTAAAATCTGAAGGCTCCGGACACTGGGAAGTAGACGGATAGTTGACGTTGACGCTGATGCCTGTGGGAAGGATGGTTCCCTCCGCAGACGTTAGAGCTTGCACGAACTTGACGGTCAACTGGGCATATGTTAGTGCCGCAAGCGTGTCGGTGGAGTCGGGCTCAGACTCGAGGGTTGTGTAGGACACCTGCGAAGCGGTATCTGCAGAAAATGCGACCGAAGGAATGCCTTCAAGAGCAGCTTCACATGCCGCGCCTCTGGGGATGATTATGAGACAGGGTGTAGGAAGTGTTGTGAGGCAAACTCACACTGTGCCGGAACCCAAGATGACAGATCCCAGGTTGTCTGCATATAGTGTCAGGCAGCGAAATATGATGAAAGGGGATGTACTTGCTTCCCACATTTGGACCACTGACAACGAAATCAGGTGCACTGTCGAAGAATTGTGGTGCAAGTGTTTGAATCCCATACCGAACAGCGTCGACGGGGAAGGAATTGACGTAGTTCAGGCGCGCTACAATCCAATCAGCGTGGAAGGGATATCAAGAAGAGATGAGCACATACGGTCGGATGCATTGAATCCTTCGGCGGGAGAGCCGATTGGACATGTATCATACTCGCAGGGAATGAGAAGTATCGTTGCTGGGGCACTAGACGAGCCTGTGCCAGACTCGTTTTCAGCAGGACAAGAAAGGATGACCTGTTCCAGTCAGATATACATGGGCCCCAAGGAAGACGCGACACATACATCATACCCCGCCGCCTTCAAAGCATTGTTCTGCGCCCGAACTAACGCTACTGCCCAGCCATCGTCGTTGGTCAAAACGACCTTATTTCGCGTCTCGGCCAAAGAGGTATGGACGCCAAAGAGGACCAGGAAAATCACAGCGACCCCAATATTGCTGAGCATTGTTGGAGGAAGGAAAGAGGCTGGCAGTGGCGTCTTTTAATGTCCTCGTGCGTCGTGGTCTCACGAATGAAACATGTGCCACATCGTCGTCGAACGTGCATATATGTGATTCGTGGATAGTATTCAACGAGTCCGTGCTAAGTCCTCTGAGGAATGGGGCTCGTACCATGCAGGTGAGCTGATAGCGATCAGAACAGACCCTTCAGTGCCAGGTCGGAGCCTACGCTGCTGCGTGTTCATCAATAATATAGGAGAATTCAAATCTGCTGAATTCACGTTGATTTCGCCTCCGATTTCTTGGAACATAAAGTCTTTGATAACCCTGATTTCGAGGCCGAGTTCACGCTGATTCACCAAGTAATGCCAAGGTGCCGCCTGCAACCGCCGAACTCAACAAAAATCACCAATTAGCCTCACTTTACAGAGTTTAGACAGGGTCTGGTACTGTTCGCAGCTCTGGCGCGACAGCAGTGACTCCTTCAACAACAAATCAGGTTCTTTTCAGCATCTGATTGTTAGGACCAGTCAAGCGAGTAACTTCTACTGTTCCACATGGACGAATGGCAGAAATAAGAGTGTCCGTCACCGGAGGTTTGAACAGGCCATTGGTTTTTGTGCTGATGGAACTACATCAGCCTTGTGATGATCTGGTTTGTTCTTATTCCCGTTGTATGTGACAGCTGATGATTTAGCAATTCCTTTTCAGTGCACAGCATCAACGTGAAAGCCGTTGTTCATTGGCTAAGGGCATTTTTAGTCACCACCCTTCCCATCAGTCGCGGGCTGATACCCATGGTGCTGTATCAAGTCCAGATTTACGACTACTCGGTGTTTCGTGGGGTTTTCACTTTTGGATCTCTATCTTCTGGCGCCTACTCTCACGTTCGGCCACCGGTCTCAATTTCAGTCTCCTATCAATTTCGTGATTCCATTCTCCATTCAAGATCGCGTATTTCATTCTTCAGTCTTCCTTTCTCTTCCCCAGAATCTCTGCTCCTTTCCAAGCATCATCATCTACAATGGCCCCCCATACTATTGAATCGAACTATGATCTCATTTTTGCTGGAGGTGCGCCTTTCTTCCTAGCATCATTTACATGCTTACTGGATGACGCGTAGGAGGAACTGCGGCGTGTATTATCGCTGGTCGTTTGTCCAAGGCAGATCCAAACCTCAAGATCCTCATTCTCGAGGCCGGTCCTACTACCAAGGGCAAGTTAGAGCACATCCAGCCTGGTCAATACATCACCCACTTGGCTCCAACCAGCAAGACGATGCAGTTCTACGAGTCCAAGCCTAGCGAAAGTGTCGCAGGTAGGGCTGTCGTCGTACCCTCTGGTCGTTGCATTGGTGGAGGTGAGCACTTCATTTGTGATCATCACGAAGGATATGTTAAATTGGCGCGATCAAGGCTCTTCCGTCAACTTTATGTTGTACAACCGTCCCGCAGCGTCTGACTTTGACTCCTGGGAGACCGAATTCGGTAATCAAGGCTGGGGATCCAAGGATATCATCCCTCTACTCCAGAAGGTACGTTGGACATATGTCCTACATCTACTTACATGATGGATCCCTTTCTCTTGTGATAGGCCGAAACCTACGAGGTGGACCCCACTAGGAAGACCCATGGTTCCTCAGGACCAATCAAGGCATCTTTTGGAGGGAACACTGAAATGATGGAGATCCCTAAGCAATTCCTTGAGATTGGTCCCAAGTTCGAAAAGGACCGACCAGAATCTGAAGAAGGGAACAACCTCGACCCTGAATCTATCAATGTATTTTTCGTGAGTATGGTCCATTTAATTATCATTTAGATCATACTGATGTTTTTGATAGAGAATGCCAAAGTATGCGTGCTCATTATAATTGGTGGGCTTTGGTTGATCTTCGTTCAGGTACATATCGACTACGGGACGCCGATCCGATGCCGCGGTATGTTGATCACACGCATCCTCTACAGCATGCTGATCACGGCAACAGCATCATTATCTCTACAATTCTGAGAGCAAGAATCTCTCCGTGTTCGATGGAACGCGTGTGAAACGTATCATTTTTGAGTGCGTTATTGGATGCATTTATTGAAAGCCTGCTGACAAATTGTAGGGGAACTCGGGCAGTCGGCGCAGAATATGTGTTCGACAAGCAGGTGTATCCCGATGCGGAACAGACGGTGCACACGGTTCGCGCTAGTCGCCTTGTAGTTGTCTCTGCGGGTGCTATGGGTAGCTCCCTGATCCTTGAGCGGTCGGGTATTGGTGCTGCGTCAATCTTGGAAAAATTCGGCATCAAACAGATTGTAGACCTTCCTGGTGTGGGTAAGGAATACGATGGTAAGTTCATCACGCTCTACAAATAATTGTTCCTATATCAAGTCCTTAGATCATCCGTTCCACGTAACACCGTATATTGCGGATGGGAGCACAGAGACATATGACCGTCTCTTCCGTGGAGAGCCTGAGGAGTGGGGTAGTAAGTTGAACCGTTGGCGCTAAACTGCGGGAATAACGCGTGCTAATTAACATTCTTCCTAGAACTTTTGTCTCGATGGGCCGTTGATGGTTCTGGACTAATGGGAGGAAAGTAAGCGGCTTCTTTCTCTCGCGTATATCTCCAAGTATTGATTGTTCCCCTCAGTGGGGTAGACGCAGCCATCAAAATGCGTCCTCGGGAAGATGAACTTGAGGAATTAGGTCCCGATTTCCAAGAATATTGGGGAAAGAACTTCGCTAACAAACCGGACAAGCCTTTGTTCTGGCTGAGCGCCACGGCCGGGTATGTTGAATATCCTAGGACACCTCCGAGTTATATCTCATAGACTTGGCTAGCCTCCCTGCGGACCAGTCAGCGTTACCTCCTCTCAATTTCATGGCGTCGGCATGCTTCCTCGTAAGTCTCTTCTCATAGGTGGTTTTCGCCTTCCCGAATCTATTTCGCAGGGATACCCCGCTTCTCGTGGACATCTTCACATCTCTTCTGATGATATCTACGCCCATCCCGACTTTGATGCAGGATTTTTGAAGCAGTGAGTTGTGGCCGGAAAGAAGTTCTCCGTATTGTTCTGATCTTCTGCTTTCAGTCCAGCCGACGTCGCCGCCCTTCGGTGGGGCTACAAGAAAGGTAGAGAGTTGCTCCGCAGAATGGATGCATATCGTGGCCCACTTGCCCCCGCGCATCCTCAGTTTGCTGCGGGCAGTCCCGCAGCAGCCTCCCTCGCTGAGAATGGTCCTGTTGCGTTTGATGCGCCGAAAATTACTTATAGCAAGGAAGACGATGAGGCCATCTCCCTGAACGTTAGGAACTTTGGTGAGTTTTGGGTTCTAGCTCAGCAATGTCTGCCTCATTAATATCAACAAATCATGCGCTCAGTTGGAACAACTTGGCATTCCGTGGGTCTCATCATTACTTGTTCGAAGTACATTTCTGACATCGTGGGGTAGCTCGGCACTTGCCCTATGAAGCCAAGAGATCAAGGCGGAGTCGTTGACAAGGATCTCAACGTTTATGGCGTTACGGGATTAAAGATTGCTGGTCAGTAATCAGCTTCCTCTATAGACTTTCATTTAGTGTTTACGTTTCCTATAGATCTCTCTATACCACCTGCTAATGTCAATTGCGTAAGCCCGGGTAGTTTTCTCCTTAGCACCTGATTCTAACTCGGCTCAACTGTGCAGAACACTTACTCTGCCACCCTGGCGATTGGCGAAAAAGCGGCCCTTATTATTGCAAATGATCTTGGAATTGAAGGTGTTTAAGGTTTACCTCCCATGATGCCTTGGTTGTCTCGTCCCTACAATGTATTGAGTATATAGTCCTGTGTGTAAAAAGAAAGAAATCAATCATTGGCTGTTCCGTGTCCACGTTGTTTTGCCGAAGTGTCGCATGATACCTCTTAGATAAGAGACTTGCTCACAGCATAATAACCCCAAATATAACAGCAAAGCACACTCACAAAACTTGGTACTGATAATGATGGTATGCTTGGGGGTGGATGGGATGATCTGAATCAAAGAAGTTGACTGTCAATCCCATTCAGACGTTGAGCAGCCGATGATTATCGGACACCTCGGGCACTGGACATAGTCAGTACAGCACTCTCCGACCTTCTATATGTAAGTGCCACCAAATCATTTAGAACCACACCGTACAACTTTTTCTCGACTGATTGCAGCTGCAGTTGTCCATCAAAATGATATGCCTAGAGTGTTATGTCGACCGCCCCAGGAACCATAGGGATGAATAGGATTGTCAGGAGCATTGTATTCTAGGAAGGTTGTGCGCGATGTGTCGCAACAGTCCAGCTGAGGTGGTTCTCCGAAGGCGGTGTCTAGATAATGATGGCCCCGTTCTCCCGGACGCAAGCATACGTTTCCTAGAACTACGGTTCTGATGTAACCTGCTGATCGTCTCTTACAGGAACTAACTTACCAATGAAACCTTAGGACTTCGTGGTCTAGTGAATGATTGTATCATAATCAAAATTTGATGCATTGTCAATTGGGGCTTTTGCCACAATGTAGTAAAACTGCCGAGAGGAGCGCGGTGAACTGCATAAAGGCCCGAGGCGTCTGAGGATACAAGTAAGTCACATCCATCGTCACAATACATCATGGCTCCCGTAGAGATTCCCGGTGTCAACGTTCCCCTCCTGTAAGTTCTGGACTAGCAGCTTCATTGACAAAGACACTAATGGATTTGCGTAGCACCGGCCCTTTGGTATGCCGGCCAAGAGCACGGGATTCGTCAGACTCTGAATAGTTTTCTAGGTCCTGGGGTACATGTGGGGGTATGGCCTCTTTGGCGTCCTTACAGTACAGATGTGTGCGTATCATCTTCGACTGTTTCGTGCTTGAACACGAGTCCGACCGTCGTATAGATATCTATTACATCCATTTCAACTCTAAAGATGATTGGAGGATGAGACTATATGGTTCGTTCTACGGCCGACTTCCTGCTATTCATGCTAATCAAGATGCAGTCTGGTTCATATTCCTCCTCGAGATCGTATTTACAATCTTTTCAACCATTGCCGCATGGGATCAGTATGGTCCGGGATGGGGTGATGTCAACTCCATTCTGCTCATTGACTGGTCCTGGGAACCGCTTCCATCTCTGAACGGAACGAGTCAGTTTTAGTCAGATTCACTTGCGGCGATGCCAAATCTCATGCTATATCACCAGTTTCCGCCATGGTTCAGACTTTCTATGTCTGGAGAATATATAATCTGACGAAGAACATCTGGATTTCGTTGGTTATTGAAGTAGTGAGTACCAGAATGCTTTCACTCACTTTCATTGCTAATTTTTTGTCTTCTAGGTTGCCATTGTCCAATGCACTTTCGCTTGGTATTTCGGAATATCTGTATGTGTCCTTCGTATTTTTATTTACGCCCGCGGCAGCTCAATCCACACAGGTGTCGGTTGGGGGGCTTGGCGTAGACAAACTCATCGCCGACTCCCCTGAAGTCAGCGTGCGTGTTTGTCGTAATATGATTTGTGCGTTCCTCTGATTCGACCACAGACATGGCTTGCAGGAAGTGCTGCCTGCGATGTGATGATTACCGCGACGATTGTCTCTGTTGTGCGTGGTCTAATTAAGTCAATTTCTAGTTCCCATTATTGAAGTCCGCGAGCAGTTGTATCGCGCGAACAAGCAATCCAAGTTTAGTCAGACGACGAGTGCTGTTACGAAAATCATCCGTTTCTCGGTAGAAACCGGTCTGCTTACTTCCGCTGCTGCTGTAGCAGAGTTGATTCTATGGTTAACCCAATCCGAGTACAACATACATTTCATTGGGTGAGCAGTCTTTCTTGTCCTTCATTAATGAATCATCTAACCGACATATTTTGCTAGCTTCCTCGTTCTGGGAAAACTGTTCGTCGCAGTTCCGATTCATGTATCTTCAACTATTGACCATTTGCCCCTCCCAGATACTCTAACGCTCTAGTTGCTACCTTGAATTCCAGAGCGCTTATCTTTGGATCTATACATACTGGCGCGTACACCAACTCAGGCTCGTCCGGGTCCGCTGGTCCCCGCACTTCGAACCCTTTCTGGGACGAGGGAACAAAGAGTCAGACACGTTCTCTCGGTACACGATCTCAGACAGTGCATGTCACCAGGACTACCGAAATCCACGATGACGACTCTCACGAAATGATCGTGGTGTCGGTGAGCGTTTATATCTTTACTCCCGCACGGTAAGTAATCTGATACTTAATAGGATCTGAAGGGGGCAGCTGGCGATGACCTAGAAAGCGGTCCCCGTAGCCATAATAATGACGAAGCAAAATACGGCGGACGTCGTGGCGCTCTGTAAATGTGGAACGTTGAACTTCAGGTTGAGTGCCCGGCCCGGCTCATGTACTTGCGTTTAATTTATATTTGTTGTGTGTGTGTAGCTGTGATGACAATACTTTTATGCAAGTTTACTTATTTAACGGAAGGGTGAAAATCTGCTGTGACCCTCAGAGTGTCTGTGGGGAGCCTTCAAGTTAATGTCACGGGGTTCAGTTTACCCTCTCCTCTGCCAGGGTCTGTGAATAATGATTTCTTCACGTCCTTGTCCGACATCTGTCTTGAGCTACAGAAGGATTTTTGAGGAATAAATACTTCAGAGGTTACCGATGCTGGCGCTTCTCGACATCTGCGTTATGGGCCCACCTACGGATATGGGCTATAAGCCCAATTCGGGTGATGATTTCTTTTCGCTGTACGTAGCACGAGTTCAGAGGATTCAAATATGTATTATATTAGGTAGCTAATACATACACAGCAGGTAGAATATATGAAGTAGTGGGTCATCGCGTGGCGCAGCAGATCCGAGTCCTGTGCGATAAGGTAGAAAGCTCCTATAAATGGACCTAAGCACTGATGCGATGCCCAGTATACAAGTAAGACGAGCAAGCGGTAGGGCCAACTAATATTCTGACGGTTACGAGCGCGCCGCTGTCTGGGCGTTGGAGGTACGGGACTCAGTGCTGGGTAAGCTGTTGCGGGTGGGCAGAGCCACAGCGGAGCCGGGCCGATGATGATGACGGTAAGAGTAAAACAGTTGCTGAGTATCCTACTGGGGTCATTGGAGACCGTAGAGGCATTATCCATGCGCTTGAAGCATGCAATGGTAGTGACGGAGCTGGTTGGTACTGGGAAGATGGAAGGTCCATATGACAAGGCAACGGGTCAACAAAGGTGATGACAGACATAAAGCTGGCTGCTGTGCACCTTCTTGGTCTCACAGATGCTAGGTGGGTAACAACTAGCGCGCTTGAAGCACAGGACTGGATGGACGTAGGATTTGCCGGTTAGAAAGAGGCCCAGGTGCGGCGCCACAAAAACCAGCCATTTTCATACACTAGTAACACACTGGTGTTGGTGTGCGAATTTGAGAAGTGGTATTGTGCATACTGAAGCCATCGAAGCGGGTGGTGGTGGTGCAGAGAGCGAACAAATGAAGCGGGCTAGAATGGCAGCATGCAGGGTGTGCTCAGAGGCACCAATAGTGGCTGAATAAATGCTGAGCATAGATAAGAATGGAACCAAAAGGGATAAAGATACGATCTTCAAGAGATAGTCGCTAAGAAAGACCTGCCACCAACGAACGACACATTAGCATAAGTTAAAAACGCGTCGTAAATGCACAAAAGACTCACAATACATTTTAGGAGGGATAACCAAATCTTCGGTGCATCGAATTAACGGGTCCGGATTTCTAGGTGTTCAAAGAGACCACCGACAACATACTTGAAGTCCAGTCCGTTTTCGAGAGACACTTCCCAGATGGTGCATTCGATTAAGAGACGCCAAATAACACGAACGGCATCGACATCAGCAGTCGTTATCTGGAGACTAGAAGGAAACTAAGGAAGGCAGGAGACAACAAGAAATACGGAACCATCACAGACTCTTGTCGACATGTCAACCTGTATGAAAAGCCATATTCGACTCCTTACCCAAAACCGGACAAGCGTTCTCAATATTGTTCCACCGACGCATATGCCAATTCCTCGACAGTGATCCTATTCATACAGTCGAAATTTCATGGTGCCCGGGCCACAAGGACGTCGCAGGAAAGGGACGAACAGACTGCTTGGTAAAGAAAGGAGCAGAGAAAACAACAGAAGCCATGGGCAGAACGAGGGCTAACACTAGAAGGGAACACTAGAAGAGTGGAGGAAGGCATGGGAGGCCAGCCCTAAATGGGGATGCTACGCCAATGGCAAATAGAATACTGCCGTCACTGAAGCCGACATGCCACCTCATAGACCTCGCAGCGAAAAGAGAGATATTCGGCCGAGTTCTTCAGTGCAGAACAGGCCATGGACACATAGGCGAGTATTACTCACAATTCGTGCCAGGTAAGGACGTTGACTGCCCTTGTGGAGAGACGTTTCAGACACGGGAGCACATCCTGCATGAATGCCCCCTCTATGAAGAGCAACGGGGGACCCTTCGGAACGTGTCAAGGACCGTGTACCTACCGGACATCCTCGGCACCAAAGAAGGAATCACAGCACTGAGCCAGTTCATGGAAACCACAGGAGCGTTCACCCGGACGGGACAACTACGAAACGAGAGGCTCGCCCCAGAGCCAGAAGAAGAGGGAAAGTGGTGGGAAGAAGACGAGGGCGACACAGAAGACGAGCATGGATAGCTGCCGTGCACCCACCACACCATGGAACATGACCAACCCAGCCGGCACCCAAGACACGCTTGCAAAGCACCTCATGGCTTCGGCCAACCGCAGAATCAAACTGATCAATTAGCCCACCACAGGGGCGCAAAGTACCATACATGTCCATTACTCTACTCCACATTACCACTGTATCCTAGTAGTTGTTGCGGTTAATCAAATGCTGAAAACAAAAAAAAAACCTGTATGAAAAAAACTGATTGTTTTTGCGGAGTCTTATCAAACACTTGAAAGCAATTCATGTTGACTAATGTTTTGACATCACGGAACCGCGGTGCGAGCCCGATCAGTGGCTGTGCCATTCAGTTTCCTGAGACAGGGCAATCTGTTTTTGGAAGTAGTGGCCCATGGGAAATATTAGTAAATATTTTATTTATAAAAGCAACCTCAAGCCTTATGGCTCGGGGCGATTAATATACTATTACTTAAACGCATTTGACAGCCGGCCCACGTGGATGCGCTTTGTATGGACTTGCCATTCCACCGCAAACTTTTTTTCGTCTCGACAGCACAAGTGGGGTTCAGTCCCGCTTCGTGACTACTGAATTGATCAAGGCTGAGGACTAGGTTATCCTTACTCTCAGCCTGCGTCGTGCTACTACATCAACATTTTCCTGATGATACTGATCCATTGATATCGCAGGTAACCACAACCTTGAGGCCCAGACACTCATCATCAGTCATGCCATTGCCGCAGGTGCCACCCACGATCGAGTTGAACATGAGTAACCATTGAAGTACCTGTCTGTCAAGGCCATCCATTTTCGAAATGCTTCTCCCCGATGTCCACATATAGTAAACGGGTCTCCACAACTCTGATAGAAGCTGCACATTTAATTGTCCTACCCCCACCTTTTAGGAAGTCCTCTGCTATTTACATGCTTCGATTCTCCGGCTTTCTTTACTGGTGTGAACGTCAGTCTCTTGGATTCAGCGAGTCTCAGGGGTGTTTTATACGATCCATCCTGATCACGGTTAGTAGTCCGAATCGATAGTCCTGGAGAAATCATCACTGCGGGGCCTTATTTCACGTCAATTTCGGATCTAAACATTGGCGTATCCTCCATGTTGTTCTCCGTCCTTCTGATCTCAAAACGGTTCAAACAAGTGTGCTCAGTATGCTCAGTAAACGTCTATGTCATTCTCAGGCAGATAGAAGAACTTAATGCTCCCCTCAGCCACACATGCATCTCACGTATATTGCCAGTATTTGACGATGATATCGGGACGGGAGGAAGTGGCCCGCCTTCCGCACGAGTCAAACCAGAGTGTAAATGGGGACCAGAAATCCACCACCTTCTATCAGCTGAAAGAGTTTTCAATGTGCTTGAATATAGACGTGCCTCAGGTGATTACATATAACCTCACTTTCGGCCAGCCGTCTTCAAGTTTCCTTTCCTGTGATGCACGCCCGCGATGCACGTTAGGGTCAGATACATATTTGGATCATCTCGATATTTCCCTCAGACGACAAGAATCCCATCTTCTTCTCTGGTAAACCTCTGCGTTTTTACAAGATACAAAACCTTCTTCCTTTCGATTGCGGATTCGACTCATTAAGAGATTCGCGCCTTGTAAATTTTCAAAGCAAAGTGGACCGCATCATGGAGCCGTTATAACTCCCACGGGATGCTGTTGCAAAATTGTATGAAAATATACGGCGAATACAACCCGTGACTAACGGCACCGCAATGATCTTTAGGGATAAGCCCATGGGTTCACCTGGTTTTCTCCCCACACATATACTGAGCATTATATATAGGCATCAAAAAATTCTACGGGCTTTTTGTGCTCGCATCTTTAGTTGCCGTCTTCCAATTTCCATCAGCATCATATCCCGACAGTGAATCAACTGCCGGCCAGACCGGATGATCTTGTTGAAGGTTGGCTCGGGACACCCGCTATCCATGGCCGAGGTCCTTTTCGACCAAGGGTTCTCCCACAAAAACTGATGATCATGTTCACATCAACCAATCATCATTTCACCCCGAACCAGCATCAAAATCCGGATTTTTGTCCTTTTCCTCTGCGCGCGCCGTACAAGGCACCAAAATATTACGCACAATGTTCGGTTTACACACATCCGTGGTGTACAGGCTGCAGGCCCAAGCCGAATGTTCTTTTTACAGACCTCGGGCCTCGTGACCGTGAATGCTCCCGCGAAAGTTCGAATGGGAAGGCGCCGGGAAGTGGAGAGATTGGAACTAAAACATGGTCAGATCGGGGTACATCTTCACATCAAACACCGATATAACGGCATCTACGTATTTCTTCTGCAAGATATTCAGACTACAAAAGGCCAAGCCATAAGCAGTTCCCGCTGTAGGACCATGGAGACCCATCCAGCCGCTTCAGCTCTCGCCTATCCTCCTCTAGATGGGTCTCTCCTTCTCCACGAATTTCCAGATTTTCATCTTCGCCATAATCCCTCTCATCCGCTGTTTGTGTACGCTGAGAATGACGGGAAATTCCTGCATGAAATTTCTCACCTCGAGTTCTGCCGTGCTGTTCATCGAGTCGCTCATGCTGTGAATCATATTCCTCGAATGGTGCCCGTGGGGGTTCTAGCGCTGACGGATACAATTTTCTATCATGCCCTATTCCTTGGCTTGATGAAAGCAGGCCATACGGTGAGTTGCGTGCTTCTTAGACTTATTCCAACCTTTGATATGCCTTTAGCCATACCTTCTGTCACCAAGAAATTCCGCTGCCGCCACAGCCAAACTTCTCCAGGATGTCGGCAGTCGCCACCTCGTGGCGTCGCCGATATTCAAAGCACTTATCCGGGAAATTCGACTTGAGCTCGAATTGGAATCGCCGGTCAGCCTCTCGGTCTTTGAATTGCCATCTCTCGATAGCGTGTTCCCAAAACTAGGTTTTGAGACGCGCGAAGATCCCTTTACGCCCTACATGTCTACTAGGCGATCCCTGTTGACCGATGTTGCCTTCTACCTGCATTCTTCCGGTAGCACAGGATTCCCCAAGACCATTCCACAAACTCAAACTTCTATCTTGCACTGGTGTTCATTCCGTGCGTCATCTTCTATCACCACTTTTTCATCACCGAACCTTCTGAAACAGAGTCTATACGCGACTTGATCTATCATCCCAACCTTAGGATTGGTGGTTTCATGCTGCCGTCCTTCCACACGCTTGGGATATATTTCCAGATTTTGACACCTCTAGTTGGCTTACGCACTGTTGCCGTTTATCCACCGCTGTGTAAAACGCCCACCTCCCAACCCTTCACGCCTTCCCCCGGAAGTGTTCTGGAACACATCGCTCGTACGCAATCCAACTCTGTAGTCGCCATCCCTGCAATTATCGAAGTATGGGCTTCCATTCCGGCCGCAGTTGATGTTCTGCGAAAATTGCAAATCGTGGTGCGTACTGCCATTGCAATGTATGAACTGGTTCAATAAGTCTATATCTAGTGGTATTCGGGGGGTACATTATCCGCCAAGGTTGGCAACAGCCTTCACGCAAGCGGCGTAACTCTAACGTCAGTGTATGGGGCTACCGAGTTCGGAGCGCCGGTGCATACCATGCCTTTGGCTGCCGATGTGAAGGCCGGCGAATGGTCATGGATACGTTTCGACTCTCAGGCAACCATTCAGATGCTACCACACGGCGATGGTCTATTTGAGGCACATTTTATGGTTAGCTCCCGAATTCTCCGTGATTTAATTCAATGATTCATTGATATCATCAGAGCACAGAAAAACACCACGTTTCAGTACACAACTTGACCGATGGCCTTGGCTATGCGACAGCCGACTTATTTCAGAAGCACCCTACCAAAGACCTGTGGAAGATGTGAATGTTAGAACTTCAAAATGATGTTCTATTCTAACGTTTATGTTCCAGAGCAGCAAGGACAGATGAGGTTATTGTCCTTTCGTCTGGAGAGAAGGCTATTCCCGGGCCTACGGAAGACATAATTAACTCGAGCCCATTGATCTTAGGGTCGGTGATGTTTGGTCGTGAACAACCTCAAGTTGGAATCATTGTGCAGCCGAAGAGCGCGGTATCCGATGAAGGGTGCGATGCGTTTATAGACGCCATTTGGTGAATGTCCATGCTTCTAGCCTCTGATGTGAACCTGATTTTTCCGACGTTTTAGGCCGGTCATAGAAGAAGCGAATCACCAAGCTCCGGCCTTCAGCAAAATTTACAGAGATATGATCATAGTCGCACCACTATCGAAATCCCTTCCCAGGTCTTCGAAGGGATCTATTCACAGAAAATTATCCCTGGAGGCCTTCAGCACAGAAATCTCCAATTTGCGAGTATCAGGTTTATCCATCTCATGTTCCAGGCTCATGTTAGACTAGATATTCGAGTATCAAATCCAACGTTGGCCTTTCATCATCAGTGAAAGTTCCATCGGACTGGTCCTCTTCCAAAGTCTATTCCTGGTTACTGGATCAAGCTACCGACGTTATGGGGTCTCCGATTTTACCAGAAATCGATTTCTTTCAGCAGGGATTCGACAGGTACGTAGGCATCCTTTCGAGGCTGGTCTCATGGTCACCCCTTCTTCCTAGTCTCAGTGCTTCCATCTTGCGACATCACATTACTTCTGCAATGCGTGCTTCACCCATCGAGGCTGTTCGCCAGGAGGCAGAACACTTCACATTGGATTGCATATATAAATATCCTTCTGTCCGACAACTTTCCGCGTCCTTTGATGCACTCTCCAAGGGTTCGAGTCATGTATCGCATGTCTCTGAAAACATCTTGGAGTCCATGATTAGCCGATATGGTGCATTTTCAGCTGTTAGGGCTTCTCCCGTTGATAGCGCAGTGTCCATGGGCTCGGAAGAGGAAGACCAGATTCTGAAAGGCTCTGTGGTCTTGCTAACGGGCTCCACTGGTTCACTTGGATCGCATGTTTTGGCTCGGCTCATCTCTTCCTCTGACATTCAAGCAGTATATTGTCTAAACCGGACGTCAAGTCAATCAACATTGAAGCAACGACAACGGAGCATGTTCAAGAGGCAAGGACTCGATGTAACGTTACTGGATTCAACAAAGGTCTTTCTCATCGAAGGAAATATGACGGAGGAAAGATTTGGCTTGGATGATTATCTTTTCCGTAGGGTAAGTCTTCGGCCACACTATCGCGATAGATCCTTCACTGATATTCCCGTATAGATGCTCTCCTCGGTAAACGTTATCGTTCATGCAGCGTGGAGGGTCGACTTCAATTTGACGTTACCATCTTTCGAGCCCAACATCGAAGCGACTCGGAACCTCATCAACTTCGCCTTAGACAGTAAACATTCAACGGGAACTCGATTCGTCTTCGTTTCCTCAGTAACCTCCGTACAATCCTGGACCGGCCAAGCTGGTGTCGTCCCTGAATCGGCAATTGACAATTGGAAGGTGGCTGTCGGTCGGGGATACGGCGAGGCCAAATACGTCGCCGAACGAGTATGTACAATGACTATGGTATTCGGAGCGGTAGCTCACCCTGCGCAAACAGCTGCTTAGTCGAAGCGGTCTTCGAGGGTCAAGCCTTCGCGTTGGCCAGCTATGCGGTGGCTCTCATGTGGGCGCATGGTCGACTACGGAATGGTTCCCGATCCTCGTCAAGTCTAGTATAGCGATCAATGCACTGCCCTCGTTCTCTGGCGTAAGTCCCATCTAGGCGGAAGGGTGCCGGATACTGACGTTCTGGTCAGGTTGTATCTTGGATGACTGTGCAATCAGTAGCTCAGATAATTCTAGATATAGCGTTCAATCCGGAAGCGGAGCCTATGATTAATCTTGTACACCCAAAGCCTGTGCCATGGGCGTCTATCATTACCCAAGTTCAACATGCCTTGAAGGAAGATATTCCGGTGAAGCCCGCCTCAGAGTGGTTTGAGATCCTTGAGACCCGATCACAGACGGCTTCTTCGGAGGATATGCAACAGATTGTACGCTTTCCTTTGCTGCTAATTTTGTCGTGTCTGAATGAGATTAACTGCATAGCCTGCTCTGAAGCTGTTGGCCTTCTTTCGCGAGATGATACAGGGAGGCGACGGCAGTGACAGTGACCAGGAAAGTGGCGGACTACCCAGGTTTTCTACTTCGAAAGCTGAAAAATATAGTTCAACGATGTTAAATGTCAAGCCCATTGGGTCAGAAGAAGTAGAAGGATGGGTACAGTATTGGAAAGAGGTAGGATTTCTGAGGAGGTGAGGCCTTAAGGAGGCATACTGTATTATGCAAGATAGTTATGTCATCTCTCATGTATACTAATCATCGCAACACTAGAATTTTTCCTTTGGTGCTTCGTGTGCACTTACTCTACATGAAAATGCTACTTATTTTCTGAAGCGAGGGCAATAATGAAGCGTGGCGAGAAAAATAAACCACCAAGTTTTTCGGATATGTACATAATTTCTCCTGAGTGTACACTGAGAATAAGAGGGGAATGGTCATGGAGATTTAGTGAATAGTCAGGAAAGCGCATAGTTTGGGAGAGCGATGAGCAATGACTCTGAGCATCGCCCGCACATACATAACCCGGCATCCGACATTCCAAAAGCAGACATGGTCTGTGCGTCGAAAATTCGGAGGTACAAAAAAGCGTATCCCGACATCCGACAACC
>NW_025064889.1:226216-297967 GCF_019112545.1 Guyanagaster necrorhizus | reverse complement strand
GATGACCTTGCTACTGCAGTACTGGCTTGCGTTGTCGGGGGATCCCCTTTCTCTTTGCTGTTCACTTGCGAGGACTTCCGTTCGGCGGTCTTTGAGTTGCAGCAAACTAACGGAGTTATTTATTTACGCTTCACTTTCCCTGACAACTTAGACTCTTCACATAAATGTAGATGTTCTCAGTGGTAGGAACGTGATCACATCACATCATTCATGCTGATAACGTTGTCTTTCGGCGTCAACTGTTGCCTCCGAGAGTTGGAGGGGAGGTGAATTCAGTGAATTCGGTGCTCGATAACGGGGACAAATGAAAAATAATAAATATCGTATGCGTACTAATACCAACAATGAAAATTATGGACGGTTAAACAAGGATAACACTAGTGAGAGTGACTGAAGAAAAAATGGTATGGCACAATGTCTTTCGACATTTTAGATACGAGGAAGCCCAGAATGAAATAGAACAATGAAGCATAGAGATGAGATGTATTAGGGTATGGTTGTAAGTATAATCGGGAACGCAGAGAACTGGAAACTAAACGAGAGACTGGCAAAGTAGTACAGCATAAAAGTTTTTTGAGTGAGGAAAAGGAGTGTACGGTTGGAAAAAGTCTACCGCTGCAAATCCGCGCGCCTGTGAAGTCCTCTGAGTCAATGAGGGGCATTAAAACGAAAAAGAAAAGCGCCCACTGTCTAACAGTGTCATACAGAAACTTGTAGCTTCGCAAGTTGCCCTTCAGACGCCGAATATCGAGACTGTACGTGTCATTGAGGCGATCCATCCTAGTGAGCTCCACGGAGAACCGGACTTCATCTCCAACATCTTCAGTAGAATCACCATATACCGGGTCCAACACGGCACCAGTCTCTAGAACCATCACGCTTGGCTCTTCTTCAAAGGATACCGCCATATTGCCGGGCTGAGAAACATGTGACGATTGCCGACGCATCAACAGGCCTCGCAACATTCCTCCGGAGAACGACGCATGCGATGGTACAGGTAGACCGCGCTTATCAACCTATCAAAATTGATCAATATTCAACCTGCCTGATAATAATGACAATGCTTACTCCATTCGACGCAGCGCTACCCATCATCGTGACAGCGGCCAACCCACCACTGCTAGGACCGGCACCAACGTTAGCTATCACATTTGACGCCCCTGGAACCTTTCTTCGTTTCGCCCTGATGCAGCGATACTTATACTCGCTCTCAACCTGAACTTCTATCCCCATCCCTATCAACACCTCCTTCATATGCTTTATCACCTCCGGCGGTGAGCGAGTCGTCACCATATCCTGATCGACTGCGCCATGATGAATACGAAGGACGCCTGCAACATTCTTCGAATGGGAACCGCCACCTCCACTACCGCCGCCCACAGTCACAGAATTTCTGATACGAGTCACAAAGCTCGGCGTCATCAACGATGCGTCTGTCGCTGAAGAGGGCGTTCGCTGGGGATGCATCGGCGCCTGATGACCAGAAGGAGTCCTCGAAGGCGCAGTAAGCGTCACTTGAACCGACGCCGCGCGCGGTGACGATAACGTCTGGTTGACTGCATTCGACGACCTTTTCCTTGACTCGTTCTTGGGAACATGATCGGTTGCTGCTGGCTTTTCCTCTTCCTCTTCCTCCAAACCCACTGGGTCACGACCTTTGCTCCTGCTCCTGAACCAGTGCATGACCTTCCTGGCCTTGCTTGTCGAGGCCTGCATACCCGAGTCTCTACCAGGACCAGGTGTGTCGTACACATCGTTAGTTGCCCTAGACGTCACCTCGCTGAACTCCTTAGTAGACATGGGAGCATTGGCAGGGGGGACTTGAGAAGTCAAAACAACATTCTTCTCGTTTCGGGCATCATCCACAGCCGAGATTGGCGTCGCCGCCATTTTGCCTTTGCGGCTCTTTATCGTTCGGCTGATGATTACCGTGAGAGAGCTCCTCCGACTCTTCTTATCCGCCGTAACGTGCGATACATTGTCCTTTTCCTTGTCGCTGGGAGCAGAGGTAAGCAGCGAGCCGGAGGTATTGGAAACGTTGGAAACAGACGCTCCATTAGCATTGTGATCGTTGCTGAATATCTTCGATAAGCCGCCGACGGTCGACATACCGCGCTTGTGCTTGCCGCTTCCTCTGGAAGAAGATTCCTCGTCCCGATCGTCAGCGTCGCCTTCTGGGGAAGCAAAGGCAAGAGGTGTATCAGGAGGACTGGCTAGGGTGATATTAGGAGGTTCTGGCTCCGCATGAGTATGTACTGGCGCAGTCCTGCTACCTGCACGTTCACGACGAGGAGCAACAGCCGTGGGGCCAGGAGGTGATGGAGGCAAAGGTTTCACTCCACTGCTCTGAGGCGGTCGCCGTCTTTCTGAACTCTGACCACTAGACGAAGAGGGCTGTAGCTGCGTCTGGCCACGGGATGTCGAACGCTCTCGCTGCTTCCTCTCCCTGTCACGTTCTCGAGTACTCTCTTCTTGAGATTCCCTGCCCCTCTCCTTCCTCGCAGGCCGATCTCGAGGGCCGTCATACTCAACTTGAACAGTGTGAGGCCTCGCAGCGCTTTTCCTTCCACCAGGCTTGCCATTGGTAACTTCAGGTGAAGCCACTCCGCTGGGAGCAGCAAACGGATCTTCACTGTCCATATCCTCGTAATGTCCACCGTTTCCTAAGACGGGCGCCGATATCGGTGGTGACGAGGGGCCCGAGTTACCAGCACCCTGATCCACGGACGTCTCATAGACAAGGCCAGGCTGTATCGAATGACTCCGGGAGGGTTGCTTCGCTGACGCGGAGGTGCCTCCGGTTTCATAGCCTGTGGGACGATGGCTATGACTTCTGCCTATCCTATCAGGGGAGCCGGATCCGGACGCGACCGCAGCGGCCTTCATCTGTCGCTGGTAAGCAAGACGTTTTTGGTGGTGTTGTTCCATCGCGGCGCGTTCCAATTCTTCCACAGTTCGGCCAAACGCACGAGGAACAAACAAGCTCGGATCGGTTGGTGGGCTATTGTATGCAGCCAGCCATGGGTGAGCCATAACTTGATCAAGACTAGCGCGGTAAGCAGGGTCCGGCACTAGCATGAGGGAAAGGAGGCCGCGAGCTTCCTGAGAGACATAGTCGGGGAAAGATAAAGGAGTGTTAACGATATATTTGTACAAAAGGTTGATATTGTCGCCATCTGGATTCGCAGGGTCGTCGTCGAAAGGGAGATAACCGGCAAGCATTGCATAGAGAATAACGCCGCAGCTCCAAATGTCTACGGCGCTACCAACATAAAGCCCTTCGCTAATGACCAGCTCAGGAGCGGCATAGCACGGGGATCCGCAGGACGTCTGCATGAGATCATCTGAACGGTGTTCAAAACGGTTTGCAAAACCAAAGTCGGTGATGATCACATTGCGATGCCTGTCGAGTAAAAGATTCTCGAGTTTGAGATCTCTATGAACGATTTTTTTCTGATGAATGTACCAGACACCAGATATGAGCTGGGAAAAGAGTTTGGCAGCGTCTCTTTCACGTAGGTAGCGGTGAGCAAGGATGTGGTCGAAGAGTTCACCTCCGGAAGCATATTCAATAATGATACCGATGTATTTGTCTGTTTCGATAACATCGTACAGGCGCACGATGTTGGGGTGCTTGAGGGTCTAGGAAAAGCAGATAAGTGGCTGAAAGGGAAGGGAAAGGGACAAGAGAAACGCATGAGCTTACCCTTAGGACTTCTATTTCACGTTCTACCTTAGACATGCGAACACTGGTGTCAACATTGCCGCGTCGAATGAGCTTAACAGCTACTTCCTCTCCCCATTGACTGTGAAGGCCGAGTTTGACTTTACCGAATTCGCCCTCGCCAAGAGTCTGCAGGAGCAGATACGGGCCAAACCTTGGAATCGTTCGCCGTGGATGTGACGAAGCATATGCCATTGCTGCCGGATGAGAATAAACATCCGTGTAAGGAGGTTGACCGTCGTCCTGGGCATGACCGCCGTTGAGGTGGTGGCTGCTCGATGACGACTGGTGGCTCTGGGCAGAAGGAGAGACGACAGAGTGTGACGCTCGCTGTTTTCTGACCGCTGACGATCCTGCCGCTGACGATGCTGAAGATTGGACGGTAACCGATACAGGACGGGAGCTACCGGCGGGATACTGCTGGCGTGAAGGGCCTGCAGCGGTGTCCATCGTAGGAATTTTGAGGCTTGACGACGGCGCCATCGTTGGAGGGAACGTCGTCGACGTTGAGGACGATGACGAAGAAGGCAAGTGGTGGCAGTCCAACAGAAAGAGCTTTGAACCAGAACACGTGCATGTGCCTGCTTGACAACCGGCTTACTTTGTACCTTCACAGGGCTCAGGTTCTTCTTTCCCGGATGCCCTCGATTTTTCTCCCTTCTCTTCGCTTTTAATGCCTATAAAAATCGACAAGGAATCACCTGAAATTTGACAAATATATTGCTCTATAGAATCACTCAGGCTACATTTTCCACGACAGTGGCGGGGCCCGCAATCACTCAAAAGGATCCACTTTTTCGGCTGATAGCTTGCATCTTTTCTGTACAATTAAGTCCGTTGCGAAGCCCAGGCTTGGTTGCATAACGTCAGCGTTGCTAATACCGCCAGACGCATCATATGGGTTTCATCAACACCGATTTTCTTTGACATGCTCTATCCTCCTGTCCTACTTTATTCTCTATTCTATGACTATCTGGAAGACGAAAGTTTACTTTGGGAACCCCCGGAGAGGGGGAATACCATCTCTCTTCTTTTCTGGGTTCTATCGATGCCTGCCTCTTTCATAAAAACTTACGGTTTCAGTTTCGTTTTATCGATGTCATCCCCCGAAACTGTGCGTCTTGCGCCTGCTGACCCTATCCAGTAAGGTACGCCAACTCGGTTGACGCGCTGCGCCGTATTATGCTCGGCTTCTGGATATTTTCTTCAGGCGGCCTAACGACCATATACCCGCCCCGGGACCGAACCGTGAGAGGTACTTATCACTCTTCGGTGTTCCCAGCATCCGAGCAATAACAGAAAGAACGTTTTATTTCTCTTCTCTTTCTTTCAGATGGCAGCTGCATGACTTTTGGACTCTCATCGACTATTTTTACTCGTTCTCTTCGCAATATTCAATGCCAACCATTTTTCGCTTGGCCCGAAGCCCGACTGGCTCCTCATGATTTTTTTTGTTGCGCGTCCGAATATACTCCAGTCAAAAATATCACGACTTAAGGGACGGCTCAACCAGTAGCGGTTCTTAACGTATGGTCAAACATCTGAACCCCAAATAGCCTCTCTTTGTAGTGGCGTAGCACACGTACTGTTTCTTGATATTCAACCACTCATTCCTGACCGGCAGATCTTACTTTCCTTGTAGAGGCGGAGTACCGCTGCACCATCGGAGAGTTTTGAACGCTAATACCAATTTCACATCAGCAATTTACTGGATGCGTTGTCATCTTCTTTACTCGCATCGATTTTTCCCTTTTACTCGTCTTCTATGTACTTCAAAATCAGTTGGCTACCGGGTGATCTGCGTACTTGGCATATTCAGTCCATCGTGGAGCGCCACCACTAATGCAGCGCACATTCCCACTTAATGATGCTAAATGAATGTCATCCTCAAGGCTCCGGGACGCAGGAAAATCATGATATCACAAACTGAGTTAAAGAGTCATCCTTGGAATTGTCTTCTTTAATGCTACATACATAAAGACATATATAAATGAGTACAGAAACTACATACTAAGTGCTAGTGCTATGGACACATGCGGACACATATACGATACGGATCGAATAGCTGATAACCGAAGTCCAGTCCTAGGCAAGCGGCGGCTCTGTGCCCTTCTTAAGAGCCTTGGGATTTGTAGTGAGACTCTTGTGAATGAACGGCAGGACACCTCCTCCAGCGATAGTAGCCCTCACAAGTGTATCCAACTCCTCATCACCACGAATAGCGAGCTGCAAATGACGAGGGGTAATTCGCTTCACTCGCAAATCTTTTGATGCATTACCTACACGAATTAATGTTTCTTATGTTGAAAAAGACGTCAGAAATTAGACTCGTACCTGCGAGTTCCAGAACTTCAGCTGTAAGGTACTCCAAGATGGCAGAAGTGTAAACTGCAGCCTTCGCACCGATACGGACGTTGTGTTGTGTGCGTTGTTTTAGATAACGGTGAATTCGACCTACTGGAAACTAATGCAAGCATAAGCGGCGTCATAAAGAGGTCATCAATAGGACATATATACCTGCAAGCCCGCCCTTTGACTCCTCGTCTGTACGTTCTTAGACTGGTTGGGCGCTCCCGGTGCTCCACCTCCGCCTGCTTTCGACTTTCCGCCAGACTTTGCAGCAGGGGCCATATTTTAACGTTTGAAGATAAAGATCGAGAATGTTTCACAACAATCGCAGCTAGTTCCCTTCAAAGACCATACCTCCTATCAGTATAATCATCATAATGTCATAAACCGACTACCAACTTGGGTTATTGTTTAGGAGCCTGAAGAAAAATCCACCGGAAATGATATCGCAAACGTCGCGCCTGAGACACCTCTGTTAATATTTCAGGTCAGAACCAGTGGAAGGCAGGAAATGAGAACGCCACGAACCTTTGAAAACGCGAAAGTGGCTGCACCGTGGTGGTTCCAAAGAAAGAAGCGTGTTGTTGATTGTTGACTAAATTTCTCACTGATCAACGATGGCATGTGATCTAACAATCGCGACTTTGGGCAGATTGCGGCCCGGCATGAACTTGAGCTCTGTGGACCGTACTATGTTTCGTATCGCAAGCACGTAGCTACCCAAAAGGTACGAATATCTGAGATCAGAACTCTATTGATTCGAGCTGAAACACAATGGTCATCCACAGTAAGCATGCAGTTCTTTGCGGCAAGTTTTGGAATTCCTAAATATCAAGTACTTGAGTATCAATCCGCATTGTTATATTCGTGTCTATAATACATAACGGGCATAATCTACGCCGCCATGACCTAGGGAAAACGCAAGAGCATCAGCTGCGGCGACTCCCAGACGAACGCTGGTGCTCCTACCATAACCGTAGGGAGAAGGGTGCACGTTACATTGACATTTCCTTTCAGACCCTGCAGCCTCTTCTTCATCCAATGTTCTGACTCTTCCAGAATCTCTTTCCTAGGACCGGAAACCACGATGCTCTCCAAAGATCCCCAATTGCGCTTGGAATTGATGGTGTAGACGATGATGTCCCAATCAATAAGATCAAGGTCGTCTGTGCTGTTAATCTGCACTCGGAGGATGAGTTCTTTGATCTCGGAGGATACCCTGTCGATAACTTGTGGTATATGTTTTGCTGCGGTGAGGCGGGCCTGGTAAGGCTCGGCTAGAATGAGCTGATCAAACGCGAGGGAACGCAGACGTGTATTGTGGCTCAGGTCAACGTATCGACAGAAGGCATCTGCACATAGCTCAGTCATGCTGTAGAAGGTCTAAGCAGCATTACTCACCCTGCGTAGCCGTCTCTTCATTGACATCAACGACATTTAAATCAAGGACCTCAAGGGAAGGACCTAGTTTCTCCACGAAATCCGCAACGGCGAGCGTTTCTGTGTCAGTGATACGTTCAAGAATGAGGTGCGTTATAATCGGGGTCGATGCCAACCACCTCAGGACAGCGTCATAGTTCCCCAAGCGGTGACTATCAAGTCTGAGCTTGGTAAGGCGGGGCGGAGGTACAGGTGGGGGGCCCAAAAGGATATGCATCCCTAAAAGCAAGTCCATATCCAGCGCGGTGCGGCGCAGGGTGAGTTCCTCGAGGTGACCACACACGGACAACGCATCCAGGCACTGATCGGGGGTTCGGAATTGGCACGACAAGAGCTGGAGCCGCTTCATGCCCATTTTCGCGAAGAACGAGATGCCCGACTCGGACCAAGTGTCCGAGCGCATTCTATCGAAACGTGCGCCGGTGATTGAGAGCGTTCTGACGTGAGTGAGGAGTGAGAGATGGGGTAAAGCATCGTTGAGCCACAACGTGCCCAGGCCACTTAGACTGTGCGCTTCGCGGATAATGAGAGTTCGAACGTAGGAAGTGAAGGTGCAGAGTGGGTGGGCCAGCATGGCAGCAAATGCGCTGCATCGGGAGACATCATTTGGGGGGAGGAAGACGGTCTCGAAGAGGTAGAAGCGGCTACGGGTAAGCCAAGACCGAGACGCTAGAGAGCAGGCTCCCAGAGTCTCCCTCCGTTTGTGATATCTTTCCTGGTCCTTTACACGTGAAACAGGACCGATGAGATGCACCTGGTCGATGATAGCATCAATGATTTCTGGCGGGAGGGCTGGACCGTCGATGGAAGACATGGAGGATCGAAAGAATGGCTTCGAGTGAATGAAACAGTCCGCACGCCTTTATATACGACAACGTCAGGCCAAGGTTGTGACACACGGCGCGACTCGGACGGTATCACCGAATTGAAGATCGACGACTGGTCCCAACAGGGGCTCCTCAGGAAGGGATGCAGTAAGTCGGTGGGATAACACTATTAGCGTTGATTTATACTTACAACAACTGGGTGCCCTCGTGTACACACATATTTTTCTAGAGTTTCGTGAGGGGGGTTCTCCGAGTCGGACATATTCAAGGTAACCGCTTTTGGTACGATATACCCCGGAGGGACTGCCATGTGTTCCGATATTCCGAGAAATGACGAACTTGACAAGTCGTGGGTCGAATCCAACAAAGTTAGTGCATGTTTCTATCACCCCAGTTTGCAGTAGAAGATGTACATCAAGGGCTCTCTCATGAAGTTGAGATAAGACTATGACTAACAGGCCACGTAAAACGTCAAGGGATTTCAGGCAAACAAAGGAGCAAGGCTTGGAAGTCTCTCCACGTTCCCATGTGTCAGGAAAACGGAAGCAGGCATTGCGGCAACTTCTGGTGAACTTTCCCTCAAAGAGTTATTTTCTTGACGCCCGATTTCGCCTTCGGATGGCATTTACAAGTAGTGAATATAGAGTCCGTCTTAAGTTGTGGTCACCGCCCATGATATATTTCGAGATCAGCAGCGACCGACTTTCGTAGAGTTGTACCGCAGACTCCAGTGCAGAGTATTTTCTCTCCCTGACCCGCATCGTACAAAATGATTTTCATCTTTGAGCTTCAAACTCTTGGATGAGAAAAAGATTCGAATGTACTAATGTCTTCCTGCTTATGTGTTTGGAGAAAGAGAAGGACCACCTGTTCTGAACCCCATGGTCGCGCCAGGTACCCCAGCACATATCCGTCTTCTCTGTATTCCATACCAATTGTACCACTGGTCAAACACATCTTTGGCCTATTGCTATGGCGATTTTCTTTAACCTCCAGCACCGGAAGGAATCATACTCAAGTCTCTCTCCTCGGAATTTTTTGAGGGATTATATAACTACTCATTTGATGAAGGCGGATGCGGAACAACTTTTCGGGTCGGGCGTGTCGTTCAACGGATGCACAAAGCCAATTCTCCCTTCACCTCAGGTCCCCCCAAAGCTATGTTGTTAAGCACCCTCAGATACTTTGTATGAAGCCAGCCCTAGCTCCTGATGTTCAACCAATACTTTTCCTAAGGCGTTCTGCTTCAAATTCAGGCCGTTAGGGCGCGCCCACTGGCATACCCTGGGCACCAACTCGGTATATTACTTCAGCTGATATGGGCTGAACGTTGACATGGGACGGTATTCAGTGCATATTTCTGAGCGTCTACTTCTTTGCACTACTGAAAAGAGACGGGAGGAAGGGGGAAGTTACCTCTTGGACTGCCGTATACTTAGTTGTGGTGTTCCTTCGTTTAGATTCCTTGGGGAATCAACCGAAATACAGTGATATCCCTGCATACAGATCATCATAGAAGGTTGGAGAGCTCAAGCCAGGCAAGCAATATTCGAGGGATAGCGATTTGCTGAATCGGAGTGACCTGGGATTACCCGCTCCACGTGATCTTTTTTTTTTTGCTGTGGAGAAAATCCCGCTTGCAAATTTGCATAGAACGGCGACGACTTGAAGTATCCGCCGACGACCACGACGACGACTATGCTGGTTCGCACGGCGCACAGAGCAGAGACGACTTTATTGGCGTCTCGCCAGGGCCTGCCCCGTCCAGCTCGTCTTTATTCTACTCCTACCCGACCCATTAATGCGCCAGCTCTCGCAACAATGCCAGCGCCGCAACCTGATTTTCCCGCTAATCTACTGAGGGAAGCTGCTACCGCTCAATACACGAACGAACTGGCTGGATACCTGAGGCAGCGAACACAATATACGTTCCTTCCCAGTGTCCGCCCCAACGACAGTCCATCACCCATCAACAATGAATGGTACGCAGACTCGGCCACGCAGGATTTACTTGCAGTTATGGATGCTTGCATACATAATCTCTATGATATTCCTCGAGCAAAAACCATATTTGATCGTCTGCGTCGCAAAGCTGCCAAACCGGTGCTGGAGACCCGCATATATAACTCCCTTCTCGAGGCATATACCAACATGTCGTATGCCACATACGATAATGACTACGAAACCAGCATGTACTGGATGGACACCGCTTGGGATTTGTTTGACAACATTGAGAAGGGCGCGGAGGGCATCGAACCCAGTGCAAGTACATACGCGATTATGCTTCTTGCTTTGAAACGGTGAGGAGTTCGTTGCTTTCTTTTATTTGATTTATTCACTCTCTGTAAGGAGTGGCTCTGGATCATCCAAGCCCATGGACCAACTCAGTCTTCCCAAATATAACGAACTCCTTTCTTCCATCATTTCAAGGGGCTATCCCGTTTCTGCTGTGGTCTCTGATCGCGTATTCACGGACTCTGAGGAAGCCGCCGCTATTATCCAGGAGCTATCTCATGCCGCTGTAGAACTCAATATGTCTAATGTCGTCGCCGAGTTAGGGCAAGCAGAGGTAATTGGTTCCACCTATACGGATATTCGTGACAGCGTACCGGAAATCGTCCCTGTGACGCGGATAAAAGCAAGTACCTCTTTTCTTGGTTGCGAATTCTTGTCTAATGGACCCCTTCAGCGCTCGGAGCCATTAGTTGATGGTGTCGACGATGAATCTGTGGAAGAAGAAGAACAAGAAGCTGTCATTCCCTTTAACCTCGACAATCTACGCCGCCATCTAGCCCAGGTGAACTATGCTCGGCGAGTTCTGCCGGAAGATGTGGCCGCCCGCCAAAAACTTCTCGAAGAGTCAGTGTACGACGTCGCCGTAGAGAGATTAAAACACGAGGCTACCGTATTTGACAATCTCGGTATAGGCGGAACTTATCAAAAATCTATACGGAAATGGATGTGGGAATGGCACGTCGCGTTGCAGGAACGGCTGAAAGAAGAGATCAGGTCTATACAAATAGTGGAGAAGAGGGCCAAGAACAAGCGCTTTCTCTCGCCCTATTTGACTTTGGTTCAGCCCGAAAGGCTGTCCTTGATCACTATTCTCGAACTCATGCGGCTACAAGGGTCGGGCGGTGTGTCGGAGGGTATGAAGACGACGAGAGCGCTGATAACATTGGGGCGTGCAGTTGAATTGGAGTACAAGGCACAAATGTGCAAGAAGAACAACATTCAAATCCCCTTAAACTTCAAGAGCGACACGAGTTTCTTCACTGGTCTTGGATATCAGGATTTGATGCAGAGGAGAATCGTTGCAGCACGGCAAATGTCGGACGCAGAGGCATGGACTTCTTCATGGACTCAAGCGACTCGGTCTCAGGTCGGAGGAATATTGGTTGATTGCTTGATGGAGGTTTCGAGAGTAACCAGAACGGCCATTGACAAGGCAACTGGAGAAATAATGTGGGCAACATTTTTTCCTTCAATTGAGCTCTTACAAATTGTGCAACAGATCGGAGGAACAGCCTGCGTTCTATCACTCGTACGAGTACATACGGGGTCAGAAGCTGGGTGTTCTTAGGCTCAATCCTGCTGTTGCAGAGGGCTTGGCTAAAGACAGTCTACGGGAGACTCTTCATCCTCGCCACCTACCCATGCTCGTCCCTCCAAAACCTTGGGTGGGTCCAGAAATGGGTGGATACTTCTACAACCGATGTATGTTTATTGTTTTGCACGTTTAGTTCCATTCTGATACCTCTTTTGTGACAGCCTCTGCCATGCGATACAAAGATTCCGTTGAACAGCAAAGCTACATGAAGCGTGCATCTGAACAAGGCAACGTGGAATTGGTATACGCCGGCCTGGACGTTTTGGGTTCTACACCGTGGAAGATCAACAAAAAGATTTTTGATGTTGTTCTTGAAGTTTGGAACGCTGGTTATGGTTTGGGTAAATTGCCTCCTGCGGTCTACCCATACCCTGAGCCCCAGCCGCCTGCGGACAATAATATGAAGGATCGGGCGCTGTACATGTACAACCTCAAGCTTTACAACCAGGAGAAGGCCAACAACCATTCGTCGCGATGTAACGTTAATTACAAGATTGAGATTGCTCGTGCTGTAAGTGAAGCTTGTGTTCTAATGCATCGAATACTTAAATGGCTGCAGTTACTGGGCGACAAGATTTATCAACCCCATAATGTGGATTTCCGTGGCCGTGCATACCCTATTCCTCCTCATTTGAACCATATTGGCGACGACCTTAGTCGTGGATTGCTAATGTTCGCCGAGGGAAAGCCGCTTGGCGAGCGGGGACTTCGTTGGCTGAAAATTCATCTCTCTAATTTGTATGGGTATGACAAGGCAAACTTTGATGAGCGAGAGCAGTTCGTTATGGATCGGCTAGAAGAAGTTTTCGACAGCGCTACCAAACCTTTAACTGTATGTAAATTTTACCTTATCTAATGGTCGGACTAACGAACATTTGTGAATAGGGTTCTCGTTGGTGGACACACGCGGACGACCCTTGGCAATGTTTGGCAACATGCATGGAACTTCATGCTGCACTCACTTCCGAAAATCCTACCGAATACCTATCCTCGCAGCCTGTGCACCAGGATGGCACGTGTAATGGTCTGCAGCATTACGCTGCCCTTGGTGGTGATTCACGTGGTGCCCAACAGGTCAATCTTGCTGCTGGTGATCGTCCTTCTGATGTGTACACATATGTCGGAAACATGGTGGAAACGGTTTTAGCTCAAGATGCGGCTGCTGGCGATCCAGTTGCGGACATCCTGAGGGGCAAGATTTCTAGGAAGATCGTTAAGCAAACAGTCATGACGACGGTGTATGGAGTTACCTATGTTGGCGCTCGTGAACAGATCGAGAAGCAACTGAGAAACGTCGATAGTCTGAAGAACGAGGACACCTGGACTCTGTCGGCTTATCTCGCTAAAGTGGTGTGTTTTTCCAGCCATCATCACGGAGTTTTCGGCCTCACACGCTTGCTAGGTGCTGGCGTGTATTGGAAATCTTTTCAGTGGTGCTAAAGATATCCAGAACTGGCTCAATTTGTGCGCTCGGCTTATCTCTCGATCCATTCCCGAAGACCGCCTACCTGAGGCTTTGGAAGAATACAACCTCAAGCGATCGAACCCTTCGAAAGTGCTCCCCGTAGAGCAGATCAAGAAAGAGCTGATGACTTCCGTCGTCTGGACCACACCTCTCGGATTGCCTATTGTTCAGCCATATCGCAAGACAAAGCGAAAGCAGATTATGACTGCGGTGCAGACGGTGTTTATTTCCGACCCCCTCAGCCCGGCTGAAGGTGAGTATTTCTGCGAGAAGACGTGCCATCGTTATTGATAAAGTCTATACCAGTTAATTCACTTAAACAAGCTTCTGCTTTCCCTCCCAACTTTATCCACAGTCTGGATGCGACACACATGATGCTATCTGCTCTGGAATGCCAAGTGAGTTTTGCAGCTCTCTTTTATGATCGATATCTGACTGATGTATCTGCAGCGGCAAAGTTTGACTTTCGCTGCTGTCCACGACTCGTATTGGACGCATGCTTCAAGCATCGACCAGATGTCTGTGATCATCCGAGATACATTCATTGCTCTACATCAGTCTGACGTGCTTGGCAAACTTCGCGAAGAGGTGGGTCTGTCGCTACGGTTTCCGGCCATCGCTAATGATAATCCCAGTTCGTTGAGCGTTATAAGGGTTATAAAATTCCTCTCATCAGTCTTCGCGGTGGCCAGATGGGCAAACTTCTCCGTAACGCGGGTGCATCCCTTAAGGTCACTGCAGAACAAGCGCAGGAATTTTCTATGCTAGGATCACTGATGGAGATTACCGAGGAGGGCTCAACATTCACACACTCACCGACCGCTGCGGAAGCCAAGGAAGTGAATAGCCGACTAGATGAGATTGAAGAGACGTTGGTAGACGAAGATGAGGAGGAGATGGATATGGAGGGCTTCTCAGAGGATGGGGCCGAGCTGTCCGACCATCAAAAGAAGTTGAAAAAGCGGAAAGCTCAAAACGAAAAAGAGGCATTGAAATTGGTGGGCAAGTTCGTGGACCTTGTCGATCTCCTTCCGCCTGTCCCCAAAAAAGGTGACTTCAGAGTTGAGGCGATCAAGGCGTCGCAATATTTCTTCTCATAGCATCGCGCATTTTACCCACCCCACTTCATCCTTGGTCACCCTCACGTCGTTATCTTATAGCAGCTTTCACTTCATATTTGGTTTTCGATGCATCATCATTGCTTAATGTATCCTTTAAGTACAGTAACCTATATATTAGATCTAGAGGAGAACATATTAGGAATTAAAATGAATGCGGGGGTATCAGTGAGAGATACTACTGAGATTCTCAGATGACAAGTTCTTGGTGAACGTTTAGCTTGGCGGCATGAATTGCATTTTTTTAATTACAAGCAACTGTGCTCCGTCTAATGGTGATGCGCCTCGGGCTTGGGAAGGTCTGCCTCAAGGAAAGTGAGATACGCATCCGCACCGCTGGTGGTGTCCGCCGACTCGCTCGCAACATCAACCACTACCTCAGCCAAAGTTGGTTCAGACGCATCGTAAGCAGCCAATTCCGAGGCGATGTCAGTGGGAAGGGTGGGTGGTTGCGGTGCCGTTGGGGTCGAGTACGCCTTCACTACGCCGACATGAGCATCTTTAGCCTACGACGAACCAATTGTACTAAGTAAAATGTGACAAATTGAGAATATGGGGAGACGCACGACCGGCGCAGGCTTGTATCCTCTCAGTTCCTTGAGGTATAAGTCCTGGATGATGTCTACGGGAGTATTCGGGATCAGGAATATTCGTGCGGAATAAGGGCAACGTATGCACCTTTGCGGGAAGCGACGGTCGACGAAAAACCGCGAGCACGCGACACAATACGAGCCTGTAAAAACATGCGGCTTATCAGAACGAAAAAAAAAAAACGAAAATAAAGAAACGTACAGCGCTAGCTGCCTGCCTGAGAATTGTTGACATGGCGGGAGAGAACGAGGAAAGCGTGACTGTGACGTAACAAATTCGTGACCGGAATGTCGAGTCTCTCCGGATTCCACCTTGACCAACAACTACATCATGTTTCGTATCCCTGCTGCTCGTCGCATCACCAACCTCTCCGTCGCACAGAGGCGATACACCTCCAGCTTGAAGGAAGGTGCTGTTGCTCAGTCCAAGGGCTTCCAGTATGTGTCTGTTGCTCCCCGCTTTTTATCAGTCACCTCAAGCTGCCCTTAGAGCGAAAGAAAAGGCCGTTGAGAGTATGTGACCATCGATATTTGAAGCGACTTTATGTCTGACCGAGGGACAGACCAATTCGCCCATAATCTTGAGATCCAGCAGCTCGAGAAGCTGAAAGCTGAGGTATGCCTTCGTTGTCTTCAGGGTGGTCCGCACCTTATGCACGAATGTAGCTCGAGGCGCAGAAGAAGAAGCTGGTGTGTTTCATTTTTCCTTGTTTTCAATATGCCCTCCTGAATGAAGCTGCAGGGTGAGAGTGAAGCTGCATTGGATGACCTCATCCAGAAGGCCAACGGCAAATCGCAATGAAGTGTTTATGTGCGCGTTTGATAGTGCGTTTTCTGACTATAAGCATATATAGTTACTGACGAGTGACAAGTGGACTTCACCAGCTATTGAACAAACATCGTGTATCTACTAGCCACTCTAAATCACAAGCATTGCTATTGCGCGTGTTACCTGCTGTTCTAAGTAACCTCGAGCAAAAGCTGCACTGGTGCCCAACATTGTTTGAGATTCCTCGTTGAACGTGGGATATTTGTTACTTATTTGTTCAAGCTAGGGTCAGCTTGAAGGCCTGACTTCCCAAGTAAAACGGTCAAAGGGAGATCACTGCTCTTAACCTCGGCTCTGATTAAGGTCGGGGACGGATCAAGGAGTTATGTGTGCTTCGAAGTAGACTCTTCCACCAGCAACAACCAAAGCTTCACCATCATGCATCCTTCAAAGACACATGCTCCATGTGATTGTACTTTCTGAATCGTGGGTTCCTTCGTAGTTATATATATCTTAAACCCGCTCATCGTCAACAGGAAGTCGTGAAATCAAGTCGAACTTTCTTCTAGCAACTTCTCCTTCTCATTTTTCAACCGGATTCTGTGTTATGCCATCAGTAACAATACCAGTAACAGCCACACCATTTGCTTATTTCTGGCCGATAAGACCTTGAGAGTCGTCTCCTTCTCTTTCTCCGTCATATTTTCCCAGTTAGCAATGTGGGAAAGCGTCTGCGTTCAGATTCGGTGACATTGGTCAAAGCGAGGAATAGAAATTCACAAACACCATCGCTGTTTGCTACAATCGGCCTCAAGTTGTCGAGCTTCACTGAGCCGGCGCCGACTTGCGTGATTCTAATTTGGCTGATGGAGCGGGCAAGTCGAAGTGGAGTGTGGGGCTCTGTCATGTTCTGTGAATGTATGTGATTCGGTTGGAATCGATTTCGAACCGTCAACGTTATATGGGAATATTAGAAGGTTCGAGAACATGTGCTTGGTCTACGTCACTGAACATCGCCGCGAGTTCACCGTGCAACGCAGTGAGTAAGCTCGGACTTCACTTTCGGCTATATCTCACTTGCGTGAAAGTATTGCCCTTTGGGTTCTTGAGGAAATCGTCCATGACTTTTATGGTCTGATGAGTGCAGTTAGCTTGATCGATGTAATGATGATGGTGGTGACGAACTTCCATGAATGGTGCCGACTTTGTGCGTCCTCTATCTTATCTGGCCGTTCAAACTGCAATCATCTTAGGAACGGCAATGTGAAGTGCAATGTGTCCCAAGAAATGCCAAGTCCGAGTGAGTCCAGCACGAGCAGTCATCTAGGCCACTGTCGGTACCATGGAACCTAAAAATGTATCCGGTTTGATATAACACTGCAAACATCTTCAACGAGGAGCTTTGATCCCGCGGTCGGGTCGTGGGGAAGCAACAATACCGGAAGTCTATAGCCATGGCTAAGTCCGTATTTCTGTAGAGGAATGGAAGTAAGGCTGACTTAAGCTCGAGAACAGTTCAAGTCACTGTTCTTTCGACTAACGGCCCTGCTCACACGAAGGTTCTTTAGCCCGTTCACGTACGCTCTGGAAGCTAGCAGCGCCCATGGAAGAACCGACGGGTACAGTGGCTCTTAACATCTCGGGCCCCTGATCTGAACATGCGGCATATGCCTATTATCGGGGTTGGAGAACAATGATGGCCTGTTCGGGTTGATGGGGGAGTGGTATAATATAAAGTCCTGTCGTGAGCAGATTGTTAGGACCCTTTGCAAAGAGGGCGCTACTTCCCTTTCCCTCCGTAAACAAATCGTCATGGCCGAAAGCGATGACGATATGGCAAGACAGGCTTGGGCCGTCTCGTGGGTCGCAGGTGAGCAATATGTGATGCTCATGTTGGGCAATTTCTGACCCAAAGTTGGATTACAGGTGCATGTGCGACTTGTATCGTGTACGACCACATTATCACTTTTGGGGAAGAGTGTAATCATATTTGGACGTGAGTATCTCTTGTCGCGTTCCTCAACCGTGTTTACGCGTATCTTGCTGTACACAGGGCACGAATGACTCTGGCTCGTGTCCTTTTCTTTGTGAACCGATATGTCGTAGAAGGCATGTTACTGTAAGCTATCTTATCCTATAACGATGACACGTTTAGTATACTCACGCTCTTTGGCTTTAGGTTCGCCTTTATCGGTAAGGACGCGTCTGTACGCTTAGTCCAAAATCTGATCGGGCCCAAAATAGCCGCAGGGTTCGGTAACCTGTCAACTTCAGTGGGTACACATTGATTATTTATATAGTGATCCTTCTCACTGATATCATGCACAGTTGTACGTGGGATGTTTGCACCATCAGTTCTGCTCCGGCGCTCAAGGGGTTCTGTAGTTGTGTTTTCTACCTTCGGTGGTTGAGCGTGTGAGTACAGGCACCTGTGTTCTATCAGCTGAGTGTCGACTGATGTTATTTAGTAATTTGACCGTTCAAAATGCGGTGGTGCAAGGTTCCGTCAGACTTTGAGTCTGATGTCGCTTTTGTCTTTCTGACTGCTTCCTGTAGGGATCCTCGTGCTACGCGTCTGGGCACTCTGTAAGTATTTCGCTTCGCGCTTGTATGTCGCTCATAGCATCACACAGACCGGGGCAATAAGGTCGGTGGAGATACGCATTTATGACACATTGAAGCTCAGTTATCGATTTAGCCGGTGATAGGACTTGCGTTTTTTCTCTACTTTGGTATGCTTTCTTTTCTTTATCATGCTGGTATATTCACTGAATGTTTTCAAGGCGTCTGTGCCACGTTGATTGGCTTGACGACCACTGATTACGTCGCCGAAAATGTAGACGGTACGCCTCATTGTTCAAATGCATTCTGCAAGCACCGACCGCTAGTGTAGTGGAGAGGGTGGTTGCACTTCCCGGTTGCTACGCAAACAGTCTTCCTTCCATCATTGTTGGCTATTGGTAAGTCGTTCAATGTTGCTCGACGCGTATCTTCTGACGTGATACATCTCTAGGATCACCCCTCTGGCTATCGAGAGCAAGTGGCCCTTCGTTCTATTTTTTAAATCCTCCTATGAACGTCCTCATTCTGTAGGCTATCTCTTTGTCCTAGTGACCGTGCGAGCTTTTGTTGACTGGAAGGCGGGTGAATCTGGCCCTACCATCTTATATTTAATGGTAAGAGAATAAATTATATTCTCATCTCAATAGAGGGTCAAAAGGTTTTTTTACAGGCCCGTGACTCGACGATTTATTTCGCCATGTACGTCTTCTCATCCCGCGCTTGACGTAGACGCTAACTGCAGCCTCCAGAATATTTGGTTCGTCGTGAATGTCTGGTTTAATTGATTAAAATTGATCCAACTTGATCATACTTAGCTTTATTACTGGCAAATCTTTGTATGTTTATGATGGGTCCGCCCTTCTTGTCTAGCTTGCTGGTCAAGTATGTCACCTATGACTCAATTATCGAATACCTGTGCTGATGTTGGTATAGTCCCCTAAGCGCAGCTACCTGTATCCTGGTGAGCTCATTGCTTAGCATCTATTTCTGGTACCTTACTTGTATCAGGGCTCCCGTATGCTCCTAAACCTTCGAGTTGCTATTGACTCCCGTCATTCGAGTTCAGAATTGGAAATGCCACGTAATGCGCGTCATGAATCCTCAGAATATCTCAGACATTTACATGTATCGGAACCACGATCCCCCGTCGATGAATCTGATTCCCATCTCGTGATGCGCGCTGCAGTAGCTCTGAATTGTCAAGGGGGCTAAGTCAGGTGACGGCGCTCCAGGGAGTGAGTGGTGACGGTGTTTCGCCGTCATTGGGCCAGTTATGATGTAACCCTGAGTTTGGGTATAAAGGTGCTCGTCATGTCTTGCTCATTTCACAGTCAACCGCCATGTCCCAAAACATTAACGACGACTATGACCAATCTACCCAGCAGCCAGGGCACCGCCTCCATGGCAGCAACGATCCTATTCCGGGTGACCGCCGCGATATGGGCGGCCTGAGTTTTGGCAGCGATCAAGGAGGACAGGGTCAGCCCGAGTCGGCTTTCCAGCAGTCGTGGGGTGGCGGTCTACAACAACAGGGTGGCACCGCCGGCGATTGGGAACGTGGTGCGGGCGAAACTCAGGGTATGTGTTCCCTTATATCTAACTGTCTTTCCAGGCGCTTATCGGTCATCATATAGGCGGTGTTCCAGTCGAAGGTCACCATCACCACCTCCACCATCATCTGCATCATCAGCATGGTAGTGGACAACAACCCGCCGAGACGGCCCAGCAGGCGGCCCAGCAGCCTGTCTCCACTACCGACAAGCTTTATGGGAAGGCCGAACAGGTTTGTCGGGATTTTAACTGTGTTTGGATTTCTTCTAATGTATCTTGAGCAGACCGCTGGGAGGATGGTCGGTGATACTGAAATGCAGATGAAGGGAGAAATGCGCCAATCTGGTGGCCATGGTGGTTTCTAATGAATAAAACATGCTCTAGTAAATGAATAATCTGTATTTGTATTATGTTACTCAATGTAAGCAGTTTACTGATCTTAAAAGTAAAAATGAATTTAGTGCGAAAAGGACATGGGCCTATAGATATTTTATATTTCTTCCGCCTTCATCAGCGTTCACTTCTTTGTTCAATCGAGCATCTCATAGCCGTTTGGAACAATGAAGCATCGGACTTGGTCATAAACCGAGGTTTTGGCCGGTAAAGTCATTCCGAGATGCCCGAAATAGCAGATCGCTCTCTCCACTCGCACAAGAAGCGCGTCACTATCAAGTTGTATGCAAATGGCTGTAACTTTCAATAACTTTGTACCACTATATATTAGCCACGGAATAAGTGCGTTCGAAGCGCATTTGCCATCAATTGATGCCGTGTGTATTTTGGGATCCAACGTCGGCATTCCGGTCCGAATCTAATGGTGAATGCAGAATAAGCTCGTTTCCATTATGATTATACCCGGCGACGGGCATAGGCCGTAATAATATCCAGGGCTCCAAAACTTCAGTCGCCGGCACTTGACTACAGCTTCCATGAACGAGACGGCCGCTGAAATCGCATGTCACGTCCAGGCTACTCGCTATCTCAGTGGTAAGCTCTTCAAAAATTTATTCATTGTGGAAGCCTGTTTGAGTGTAACCTTGTAGGCGCTGGGCTCGTGGTAAGCCTAGATATTATAATAAGTAGTTGGGTTCCCAGTAACTTACCACCCCAGCTCTTGCTCTATGACCACCTCCTAACATTCTCCGCCGAAATAGAGCTCATCTGGGCGGCACACTGGTCCGTCCCCAAAGTCCTCTTCCTGCTCATACGATACCTCGTCCCATCGACCGTCATCATCCACATACATCGTACGTCTCATCGAGTCCGGCTGTCAACTTTTAATTGGCTCGCGTAGTATTATCGGGAATCGCTAATTCGCATGTGTCGAATACTGTAAGTTTTCAACCCGCAGTGCTTTCTCGAAGGTACACTGACGGTTTTTCTGCCAGTTGTAACTGTCTCTTTTTGCTTGGATGCTTGGATTTATTTACTCACTTATCTTTTCCCTGAAGCTGCGTAATTTGGTATGACATCTCGGTGATTAGTTTCCGTTTCACATACCGCCGATCTACGATGTAATCCCAAATTTGAACCCTAACCTAGTTATACCTCTTCCAAATATCGGTTGGGATTTCAAACTGTAGTACCCCTCGTCCCTTCGTTTCGAGACAACACCAACTCACTCCTTTTCTCAAGTCCTAGTCCTCCTGCACCTCTGGAATCTCTGGGAACGAACTCCGCGTTTCATCTGTTGGACCTTGGCGTTCTTCGTCCTGACCGTGATAGCCAATATCGCGCTTACAACTGTCGCCGTACTAACCACGAGCCGTATGTGATCTCCGTGTTTTTCTCCTACTACTCACTTGGCTTTAGATCAGCTATATTTTAATCATGCCCTACGTACATGCGTGATGATGGATAGAGCGCGTGTGCTTATGCTCTGGGCTCCGTGTGTGAATAGCAGACGGTCTTCGCAGTCAACTTGACGCTGATTTCGATTCACAGATGGCCTTTGAGGTCACGGTCCTGTCCGCTATGGTGTACAACGCCTTATCAAGACCAAGATGCCCCCACACAGCTGTTGCTAAGGTTTTATACCATGACGGAATAACATACTTCATCGTAAGTCTTCAAACCCAAGACGCGAACCTACTATGATCGTATGTCACCCTCCCTAGATCTTGTTCTGTAAGTACCCGTATCGTCATAAGGACATCCGATACTCATCTACGTCACAACAACTTGAAGCACTACGGCTCACGAACCTGCTGCTGGCATCCATAGCTCCAGTCAATCTTTTGCTTTACCGCATTTCCAAATTTTCTAATAAACCATTGGCAGGTTTCTCTCATCCTCTTAGGAGTCTTGTGAGTTCCAATACAACAACTGCCGAGTAAAGGACACTAACAGGCCCACGGTTCAGCTTTATTTGGTGTTGTATGACAATGACGGTGACAAGGATGATCCTCAACCTGCGAAAATTTGCACGGGTACGCAGTCGGATGGCGGAGTTGCAGGATGGCTCCCCGACTTTGTGTAGTTGAGCATGTTTGTTGATGGTGCGGTGGACTTAATAGAATGAGCGATAGCTGATCCCGCGTACCTTTTACTTATTTTTCCACAAAGTACCTGTGGCAAGCCATTACGTGGGTGACATTCTCCTCGTGAACTTCAGGTAGTAGTGCCCAGTCCTCTAAGATTACATGTTTGATGTTGGCGCTCGCCTCATCAGACCTCCCATCGTTCCCAAGGAAGTGTCCGTGACGGAACCTGCTCAACGACCAAATCGAAACTCCCTTCAGCAGATGTCGCCCAACGCGCCTGGCATATGCGTTAGCAGTGTGCCAAGGAAGACAAATCAGCTTTCCTACCTCTAAATGATACCCGTTTACGTTCAATCTTCGTAGTCGCGACGACTTGATGATGATATCCTTGGCTACTGCCGGAAACCCCGAAGACACACTATGCTTGATGTTCCGTACTTCAATTTGGGCAGTGTGGAGATGCCTCATCTGTGAGATACATTGACCGAATACAGCCTGGAAGACGGTGGGTAAGTCATCAAGAGCAGGTCAGTGATTCCTAACCAGCACGTTCTTTCCCCCAGCCATCGAGAGTTCTTCCAACACCGAACACTCCTTACACAAAAGCCTGAGCGCATCCACGCTTATAAATGCCTGTTGCATCTCCAGATACCGGAGCCTAGCAGCATGTTTACTGGCTAGATGGCATATAATGCCATCAAACCGGACGTTGGAGGCCACAAAGTCATCATCAGAGAACAAGGCGAGGTGGTCGATAGGAGAGCTGGCAATCACAGTGCGTATCCATTTGCCCAGTCGATCGGCCTCGTCGCGATTCCATACGGGTCGGTAGTAGACAGTAAATGACCGGAGGTTGGACAAGAAGGGAACAACAGGCGAGGGGCGTAGTTGCTGCACGAAATCAGCCTGGAGCTAGTCGCGAGGAAGGCGAATGACGAACCAGATAGTATTGTAATGTCAGGAACTGCAACCGCGGTAACTGCGACAAAAAAGAAAAGACATCTTCGTCCGTAAGAGAATATGATAGTCCATGTGAAAAAGCAGTGATGTTCTCAAGGTAGGGCACAAAAGATTTAAGTACGCCGGGTGTTATCGATCCACAATTGCCCTACTACAGATGTTAGCTTTATGATGGAGTCAAAGCAAGACGATATAAACCTTTAAATGCAGCTCAGTCAGCGACAGGTTGGCTAGCCACGATGGCAACGCGTCTAATATCGCTCTCGTCGGATCCTGAAGCACCAAAACATTAATCGCGGTAATTTGTACCAGAATCGGCGCCCTGGACACGTCCATACATGAAGAGTTGACCTCGAGATGAGATAGATAGGGCGACGACTTTAAAACATCCAGGATATTCGTGAAGAGGTCTTCGTGGTACATCGTTGGTGTCAAATGACAAAATCGCATATTCACGAAAGACTGGACGGCTTCGAGTAACACCGTCGGAAATGGATTCAGTGATGGTGGTCGCGGCGAGAGGCACCCTGTAGAATATTGATACATGCAGCAGGGAGGGAGACGTAAACGGTAAACTCACCGCTGATTTCCAGTGCTTTGACTTTTGGCGCATTATGAGGCAGACAAGCCGAGCTGAACATCGAGGATGGCTAATTCCTGAATTCCTGAGCTTTCGCTGACCACGACACAGAAAGGTACACACTGGGGGTAGTCCTTTGTCCTTCAGACTGAATGTTGGACGGAACCGGGGCGACCAGATGACCTTGGAGTACAGGAATTTGGTGGCAATCCGATTGAGACTGCGGCTGACGAGTGAGCAGTTTCTAAGGGCCGCATATTCCGCACGGAGTTCTTCAAGAATACAGCATAGGACGTCGTCGTCGAGAATGGGATTCATGGTGGTGGTGGAAGGGAAGGAATCTCGGACCGACGTCCGACTTTAGAGGTGGTCCGTGCGCTGTGGCCGGAGGTACATAAGGCGCATCCCGACATCCGACAACCTCACCACTCTGGCCTTTTGGCTTAGATCAAGTGTAGTATCTGTTCTTAATAGTTTAACCACTATTACGGAGGCACCGCCTCCCGTATTGGTTATCTAATTTTTGTCGCCCTTGTCCTCTGTGCTCTGCTTGCAACACGGAGGCACGATGACCTTGCTACTGCAGTACTGGCTTGTGTCGTTGGGGGATCCCCTTCCTCTTTGCTGTTCACTTGCGAAGGCTTCCAATTGGCGGTCTTGGAGTTGCAGCAAACAATTGGGTGGATAGCATCTTCTCTTCGAAATCAATTGTCATTGTCTAGCACAAAATTTACTGTTTCTAACATTTGTTGCAGCACTGTTCAAATGTGTTCTTTCCTCCCTCTTCTATTGCAAGGTGTTGCTGAGAGTGGGCCTCCTTGGATAGGCTAACGAAGCATCGATTGCGCTGTCTCATCGATCCCAACCACCAAAAAGTATGGTTTCCTTACGATGGAAAAGGCCAGGCGGATATCAGTACGTGTCTGTCTGACTGATGTTCTACCTACTGTCACACAGCGTCCCCAGGTGATTCAGAAAGATGCTTGTCAGAAAAAGGTTTTGACAGCGGAACAGTACAAGGCTGGTACGTGTATCAGGCGGCGCATCACCTTAGCTAGGCTAACTGATCCCTTTACTCGACGAGAACGATCTTTGCTTATTCAAGTTCAAAGACGATAATCCATGGCGTGACATAGAGATCCAGTCGTGCCTATTGTTCCCGTAGGTTACTTGGCTGAAGAGGGTCTGCCGGATGAGAAAGCGAACAAGGACGCATCGATCTGAGAAAGTTGTGTATCAAAATTTTCGAGCGCAAGAATGATTCGTACGAACGGGTATGGCATCGGAGATAACTTGTAATTGATGAACAAAATTAGTAATCTTCAGCCACGGAAACCTGAACGAGCCAAAGGATGGACATATCATAGTCACAAAACAAGTTCAAGAGGCCCTTCAAACGAATGCATAGCGCGCCGCTATCTCCCACATCAACTTCGCCCTGATCCACTCAAGTGACGTCTTCCAAACATCTTCATCAACTCCGCATTCGTACACATTTCATACAGCGGCTCCTCAGTCGCCAAACTAGCCTGCCACAAACGCAGCCGAGGTGTGGAGCCCATCCTGCTCCATCCTCGCCAGTGTCTGAACTGCAGGATCGATCCAAGCGGCGTCTGGGGGGGAATCCCGCCGCTGTGTTTTCGGAGAATACACGTCCGGGCGGTTCTTTACAGCCGCGCGTACAGGGTCGCTGTTGGCGGGATCAAGACAAGCACGACAGGTGCATTCGATACCATCAGGCGCAACGCTTTTCGCGCGCTCTGCAGCTGGACGGAGAATGTCCGTAAAAATGGTTTCACCCTCTTCAATGTCTCGAGCTGCGCGAAGCTGCACAGAAAATGTGGACATGTGGAACTTCCAGTGGGTGTTGGGGGAGCAGCTAGATAGCCAGAGTCAGTACCAGATCAATCACGTTCGAGAAGAACATATCTCGCCTATGGTTCAACCGAGAGAGATCGTTAAAGACGCTCACATATCTGCCGACCCTCGATTGTACGTCTGAAAATTTATCGTATTGAGCCACATAGATACAGGGATGATGAGCAACTCACTTTCGATGTTCGAGGTCAACATAGACAAAAGTTTACGTTGTCTATCATTGATAGTATACGTCGGCACCAACTATCAAAGCCCAAGTCGATGACTTAATAGTCTCACCCTTCAAGCCATCGTGGAGGCCATACCCATTCGTCCTAGCCACGCCAAAGATTGGACCAAGATGCAGGTGGCTATTACAGAGCCCCTGAACGCCTCCTGATTCTCTTCAGACATGCGCTCGAAAACAGAACCAAAGAACTGAAAACTCCGACTCAGGCTGGATCTTTATTTGGTGTCCCCCACTTTTGTCGTTTAAAGACTAAAATAGGTCGATGGACCGATGGGGAAAACCATCAGAGGCCTCTCATCAGTAATGAGGTTCCCCATCTTGAATTGGCGCGCCGCGAACATGCCTAGCCATCTATGCAGCATGGTGGAAATCCGGTAGGCTTTGTCTCCTGTCTCTTTCCCAGGCTGAGGAAAACTAGGGATATGCTCGAGTCGTTGCGTGGGATGGGAAGTAAGCAGAACTCAAAATGGTCCCTTTGGGGAGCAAATCCAGTGCCAGTGCCAGTCAGCTGAGTTATTCATCAGTATGTGCTATACTTCAGCAGCAATATTCAACAAATTTGGAACACTGTCTTGATGAATCATACTTTTTTTTCAATTTCGCTGTCGAGATGCAATCTGCAACTTCCAAGGTCCAAAGATATCATGACTCAGGATTCCAAAGGGAAAGGTCATTAGAGGGAACAGCAGGAATGAGAGATGACATGTTCACTGAGATGAATTTAGAAGTGAGCACATAATATGGGAGTGCTGCTATTTTTGGATCCTTGTGTTACAAGCTTGAAGCTTGAAAGTCCCATGCTCTAGTTACAATTTAACGGGTTCACTATTCAACTCAACTTGGGTGAAGGAAAGATGTATTGATGGTCAGTGGCCAAATATCTCAAAGTTTACATTGTAAACTGCACTGCCTCACTCTATCTTCTTCACTGTCAACTTTGGCAGTCAGGCTACTTGTGGGTGCTGACATTCTTCTGTATTTATCCGAATCATCAGCATTTCAATGTTGCTTTAGTAGTAAATCGTGTTGGTTGTGTTCTTCGATAAGGCTAGAATCGACTATAGCATGTATACCCTCTCATCATTACTTACCTCCGTTGACTCTAGGTGTTGAAACAGCCACATTCTACTTTTAGCACTCAACTGTTGCCTCGCTTTTCTCAGTCTCTTTAGGCTAAAAGTCCCACAGGGATGAATAAAGACTACATTTTCGAGAGACAGACACAAATCCAATGATACCGATAGAATCAATAATTGTTGGCATATAAAGTAGAACGTAGGGTGACCCTAAAGACAGGAACCAGGAAGGACCTAAGTGAAAGTGACAGACCTACTACTCTACCACACCTGGGGCAAGATAATGGAGCCTCACAAACACCATACTCCAGTTATGCTCCCAGCTCTGAGCCACCATTGGAATCATCATCGTGCTCATTAGAATACGGCACGGGAAGGGTCTTGGATGCCAGCGGAGACCTTGGCGATGCAAAGATGAATGATAGATCAGAGAACGCTGGAGAAGGAAGGTTGTGGGAAGAGTTGAATTCATGTTGCGGTGTCTCGACTGCCGAAGAGAGAGAAGTAGAGACAGTGGCGCAAGAGATAGCTGATGGGTGAATAGGCAAGGACTCATCTTTGATTTCACGATCCGAGAGGGACTCGTGCACGAACAGCTCTGTTCCTCGTACGATGCCGAATGAATAGTCGGAACGTGGCTCTACGATCGAAGATAACTTGCTTTGGCGGTAAGGACTAGGCGTCAAATACCGCCGCCTAGAGCGCACAATAGAGGAAAAGGCAGTTGACGGCGAAGGCAGAGTGATGCCCGGTGTTGGCAAATCAAAACCTTGCGATAGGTGAACAGGAGAAGGAGTAAGCGCCGTAGAGCGATATTCGACTTCAGATCGCGCGACTGTTGGGACCGGCGCAGTTACTTGAGACTCTGGAGAAAGATGGAGACAGGTAGACAGTGACACACTGTCGTTATCGCACAGGGATGAGGATGAACGCAACAATCTACGTCCAGAGACCTTGGCTCCTCCAGAAGAGAAGTATTCAACGTATTTGCTGACAACTTGTCGAGGGATAAAGCAGTAAATTTTCCGCATAGATGCGTACATCCGCCGAGACGAACAGGGGCAATGATGTTCCTGCAAAATGGAAAAGATTTGACTCCGCTTAATGACGATTTTATCTCTATAGACTAGCCGGCGAGGATCGTCTGTCGTTAATGAGAAGAACTTGTCCGCGAGAGAAGCTCGAGAGTAGAAATTTCCCCGGGAGTGTTTGTTGAGAAGTCGGGAGACGAGGACATCGTAAGATTCGTCTTGCATCAGCTGCATTCCAGGCCTGGCATTCGCAGAAAGGGAGTTGGCATAAGAATCAAGAAAATTTTCGAATTCGCGACGATCAGGAAAAGATACGGGGTCGATGGAAGACTTGGTCGTGGAGACGGTGGATGCCTGCTGGACGACGAGGCCGTGCCGCTGGCGCAGTGAAGAAAGGCGATGAGAGGTATGTATAATAGGCATTTAGTAATGTAAGGCGATACAGCAAGGAATGGCGCAAATTTGACCAAATGTTGTTGCAGTAAGTGGTGGTAAGAAGTAGCCAGTGCACCGGTCCGAGGGCCGGTAGGTTGGGTTTGCTGACAAGCTTGGTCACATCCGGGATTTTCCTTCCTCGACCCTTCTTCAGATTCCTTCACCTTTGCACCGTCGACGCGCTTTGAACAATCGGGAATATGGATAAAGCTTCGTGGTGGCCAACTGGTCAGTGTAGGGGAACGTGACTGTAGCCTTCATTTGAATACTTACTGTACTGACGGCCAGCTTTTCAGTCTCTTACGCCATTCTTGTAATGAACACTACTACCCCTTGACACAATAGCCATCTTCGTTGACGTCATAGTATTTATCAACAAAGGATCCTAAATAATGCAGCCAAGGATTTTACAAGATAATGGGAAGGTAGCAGGAACTTGATGAATGAAAAATCTTCCTCCCAGGTGTGTCCTACTACCTTCTTCTCATCTTGTACTGAAAAAACGGATAGTTGGTCACCTTTGACGAGTTCTTCCACCACCCAGAATTCGAGTTAAGTAAAGCTAACGCACTGTAACAATACTGAGAGATGATCAAACCTTTAATACCATATCCAATGCTCAGACACTCATACCACAGCAGTATATCCTGTCGTCTTCCCTTTGCGTGGCCTTCTCGTATCTGGTTTCGCCGGGATATGAATACTCCCAGCACCCACAATATCCATGTCTTTGACTCAGCTGTCCGTCGCCGAGTAAAACCTCATTTTCCTTATTCTCTACTTTCACCATTATTCTCGTTGTACTCGTGGCCTTCAAGATTGGCGGTGTCGCCGCCAGCAAATCCTCCAGCGCAGTGTTGGGGCGTTCGCGTAACCAGAATCGGTGGTGTAAATCTTGTTTTGGGAGTGCGGTGCTGGAATTGGATGGTTGAGGTTGGTTCAGAGGAGCGAAGAGCTCCCAGCCATCCGCCATGCCGTATGCACGGGAATAGACGATGTACCAGCGATTACATCGTCTATGGAGAGCCACTTCGATGTGGATAACAGGCGTATAGAAGGATACTAGGCGAGTCTTTCTATCATTGGTATCCATGGATGCCTGATGGTTGATTATCTTCGTAGGATACGGCAGCATACATACATGGCATTAAGCGCCCAGCTGTCGTCGTCAATGTGGAACTCGGTGAAGCCGGACAAATCCACGCACATGTGGTGGCGGGCGTACAGTCAACATAAGCCCTGACAAATATCGATTTAACAGTCAACGCAACGAGGAAAAGCAGATTGTTCTGCTTATATACAAGGAATAGCACCCAAACCAATACCGAAGTCTAGCGGGCAACGCGCCCGTCCCTCGTTATTCTGAAAAAAAGAGCAATTAGTATCATCTATCCGGCGCGTCCTCCGTGTCAGGGGTCGTAGCGTCTCTCACTCAGACATCCAATTAAAGTAGCTGAAGAACACGGGTCAAGTAAGTTTCTTCCCTTTCTCGTATCCGTGATTGAACGCATATCTCCCTGTTAAGTATAGATTCGATGAATAAAGAATCTATTGGGGATGGTGACGACGACATTGCTTATTAGATGCGACCATTTCGCCGAGCGGGAATCCATCGTCAATACAATATGCACCTTGACAGGGGGCGAGAACCGTCATCCGTCATGTCAATAATGGCCGTCTCGAGGTGCATTGCAAAAATGAGTAGATTGAAGACCGCCGCTTACACCTCTCGCAACGTATTCGGTCTCTGCAGTAATCTTCGGGGTGTCCCATTCGTCAGATTTACTCTTTCCCGAGATCCCCCTGCCTCTTTTTCGGATGAAGACGAGCTGAGAGGACCCGTGTATGGCACTCCGATTCACTGTGACCAAACGCTGGCCTGACTACTTCAAACTCGATCCGTGTGTCGAAGGAAAAGACTGGAGGGCCTAGCCAAGGCTTTCCGGTTGTCCGAGTAGTCGGAGCGTGAAACATTCCTCTTCACGAAAACACCTTGTGGTGTTGGGGAGGTGACGAATGATGGGAAGGTTAAATATATTTAGGGCAAAAGAGTAAGGATCGGGAAGGACAAAAAAGCTCTTCTGAATAAGTATTACAGAGATGAAGCGCGTTGCGCAGAATACTGTGGAACTGCCAATCTACAGTCCCCTTCTCGGTGAACCTTTGTTGGTTCGTTGCCAACGTCGATGTCCCCAGACGCTTCCGAACAATCCCTTTACTCCCGAGGAGCATAGCTAGTTGCCATGTTGTCTTGGCTGCTACACCCAAATCTTATGCTGTAGTCACGACGAAGAAGCCTCGAGGCCCAGTTCGTAGTCAGCGAAAGCAGCCGGCGAATACGATCAGAGCAGGAAATGGCCGTGGGAGCAGGATGACGGCGATGCTGAGGTCCTCCCTATGGCATTCGATGAGGGAGTTTTGCCGGATTCAAGACACGATACTTCTCTAGATGGAGTACTCCGTCTCGAATCGAACAACTGGAATACTGCATTATATTTACAAGATCCTTCGAAGTTGACTTGCATTTCACGGACAGGCCTACTTTCGGGTGCTTTAAGCTCATCTCGAAAGATGCCTTAGGCCGGTCCTACATCCCCACAACTCCGGGTAAATCCATATCAGTGCAGACTTTGTCGGCGCACGGAGAATAGCTTCGCTTCCCGGGTTGCGCAACCCATACTCGAAGAAGTATATAATCTTCAGTGTCTCTGCCCTGGAGGTGATCAAAAAGCGGTATAGGATGAAGCTCCGCCGAGAGCTTCCATATTAGACAGAACCAGGCAGCCGTTGACTGGTCATGAGTCGACCGATAAATTTTCTCACCATCATCCTCTGCCTGCCTCGAAGAATTCCCGGATGAAGAGCCTCCGGTGCTGCATTTGTGACTGTTAACGACGTTGAGGCGTCCGTGGATATGACCATTCCGCCACGAGCGTTGCGAATCAGAAAGCTGCCAGATTTGGTCCGGACGCTACGCGGTTTACCGGGGCTCGGAAAAGAAGGGGTGAGCTGTGGGACAATGCGAGGGTGGAACAGCTGATGCAGCCAGAAGGCGTGGGCTGTGGCAGGTATATCTGATGGTTGATGTATGAAATCACGGCGATATACCCCATCTGACGCAACGATGGATGGCCTACAATATGCATGCCGTGGAGAGATTATTCGTTGGCAGCAAGAGAAGAAGTCAATGCATTCTTGCAAGACCGCGTCGGCTTACGGAACGGATAACAGTAAATTCGTTCTGAGGCTGTGGCTCCGGATACTCTCGCATAAAACTCTTGAAAGTTTCCACGTCTGCATGTGGGCGAAGATTCGGCACTCCAGATGTGAACGCCATGTCCATGCTGCCTACAGGCTGTTTTGTTGTTCGTATATTCACCGCGACGCATTGTGCTTGGCAGGTCCTTTAAACCACTGTTCAAGGCGGGTTGTGCCTTGAAGAAGAGAGTATTTTCAGTCGGGCGGGGCAAGAATGCGGCAATGGTGTTGGTCAAGCAGGGGCAGTCAAGGAAGGTCGGGCCCCAGAACTCGGACCGTTGGTGAAGCGCAAGGCAGAACAGTTTCTGCACTATATCCATCAATCGATAGGGCATTGCCGATGGTGAAAGTTCATTTTCCCAGACTCCGCGCCGTTCAAGCAATCAATACTTTCATATCATGCGGCGACTCTCTATCACCCGTGTAAATTAAAGGACCTCAAGCTCCGTTAGTTGTAAAGTGACGGTTACTCAAAAATGACTATTAAGGCTCTATTTGCAATAAGTATACATGTGGGTAGAGTACTGGTAGTAGAACACAGGGAATTTGGAAGTTATTCTAATTGTACATTTGTGAGTATAAATTTACGTTCATCAGATGCGTATAAGCCGTTCTCGAATAACGCATTCCACATCTAAGCTTACCCAAGCATCGTCTGCTTCCTTAGGAGAAGATACTCGTCGCTTGATGAAACTCAAAGGAGAGTGTGCACTGGAAGACGTACGAGGGCGTGCAGGGGTCGACGGTCGGCTCTTCGGCGTCGAAGGTCGGCTCTTCACTGAGCTGGGAGTTCCAGGCCGTGAGTGAAAGGTTGGGCGACGCGACAAAAGGGACGCGATAGAGATAGTGGAATGTGTGGCCACGTTGTAGCCTATACGTCCCTGCGGTTTGCACCGTTGGAGGGGAAAAGAGGGTGGTGGTGGCGGTGGCGGGGGTGAGGCATTAGATTGTCTAAGGCTTGAGCCGCGAGGATTACTAGTAGGGAATGGTAGCGTCGTCTGTGAGTGAGAGACAGTGATAAAGTTGGAAGTCGACGTTGTGGAAGTTGAGAAACGAGAGGACTGTGTAAAGGAATGAATTTTTTGAAGTGAGTTGGAAAATATAAAATATAACAGACCAGGTGGGGTTCACAGTCTGGATGCCCTTGACCTAAGTGTGAATCAGATTGAAAACGGCTATCATCGTCAGGCACTTGGTCTTCGGATGGTACATGAGGCAAAGTATATCGCTGGACATCAGGATCCCAAATTGCAAGAAAGGTCAGTCGAGATGTTGGAGTTGGCGGGCGGGGCGGCTGCCAGGTGTTTTCACGTCAAAGAATATTTCAGGCTGAAACTTTCTGTTACATACCTCTTTCCGCGTCTGCACCGGGATTTCGACCTCAGGTGGAGGACAGTAGTAGGCCAAGGTAGGCGTGATGCTCCCAGTAGATTTAGAGTCGACGTCATTTTCCACAGTTGTCGCTCGCTTAGAGAGGCTAGGTTTAGACGTTCACATATACATTCTTTTTTTTAAACAACGAATACCTTGATGTTGAGTCTGGGCAGAAAAGGTCGGAACTTCATCTTTAGGATATCGAGATTGTTGGGGTGTCGCAGGATAGGGAGGATAGCATCGCTCGGAATTTCTAGCCTTTAAGAAGGGGAGAGCCTTAGCGCCCCTTGTCCTGTAGGCAAAAATAGAAGGAAAGAAGGTCAAAAGCCTAGGTCATTCCGAAAAAATAGACTCCATTTAGGTTATAAGGAGTCGTGTTTCTGCATGAGGCGTTAGGTACCACCGATGCTGGTGAGAAAAGTTGTCAACATGTCAGGCATTGACGGAAATACTCCGAATAAGGATGGAGTGATAGATTCGGGAAAGGAACGAGATCGACAAGGACATGCAGATTCGGAGTGGCAAAATAAATTGATCACGCAGTGCGCACGGTGGACGCGAATTAAATAATGTTCCGTGGATCGTGATACGGAATCCGGTCCCGCTGGACGGATGCCAAAGCAGTGAAATAAGTACTATACACTAGTCCTACAAGATGAGAATAAGGATCCCCTCTGGGGATGTAAAAGAAGGAATAGTGGCGTAAAAAAGGATCGTGTAATAATCAATCTGACTCGGGCAACAGTAAGGATAAGTTAGACATACGTCTGGGTGATCTCTTTCGTCATCTCAATACACACCCACGGCTCCTTCTCTTTCTTCCATCTGAAAATGAATTTGAGCAAGCGGCATCGTTGCTCGCGCAAAATGGAAGAATTGTAATTGCAGCCGTCTTGCTGGAGACCATGCGTAGGGTGGACCGGACGAGGCCGAGGTTTCCTCAGCAGCCTTGGCCGTTGAGTCGTAGGAAAGGCATAATCTTCTGGGGCCTCCAGCTGTGACCAGCTATCATCACTGTCAACACTGGCATGCGACAACTGAGGATAAAAATATCATTTTTATACCTCCCAAGAGTATAGGTTGCAAAAACGCACCCTCGGGAGAACCGGATCCACAGTATCGTAGAACCCTTCGTCTTCGTCGTCCGCTTCATCCAGCTCGACAACGGTGTCATGATCTCGGTCCACAATCTGCTCCCATCTCTTCGCAAATTCCGTACGGGGATCAAATCTGATATCCCGGTTGAGCTCGCCCAAACATGAGAAATGTTTGCTGACACTCGTCCTCGTACACCCTGTTCCTATCCTTGAGCTCCTGATGTACACGTCTAGTCCGCCGATTGTAGACGAAGTCTGCGTTCGGCCCCTCGCCCGGCGCCGATCAGTTTCGTCATCAAATAGGAAGTCGTGATTATTCATAAACCACGCAAGGGTGCTCGAAGCGTCGAACGAATTGGCATCGGTGGGACAGTCAGGCTCGACATCTGTAAATTCCGAATCAAGCAGATGTGCTCCTGAGAAAGCCACGATGTCCTCTTCTGGGTCCCATATCACGGCGAAAGTGAGCGCATTTTTGGGAGGGACGATGTCTGACCACCTGCGATCGGTTTCTGACGTTAGGTATGTATGGTCAGAAGACGGGCTCTGCTGGTAGGAGTAATTAGAAGGGATACTACCGCATGGAAAACGTTACTTACTGGGCAGGAAGATAGTCTTGAAGCAGAGCTTGTAGATTGTAGCACGTCCATACTGATAAAGTACAAAGGAAAATATAGAGCAGAGATCCAATGGACAGAGGTGCTGTGATGTACACACAGCGTGTCAGTGGAGGACAATGCGATTCAAGCGGTCTACATACCTATGAGAGACGTGCAGCTCGCGAGAGAAAGAAGGAATGGGCCAAAGTATAGATGACCCAGAGTGGCGGCAGCAAATCACATCTCCACACAATGTGGGAAGACGCGTTCAGGAATAGCTTTGCAAGTATCACATGCGACGCTGTTGCTAAGGGCTGTACTCGAGGCTGTGAAAAGGAATCCAAGAGAAGACACGAGGCTGAATTACCGGGCTGAGTAGGTAGAGAGGCCCTAGCGTCCTTACGATAGCTCGACCCCAGTTGCCTTATCGATATTAGGATGAGCTGTGGCGCATGACGGGAGACAGCGCAACATAAGCCACGTTCGCGGGACCAGAAGCATCCGCCGAAATGCGCCCGCAAATTTCGGGGCTTGCAGAAAGGTCTTGGAGGGAAGACTCGGATCCGTGAGGCCCCGAAAAGTGCTGTACGATTGGGACCGTGGCGTACTTAGGCAGCGCAAGTGATGTGTGTACGAAATTATGACGGTCACGTATAACACCCCACTGACAAGATCTCCCGACCATCAGATGTCCGGACTACGCTAATGGCGGAACGACCCTTCATCGGATTTTGGCGAAGCGGGCGTGAAAGCATTTAGACGAGTCGCACTTGAGTACTGTCTTTGGAACATCAAGCTCTCTTGACTCGGAATATCCAGCACAGCGGATAAGTATACTATTGAACTGCTAGAGTGAGCAAATCGTGCATTTTTAGCCTCGGGATTACTGACCATGAAAAGACGACAGGTGGTGATAATGCAATCGTAAAGCGGAGAAACGAATGATGGCAGAGATCCTGAAATTAAGGTACCGATTCTGTATAACGAACCGTCGTCAAATGTTTAAATGTATATGAATTCGGGACTATAACCGAAGTGGCAGACACCGAGACAAAGGTAAGGGGAATTTGATTCTCTACCGCGATGGGCCCACGTCTTTTGATTAACCGGATGAACAAATATTTAACGGCGCTTCTTCTAAAGCTTGATCATATCAATGACGACAGTTAGACAGCGCGGAAACATTGCAGCTTACATGTGTACCCAGAAGGTTGAGGCGCGATCATATCACCATCACATATCCAACAAGGAAAGTTCTGTCAAATCCAAGACCGTCGGTAGACCTAATTTTTCTACGACCAGACTAGCAGAGGATCGCACAAAGGGAAATAATGCTGCAACGAGTTTGACAGATGGCGACGGTAACCCTGGATAGACGGGCTGAAGTTGTACCACCAGCCGCTGAATACGACAGCGCGAAGCCAGAACTGAATCCAATTGGCACCAAAGTGCGGCGTACCTATAAAGGTCGCTAGTGTGCCAGAATCCGGTCAAAGTGAACGTGCATTCTTCGAGCTCGATGATTTCGAGCAGGTCCGAAAGTGAAAATGAGTCGATTAGCCATTTGAGCCAATTTCTCAACCACGATTCCCATTTCATCGAGTACAGTTCGAATTTCAGACGACGGACCCTTTTAGCATCAATAAGTGTTAACAGAGGCGCTGCAATTACTGTGTTAAAAGGACTGATTAGTGAGCTGAAGATAATCCTGACCATAGAGATACGTATTTAAGGTAAGAGTCTGCAGCGTCTTCTTGAACCGTCGGATCAGCGACTCGGCAGTGGTTATAGCACCACTGTCTTCAAAAAAAGTCGTTGTCTTTCGAAATGCGATCTGAAGTTGCGTCAGCTTCTCAAAGTTGAGAAGTGAACGTAGAGGGGAACCAGCTTCCGCTAAAGGCATGTAGGTACCGTACACAACTAGAGATCGGAACGTTAATCGGTGAAGATCCCGGAGCCCGTCTCCAGGAGTAGTCGCGGTGATGCTTCCTATACACAATTTTGGACTGTTGGTTGCATGGAGCAATAAGATGGACAAGTCCTCGAATGGGGCGGTTGGAACTGAGATAGAGACGAGCTTGCGAGAAGTCAAGATGATCGTAGGAGCCGAGAGGACCTTGAAGAAGGGCGTTTGGGGAATGGCGTTGATGTAAATGAAATGCTTCACGTTAGGGAGAGTGAGAAAGAACTCGGAAAGATGGAAATCGGCCCTCGACGATCCCAAAAAGCCGGGCCAAAGAGTCTTCGATGGACGTATATCTAATGAAACTGTCTTGATGAATGCAGGGAGATGCTGGGATGACCTGATTCGACGCAAGGAGCCGACATCTGGGATGATACGAGTGATGCGGGGTACGGCAGAGAATCGAGATAGTGGGGAAACTTTGATGATGAGTTGTAGAGTTTCATAGAGGTAGCTCTGCGCAACAGGGGCCCAAGATCGGCACACCAAAGCGCACGATCGAAGCGTAGCGAAATCGCCTCTGTTCTCTCTGATGATGCGATGTATCAGTTCTGCAGGGAGGTCTGGCCGCTGGGGAATCAAAAACGATGGTCAACTACTAGAGCTTCTTGGAACGCAGAGCCATGGATTGCATTGCGAACATGGGACTAGATGGTAGGATGGCATCGAACGTCCTATTGAAGTTAGTAAGGCAATGCTATTCCAGAAAGCGGTACGTACTGTTGTTGTATCAGTGATGGGCGTGGAAAGGCATACGCTGCGAAGATGTTGGGTATGAGGAGTGCCCACTAAACGCCATTGATTGATAACCATCTCTTGAGCTCGGCAGTCACGCGACGGAACGTTATCTAACAAATTTTAACAAACGGACACATAAAAGCGCCGTGTATCACGAGATTGTCAAGAATAGTGCCTCAAGACAGACTCGTCCTTATCCTGTAATGCGTAACATCCCTCAGTTAACGGCACAATTGGGCCACAAAGATAGGTCGAAGGACTAAACTTACTGATGCTATTTAGTTAGTTCAAACCGCCTTGATTGCAGACCAGTAGCCAGAAGGCATAGTAAATCGCAAATGTGGGGAGTAGGAGATCACCAGGAGCCTGACTCTTTCATCAGCCAGTGATTTTATAGTTCGCTGCTGGGAAATGTGCTATTGTTGAGTTGCAAACTACATCCTTGATCAAAGGCCTAAGAATCAGTGGATGGAGAACTTGGACTATTTCCTCAATGATGCACTGTCACCGTTGATGATACCAAACAATTAACTTGTTTTCGGGGGTTGCAGGGGAAATCGACAGCAACAGTTACTAGACGTCATGTTGCTAGCCAACTATAAGCAGAACAAGGGAAGGCTGGAAACGAAGGCAGGGGTTGCCGTGGTGAACATGACTTTCGCTTGAACATGAACATACCGCAACATGGCCGTGGAGGCCGATACATCACGTGCCACATACGACCGACTTCGCGAGCTCACAATAACTGGGAATTTTTCAGGATTAATTTGGGATTAATGACCACAAAGGACTCAGTTCCAAGCCGAACCAAAAGGAAGCTCTCTCTGGATGTGAGTTGTTAAAATACTTCCCCCCGCGAGACAATCGTAGATTATGGACTTGAAAGGTGCCCGCATGACTTAGCAGAGTCAGATTTGAGGAAGAGAGACGACCTTGCGCCGAGTCAGACGAATCCTGTCAATGCGGCTGGACGATTGCGACTGAGAGATACTTCTATCCCCCCAGGGCAACTTGACTTCGAACATACAAAATTCAAGAGAATCACCGAAGTAGGGTACAATCAAAAAGAATCTTGGTGGCAGAAAAGAAAATCAGCGGCGGGGCGAATGCGAATAACTGTCAGTGCAGGAAAAAGGCAAAAATAAATTTTCTTCCATCGTAAGAAACGCCGATCTTTCCTGCAGTCAGCTTCAACACAGAACTGTACTGTTTTCTGCATCGAAGTAAAGAAAGACAAAAGAAGTTTTGCTTGAGCAGGCGTGCGTGCCCCGACAATATCGTAACGTCGGTCACATGTTTATCTAGAAACTCAGAAAATTTCAAACCTATGTCGGGAGAATTCCAAGCTGTCCTGACAAAGAACAGGAACAGGGACATACGGCATTAGAACCTTTGGATAATACCGCAGACGTCCAAGCCTTGGAGAATCTATGTCAGTGCGTCGCCTGAGGGTGGTCCACAGAACACAGAATTTCATCTGGGGCAACACTCGAGATTCGACCGTCACAGGTAGCTGCTTAGTACACGAAAGAGTATGTCCGTATCGCCTCATAGATGTATGACCATGGTTCTCCTGTTCTGAGCCCCACGGTGTTACGTTTACTTTGTCGGCGTATCCAGCCTTCGGAATGGGTCCAACTCTGGCGAATAAGGCTGGGTTGAGTTCCGGAATAAGCCAGCGCCAGCTGTGTGCCTGGCAAAGGACTTTCTCCTGAAAATCTATCGGAATGCGAAGCATGAAAGACGCTTAACTGCGTTGATGCCAAGAGAGGTAGGCCACATGAGGAAAATAGAGTGGGTCACGGAGACAGAAGAGCACTTATCGAGAGGTTTGGTCATGCGGTACGTGGTCGGAAACTTGGCAGATGCGCCACAGACCTAAAAGCAAGGGCCGCTTTACAGAAGCTGGGACCAAAGGCATGCGCGTGAAGTTACGTGGTGAGGCGTTGTTCTTTGAGGCTTTATTTGTTGGGAACGAATACTAGAATATTACTAAAGAACAGGTGCATTCCTTCCAGAACTATGAGAAAGGCTATACATTAGCCCAAGAAAACATCACTCACATGCCTCTCTCGATGCCCAATTTATTACCATAGTGCGGCCTTTCAGTCTATTGAAGAACCTCTGCACAGAGCCGTAATTCTTAGGACCACTTGTGGCGTTGGAATATCTTCCGAGCAAGACACAAGAAGAGAACAAAGATGCTCCAGACGTCCAGGCATGACACAATTGAGTAATTGCCAGCGCGTGTTGATGCGCTCCCCGGCAAAAGAAATTCTGAAACTGGGGTGTCGCAATCCCTATCATGCATCGGAGGACATTCACGGCCATAGATATATTTTCCAGCTTTGGAATGTAGCAGTGTACGTGTAAGGACGTTGGGCTGAGTCGGCCCGACGTCCAAGAACGGACATGGTCTGTGCGTCGAAAATTCGGAAGTACAAATAGCGCACCCCAAGATCTGATAACCTTACCACTCTGGCCTTTTGGCTTAGATCAAGTGTAGTATCTGTTCTTAATAGTTTAACCACTATTACGGAGGCACCGCCTCCCGTATTGGTTATCTAATTTTTGCCGCCCTTGTCCTCCGTGCTCTGCTTGCAACACGGAGGCATGATTACCTTGCTACTGCAGTACTGGCTTGCGTCGTCGGGGGATTTCCTTTTTCTTTGCTGTTTACTTGCGAGGACTTCCATTTGGCGGTCTTTGGATTGCAGAAAACAAATAGGAAATGCTTATTTTGTGTAGCATTTATGTGAGTAGATGGGAGTTGCTAGATTATGGATGTCAAGTAGGAAAGGTTGGTAGTAATAGATACAAATATAATAGGAAATGAATGGATACATTTCACCCTATATCGCATAAAATACTGTTGATCTCAAAAAATGAAAAAAATATATCAAATCATACTACAGAAAAAAACGCACCATATCTCATCTCATATAGCATGGGGAATGTCCATATATTGCAGTATTGGGGAATCTTGTGGAGAAAGGCTCGACGTCCTCGGAAAACGTGTCCGGGGACGCTCAGCCAAGCCACGATAAGAGACGTTCGGCTTCCTTGGCGGGGAAATCGTAAACGCGTCCGCCTTTGGACTCGAGCTTTCCGAAGTCCCGGCACATCCACCCTCGGACGAGCCTGGCCCAAAGAAGGGCCTCTCGTTTCTAGCAATCAACGGAGAACAACTATCTGTTGTATTCGGACGATCGCGCGAACGTTCCCTAGACACTCCTGGAGGAAAGCTAAAGCTCTCCAAGCTGCTATCGAATGTGCACATAGTCTCCTTGGACCGTCTCAGAGTATAATGACGGGTAGACCTGATATCAAAGTGCTCTTTGAGAGGACTCGGCTGGGATGTACTGCTGCTCAATGAACGAGATTTGATAGGTGGGATATCAAACTTTTGTGGTGAAGGGCTCGGTTGAGCGTCCTGCTGAATCTTCTAAAAATGTAAGTTTCGATTGAACTCTTCCCTCGTGTAAAATCGCATACCTGTGCTGGACTGATTGGACGGTCCAGGGTGAAAGTGCTGTTGTACGTGTCTAGTTGTTCGGGCGAGGAAAAGCTGGTATCCCCTCCTACGTCGGGGTTCCTCGCGAAAAACATACCAGCGTTGGTAGCTTGATCACGTCGTGATTGATACCGAGCGCGGCTATTGAATACCATGAGCAAAGCATTGGTATACAACTTCCCAAGACAGAATGCCGGCGCAGTATTGTACATTCGCGTGTCTGTCACAAGGAAGAGTGCAACAACTGTCGCGGCCGCCGCTGAATAGATTACGGATGAAATGACGGAAGACGAGGATAGATTACTCGCGCAAACCTGTTAGAACACCAGTTTCGATGGTGATACGTACAAGTCTTGTTATCATATTACGAGTCGCTTTGTACGATGCGTCAATTTTGATGAGCTAGCGAGGTACGTTCACGTATCTAGGAATAGAGTTGGAGGGACCACTTACGTAGTATGTCTGAATAGTCGCGATAATGATGTCGCATAAAGCACTCCCAGCAAGCCAAACCTTGAGGTAAGATATCAAATTAGCGCCAATATTGCGATGACCGCACTTACTAGGCATGGTACCAAGGAATTCTGTCTAGATTGTTTAGAGTAGAGACCGTATGTATATTGTAGATGCCCTTCAATTACCGCGGCCACAAATTGGGCCAGGGAAATCTGGGTACTGTAATTAGATGTTTCTCTTAGGCGAGATAAATGTCCACACCGCTCCTATAGAAGCCGCAAGCACACGAGATCTGCTTAAAATTGATATCCGGTAGCAGTAAAACAGCTGTACAATGCCGCCAACTACGAAACTTTCATAAGTTTTCACTTCTAATTCAAAGTAAAGGACGCACTAAGTCCTGTCATTATCGGGACAGAGAACCATAAACAGTGGACGTTGTTGAGCACGTCAATTTGTCCATAACTCGTTGCAAATATATCAAATAAATCCACAGTGAAGAGGACAGTTTGCAGCGTCTCCAAAGCCAGGAGAAGGTATATCAGGAATTTCGATAGGATTGGATCCTTAGGAAAAGAAACGTAGTAGATATCTGCCGCCGAAGAGTAGATGAGATGGGCGGTGTTGGGAATACTAGTGCACTCACAGGTCTGAACACACAGTGCACCGTATAAAGCCCAATTAAATGTATATCCTATGAACTGGCAGACAAAAAGGTCAAATTTCGCGTCTGTCTTTCGCTACGTGGACGTCCATACCAAGGGACCAGTACTGCAGACAGTAAGTAAGAACGCCACGAACAGCGACTGAAGTACATACGTTCGAGCATTATCAGATACAACGGATGGACTATTGGGAGCCTGGGACATTGGTCTGGAAAGGACCCTGAGGTGAGGGAATGGGCGAGACGACAGACCGGTGGAAACCTGCGGGTGTAGACAGATATCTATGCTCCAATTTAGCGATCTTCGGACTGCACAGCTGATGCCGAATCCCGGTTGGCCCATTGATTAGGAAGACCGCCTGAGAAAAAAAAACAACCGAACAGCGGACCGCCACCGTGAGCTCGAAAAATGTATGCGTACACCGATCAAGTGCCGCAAACCAGTTAGGCTTGGATTGTTGACGTGAACAACATTGGCTAGGTGTCCGTGAAATAACAAGGAAAACACGGACGACTTGGCTGAGCACGTCGGACATCGGGGACAACACGGACGAAGTTCGCGTGTGCCAACGGGGAAGAGGGCCATGTGAACTCGACTCCGTTGAAGAGTTGTATTTTAGTGCTGCAGAATTGTATCACTGATATGGGACCCAGCTCTCCTTGAATGGGAGAATGGTGGTCTATCCAAGCAAAGTGAGGAACCAAAGGATGAATGAATAATCCAACGTCGCCGCATCAGGAAGCTACATTGGTGATCTTAGTCTGCGAAGCCTTGGGCAAGTTGGACCATCGAGTCGACTTGGGCCGTGGAACGCGCAGCTCGAGAAATGAAATGAGACTCGCCAGCGCAATAAAGTTCAAGTCTCAATTTGAGCTTTGAGGAAACATTTACTTCAATACCAGTATTATTGTAATGATGTACTCACAGAAGATACGAATCGGGACCTCGGGGGATGGCGATTGAGTGATGTATAGTTGCTTTGTCATTGCCGCCCCTTGTCCTTGTATTTCTCGGTGCCTCTCGGTCCCTTGGTAGGCTGCGCCTTTCTATATTCTCATTGCCTTCTTCTCGGCTTTGCCGCTCAAATCAGGCCTGGCCGAGTTAAATTAGCTCGGTATCACGATGTATCATGAATGTGCCTGGTACTTAATAGCTCTCCGTCCAGCACTGAGGATCTTTCTGTTCCGAGATTGCATACTGACGATACGGTTTATCAAAAGCTGGGCGTACAGTGCCCCTCTTTCCGAGTCCCCCGTGGAAAAAGAAAGTAAATACCCTCGTTCGCATATGCCGGAATGGGTTTGCTGGTTCTCATTATTGCTCCTGGTTTTGCTGTGAATCGAATCCGAAGCAGAGAAGGATGGCGGTGTTGTGAAGAAGACTCATACTATATCGTTCTATCTCTAGGATTCTTGCCAAAGAGGCTTCTTCAGACGACCCGCGTAAACAATCTTGGGACCTAGGTCACGAGCTGTGATTGACCGGTCTTATCTAGCTGGCTGAAATTCGACTCTTGCAGTGGCGTGGAAGAGAAGGGGTGTTTTGCTGGATATTACCCTGGTTCGTATCACTCTTCTGTCCTTAGTATCATGCTGGTACTAATGCGAGTTCAGTGATTTGCATTCTGAACAACTTGGCACCCGCGCCCCGACCGCGACATCCGCACAACAATTTCCTTTCGGTCATCCTTTTCCGCCGGCAATTTCTCCTTCCCGAGTGGTGTCGACAGTCACAGGCTTCCGTGCCTATCATGATTTATACCAAAATACCAACCAATGAACATGTTCAGTGAGCATATCTCGAACGAGAAGGCACCCTCTACCGAAGTGGCCATGATCACCGCGATTGCGGAAGGACCTAGAGCATAAATTCACCCCCTCAAGAATAGGATTTCCGGAGTCAGTTCTGGATATTTTCGTTTTTTCTTTTGCCAGTCCTGGCCAATGCCCTTCAAATCGTAGCATCATGATTGGTCTGAAATTTTGACTTCTCCACCTTGACCGACCATCTTCAGTCAACTCGATAGTCGCCAAATCTCATCGGGACGTGTGCTGACTTCAAGTCTCCGGCTTCCGTCTGGTTAGAGTCTGTCCCGTGGCTGATAAAGTAGTACACATTCTCTCCTTAGAGACGGCTCACAATGACAACCCTCCTTCCGTAATGCGAGGTAACACGAAACTCGGATGAATCTTCACGGGAACTGATATTGGATTTCAACTTTCATCCTTTCCGGACTGGAATGGGCCAATAATCAGTCAAGAGCGGACCATTTCAGCTCGTATTAACGAATCACCATGACTGCACGTGTCCTTGGCATAGGTCGCATGTCTGTTCTAGAGGTCTTGTGGCTTTACCTGGACTACCACGGCCCCACTGGTCCATTGACCAACCCAAGTAGTCGCTGACGACGGGGGCAAACATATTTACGTATCTTCCATGCCTGAATGAGGCGAAGCATCGCGGAAGTACCTGCTCCTATCGAGGCCACAGTTCTTTACCTGGAGTTGGAGATGTCAAACTGGGCTCGAGATGACTTCCTCTTTTTGCCGTCCTTTGGTCGTCACTAGACGCGGGAGAAGGAGCTAATGATTAATAGCTGTACACATGACCTGTCCTAAAGCCTCCCTCGAAACTTGGATTAATCCGAGACTCGATGCGACCGGTACCGAATGAGAAATCTCGAACAGCATCTTACTGTAGGTACGCATCTTCTGAGTCGGAGTCTGTCAGCTATCTACTGGTTCACTAGTGCTACAGCGGCGTTCAAGGATGCCTCGTAGGTAGCCAAAGCGAAGAGGGTTAGCATCTTCGTCTCATCATCCTGTGCATATCTCCTTTGATTGTAATCTGTTCAGTTGCCACGACTGCTGTCTGCTCTTCGGTACTCCCCTAGCGTCTTATCTTCGATAAGCCATATCATATCGAACTGGAATGAAGATATATATACAGTATCTCTTTCTTCCCCGTCGGGACGCGAACGTTCCACGTCGATGCCGTGATGCCTCTCGGGTTTTGTGGGGGAGAAGGAGTCTAGATCAGTGTAACGGACTTAAACCGTGGCAACACAGCGCATGCTTGTATTTTGTTTTGCTCTGCATCTTGCGTCTGCAACACGTTCAATTAATGTTTTTCTTCATTTCTGGTTGTTTCAGCTCCATTGATCACACCGCCACGATGTGGCTGTGCAAAACGCGACGCGTGGGAGCCTAGTGAATCATTGGACGGCGAATTTGAAATTGAACCCCCCTCAGTTTCTAACCACCATCATCATCTCTATACCCCGTCTCACCAAATCGCATCATGAGTCGCAAGTTCTGTATCCCAGGAATTGTATTCCTCTTTTGTGCACTCGTTCTCAGCGTTTTGACGTCCATCTCGCTGCCTTTCCTCACTGGGCTCGACATTGCTCGCACCACGGTTAGCGCTGGAAAGGTTGACGGTCAGGGAGTTGATCAGATTCGAGTACGTGCTCTTAATATTTAATACTGTCTTGTGGCAAGGCGAGCTGATTTTCGTTGTTTTAGCTTGGCATTTGGTACTCGTTCTCCGTAAAAGTGGCATCTCCCACATTACTCATTTTTTCCGTTGTTTGATAGGGCGGCGTGCAGTTACGAGACTAATGGAGATCGCACCTGCGGAGACGCTTCACATGGATACACTCTGTTTATTCAGAACTCAGCGGGTACAGAGACGGTTGATATTGGAAGCTCGTGGACCCGAGGATTAGCCGTCCACCCCGTTGGTCAGTATCAAGGCTCTGTTTCTGGGATAAACAAGTCCTGATATTCATGTGCCAGCGGCTGTTGTGACATTCATTGCTTTCCTGATGTCCTTTTCCCAGCATGTTACCATCACTTTGTTTGCTTCGCTCATGTCGTTCCTCGCCGCCATGCTCACTCTCATCGCCTTTGCCTGTGACATCGCCTTGTATGCGTTTCTCAAGCACCAGGTTGACAAGCTTACCGACTTGGATCCCACCACGAAAACTGGCCCAGGTACGGATGCTGTTAAAGTTATGTACAGCGCCCCGAGTTAATACATTTTTAGGGTTCTGGCTCACATTCGTGTCGTTGATCTTGCTTCTCCTTGCAGGATGCACGGTATGCTTTGGCCGTCGCAAGGACCGTCTATCTGGTGCTTCTTCCTACCCTAGCTACCCCATGTCGTCGACCAAGAAGCCATTTTGGCAGCGCTTCCGCCGCAACTAGATACTCCTCCACTCGTTTGTGGACATTCTTATACCATTGCTTATCTGCAGCACAGTTCATACTGCTATTGTTGTTACCCGATTATTTATTTGATCCATTGTTGTTTTCTCGGCCTCCTCATGCGCTTGTAACTCGTTCTTGAGTGCACGATACGCCTTGCAGACCATAGCACAATAGTAGCGCCAAAGGTCAAAATTAAACATACCTTCTCGTTCCATTGATCAAGCTACTGCGCTTGATAAATATGATCATCAGGAAGGGTTCGATCTTTGATCCATATATCCAGGTCGATCCCATCGCCAAGTCTCCAGTGCGGTAAGTAGGGAAACGCGTCGTCTGTCATTGCCTTTGAACTCCTTCGGGAAGCTACGATGTATACTTGCGGATAAACGTCCTGTAGGGCCTTGATACGCGTCATAGGGGGCTTCAGGATTTCATCTTTGATCAAGTAAGAAATGAAGATCCGTTCCCCAGCTTGAATCAGTTTGAAGGAAGTGAAGTTGAAAGTGAATGAAAGCGTGTGCCATGTGCAGATGGCGTTGGGAGCATAGCCGGATGACGATTAGGCGGTCGAGCGACTTAAAGGGTAGAAGCCTAAGAACGAACCTGCGATTGACGAGAGACCCACACCGGTGAAAGACCCTTCGAATGGCCCTCCTGGCACTAGGCCTTTGCTGTTTGCGGGACGTCACGTATAGTGTATGTCGTGTAGAATGGGGTCTCTAAGGGAGCAGGAAAGTCATCCACACCGAGCAGTGCCGTCCTCGTTGTCGATAGTGCAATTCAAATAGACGAGTTTGTTCGTGTACAAAGATAGCAGTGGGGCGGACGTATATCGCATTTACATATGCCGTCCTTGCTGGCTAATCAACGCTATCTTTTTTCTCTTTGGCCAGCGTAACGATGGATCTGTTAGAATTACTGTTGAGAAAACGACGTTCAGCTGGACCCAGTGGGGGTGGGATGCAAGAAAGAAGGTGAGCAGAAAAATGGGCAAGAACAGTGAAGATCCAGCGACTTCTGTCATTGGGTACCATGGTAAATTATTCGGGGAACGTAAAATACGAAGAGGGAGGATGGTATGTTTCTAAATTGGAAAAAAGAAAAGTTCCCAAGAAATGTCAAAACAGATATGTAATCACAAATTGATGGCAATCTCCTGTTTCGGCAGGACTTTCAGGACAAAAGTCCTCGCGCCCAGCTACTCACCTTCGTCTTCACCTTCTTGCGCAGCTCGATGGTGTACTCAGTGACCTCGGTATTCCATCGTACACAGTTCCGGTTCGTTCCATCATCATCAGCAGTGACAATGTGCAATTCTCCCAGCAGCCAGACCTTCAATCGAGACTGCCGAGGCCTCATTCGCGTCGTAGTAGGGGCGATAGACGGATTCGAACGAGAACGGAGTCTCAGTTGTCTGCTCGCTTAGCTAGGCAGATGGAGAAAGCGCGGCATCTGTGCTAGGGCACTGGCTTTTCAGGGACACCAGGCTGTTGTATGGCGCATCTAGTCCAATTGACTGATACGCGAGGTGTTGAACAGGTGGTAAAGGAATGTGCTGGAAGTTCGTTTGGCTGTCGGAGGCCAGCAGCGTAGTCTGTCGCCTAGCGCCATCAGCAGAGACGTATGTGTCGCTAAACGACTCGGGATGAGAGATGAACGCGGACGCTGCGAGGGCGGTGGGCTCAGATACTGCGTGGCTCGTCCATGCGTTGCCAGTGAACGTGTAAGTGTCGTTGTTATGGTCAGGTTTGTCAGTAAAGACGTGAAAGTGAGAGTCGAGTGAGCGTGGACTGAGGTCGGGAAAGATTGGCGGCGACTTCGACGCGAGCCTGCCACAAAACCTTTCCGTTTCCGCAGTCTCCAGCTGAAGCTGGGCATTGAGGGACGACAAGTGTTTCTCGGGAGCCTTCTTTCTCGCCTTGTTCTTGTCACAAGCAGACTTGGCTTCTTGGCAGAGACTCTCGATTTCGCGTAGCTGTGTCTCCAGCATACGGGCCGTCTCGAGAACGTCGAACTCGACGGCGACGGTAATGGCGGTACAGGTGCTAGAGATGTTGAAAGGATTGTACTGCCAGTAGAACGATTTTGGTTGGAAACAGAGGGTGGTTGGACTTGATGCGATCGATTTCCGGCGGTAAAACTTGAACCAGCACCATCTTGCCCTTTTCCAACCATGCCAGACATCTCACCACTCGCATCCGACATTATCAACAAGGCTCCGGGCCTGCTGCACAAGCCGAACCGTTACCTGGACCAAAATAGAAGGTTTTTGTTCCAATGCGATAACTTGAAGGCGGAGATAGCTCTAGTTGCTGCACGCCTAGGAACGCAGCGGAAAGTTCGCATGAATTCCCTCTAAAAGTATGAAGGTTCGTATGTCTTCTCGGCCGCTATCCGATTAATTTTTACCACGTCTTCAGTGGACACTATTCGTGAAGGGGACCCTCTCCAGAGAAATAAAGGTTCTCATGTCTTCTGGTTTAGTGATGCACCGCAGTTCACCGCAATTTCAGAGGACATCGAGCAGACCCAGACGAATCAAGAGAGCGCGGAAGTACTGAGAATTTTCCGCGTTCCGCGTTTACCGATTGCGATTTCCTCGCGATGGCAGGGCCAACTAAAGCAAGCGCCGATAAAAAGGGAAAAGCCGTAAGCATAAGCGTGTGGTCTCCACTTTAAGCTTCATATATTTAGAATGAGTGATTCCAGTGCTAGCCTTCGCGATCGACATATAGGGACGGCCATCTCGGGCGAAGAAGCTATACCGCATCCAGGTTCAAGAAATTTGTATTCAAAGTCATCAGCGTTGCAATGATGCATTGATCTCATCTGGTCCCGTGAAATGGAGAATGTGCTCCGACTTTGTATACATCCTCGGAGGCTGAATACTGGAGTTGAGACGCCCGATTACCTCACATATCATGCGTCATTCAGCATTGAAATGTCAATGCGGGCATTAAATGCGGCACTCACTTTTTCATACATTCCGATGCCTTTGGCATCCTGCATGCTGATTTTTTGCCAGTATGCGGAAAACTTTGGTCGATTCTAAGAACACGTGTAAAAAAGGTCAAGCGCGGTCTCCCACGTCCAACGCTCAATATGCCAACCTATTCGAAATTTGGTATACTAACATTATCACAGTTGACTCCCTCCTTTGACTTTACTTGTCAAGAAAGGTCGCGAGAAGGCTCACGTGCACCGTTAATCCCTATCTGTTTGGACGGTCGCCTACAGTTACTCAGATAAATTAACGATAACAAGTGTTGGCTGATCATAGGTGATCGTCTGGCGCTTCTTTCACCAACTTTGCATCAATATTCATGGTCTTTACAGTCAAGAACACCCAATATGACTAATAGTCGCACGACATTCACGTTGGTGCGTCGTCAAAACTGACTACGCGCCGGTCATAGAGGGACGACACAACTGTTCTTCGCTCTAAAATTCTAACGCCAGCTCAAGTTTTTACTCCGCCGTAATCAGGCTTCTATCAGCGTCATCGACCCGTCGTCCAGCGTGAATAGACCCACCAACCCGATTCGTCAACTCGGTTACTCCACATAGCCCGCAAAGGAGATTTTTTTTCTTCACGACCGCATGTCCCCACCAGATTTTCAGACCTCGTACCAAAAAGGCTGGTTCGAATTCCTCCTGTCGTGCAACACAAACGGGTACGTTGTTTCGATAGAGGCGGTAGGGCCAGAGCTGCAGTTGAGCGATTGGTGTCATGATCGTCGGTCGCAATGAAACTTCGCCTTCTTCGGAAATTTTCTTTTCGTTGTGGACGTTGTAAGTTGGGATTTGTACATTGCGTGGAGCGTTACGTTGATCCGTGGACAGTCGTGTGCAACCGTTAAGGGGCCCACAGTGTTAGTCAGTTATCGATATCCTTCACTTTACTTTCGGCTGATATGTCATTTCTCCTGCCTGCGTACTGTCTAGTGCTCGTATTCTACATCTTCATCGTGTACCGGTATGCTCCTGCACGCAGACTACGACGTCCAGATGGACCAACGCCAGCTTGGTTTATTGGGAACGTTTTGCAGTTCCCTTCTAAAAATCCTGAACACAAATTTTCAGAATGGGCCCATACCTACGGTAGGAATTGTTACTGAGAGTTTTCCGACCTACTGATGGCGTCGACAGGCGATGTCATCCACCTTACACTTTTCGGCCAGTCTATGATCATCCTAAGCAGCTACGAAGCTGCTGGAGAATTATTAGAGAAACGCGGCGCTATATATTCCGATCGCCCGCGTTTTGTACTATTCTCAGAAATGTATGATTACAATTTACCTCTTATCCCGGTTGCTCATCTTTTGTGCCAGGATGGGATGGAAAAACGCGTCGACACATCTTAGATAGTATGTCGCTGGGTTTCTTTGCTGGACTCTCCAAGCTAACGTCACTAGTGGAGCCCGATTCCGAAAACATAAGCGTTTCATGCATCAAACGTTCAACCAACAGGCCGTTGCGCACCTTTATCCTATACAGGCCAAGGAGACACTAACCTTGATGGAAGGGCTGACTGCAACTCCTGAGTTATTTTTTGGCCATATTAGACAGTAAGTCCTATTGCTGCAGAGCATAACGTCGTGCGCATCGTTTACTATAGATATGCCGGAGCTACGATCCTCAAAGTGGCTTACGGAGCGGATGTTAAGTCAAGCGATGACCTGTATATCAAACTAGGTTAGTAGTTCATTCCTGTTTTGCTTTGGCGACGGGCGTTGTAAATGATGCATTTGTAGCTGAAAAGGCTACCAGAATGACTGTACAATCTGGTACTCCGGCGGCTGCGCTCGTCGATTACTTCCCGATAATGAGGTTCGTATCGCTTCTTTGACTTGCCGGTGGACATCGTATGACCTCACTTTCCAGACACATTCCCACATGGGTGCCGTTTTCCCGTTTCAAACGTGATGCGCTGCAGGTGAAAGCTGCCGTTGACCAAATGATGTCAATTCCCTATGAACGGGTAAAGGAAGAGATGGTAATATTGGTTTGCAATCGATGTTTCTAATTCTTCTTTGACGGGCTTTGGCAGAGCCTGGGAACAGCAGTATCGTCGTTAACCTCTCGACTGATAGAGACTCATCTCACGGCAGGAAGTTTCTCCCATGAGGACGAGGAAGACATCAAAGGTGTAGCAGGGACATTGTACGCTGCTGCGGAAGATACCGTAAGGTCTCCGTTGAAAACGCTAAATAGCTCATTACTGATCATTATGTCTAGTCTGTTTGTGTGATCACCTCATTTATTCTAGCCATGGCCCTGCATCCGGACGTATTTGCCAAGGCACAGAGTGAAATGGATGATGTGGTAGGCAGAGTACGATTGCCGGGTCTGAATGACAGAGAAGCGTTGCCGTATCTCGATGCTGTCATCAAAGAGGTGTACAGGTTCGTGCGTCATCAAAAGCGGTGAACATTAAATGGGGCTCATAGATTACTGCAGATGGAACCCTCCGGTGCCTTTGGGGCTACCCCATCGAGTCATGGTCGATGATATTTACAAGGACCGGTTCATTCCCAAGGGTAGCACCGTCCTGGCAAATATCTAGTATGTCATTTGGTCTGCGTCGCTATCATCAGCAATACTTACCCCATGCCCAGTGCGATCCTGAAGAATTGCCCTGATCCGGATGTCTTCCTTCCTGAGCGGTTTGAGGATCGAGAGGTCCTGAACCCCCGAGACGTAATATTTGGATTTGGGAGAAGGTCAGCGGTGGTATTTCAGATGCCTCTGTTCTTGAGGCTGAGCGCTGGTTTCAGGAAGTGCCCTGGAAGATATTTTGCTGATGCAGGAGTATGGTTGGCGCTTTCCATGATTATCTCAAGGTTTGATATATCAAAGGCCAAGGATTCTGAAGGGAATGTGATTACACCCGTTGCCGAATTCGAGTCGGCTTTTGTCCGGTGCGTTGTCGTCGCTCATTCGGTCTGTCTATGGTTATATCATATCTCTTTTCCAGACATCCAAAGAAATTCGAGTGTTGTATCCGACCCCGAAAATAAATGGCTTCGGTCCCGACGAGAGGGCTGCTTTGTTACTCAAAATCGTCGATATTAATGTTCTATATTGTACTCGTGTTATGAATAATTAGGTAAATGCAACCTACTTGCCGCTCAGTGGAAAGTGCTCGGATAAGTTGAGAATGACAATCCATGCGGTGTTCAATAGCCGGACGTCTTTATGTACTTTTCTGGTGTCGTCATTTACCTGATACAAGCTGAAAGCGCCACAGTTGGACTTTCAAACTCCGTAATGTCGGCGACCTAGCACCGAGGGACGGCAGGTTGCTGCTCTTTCTACGTTCCCTATGGACCACAGCCATGCTGACCTTGGCATCCCCCTGGCTATGACATCAAATGTACTCCTGAGGTAACTTTACAGAACTCATATTGATGCGCTCTTCGTCGCGGTTTCAGCCTTGACTTCGTGGGGGGGCCTCTTCGTGGAGCGTGATCAGTATACTCGCGATGATGGACTACGATAGGGTTTCTGGAGCATTTGTCCATCCCTACTGACCAGCATTTCATCTTCAAGAAACCAAACAATCATTCAGAACATGGTCGTCTTCCATCTCGGGCCCTGACAGAGGAACCCAATTGGAGCTACCGTCGAACGCACCCGGGTCGCGCTCTCAGTTACGGATAGGTATCCTCTACGTGCCTCCGGTTAACGTATATGTGCGCCCGGAGGCTCTTGGTTACAAACTCGGCCCAGGCATGGCTGAACGTGATTATTTACTCCCGCCCGACACCATAAGGTCCATAATATCACTCCATGAAAAGTACCAGCTGGTCCGTCTCATGATCAGTCCTTCTATCATTGACGACTTCGTACCCTGGAGTGGTTGGCCACAGGTCCGTGGATTGGAAGGCCCGGATGACCATTATCTGCTTTGCGACGTCCACGAAAGTCAATAATTGAATTATTCTGCGCTTCCAGCTGATGTCTCTTCCATCAGAAAGTCGAGAAGACTATCCGATCGAAATGCTTCCTGTCAAGTACTGTTGTACCGCCTTTCGATAGAGCTTGCGCGTTATGTCGCCTGGCTGTATGTTCCGTTCGGCCTCTTCGAACCTGCTTGGCTTCCCTCGATCGCATATTTCATGTGGATGCCTCTTGTTTTCTATTTTCTACTCTGTTCCCGGAATTCTCATACATATTGCAATACATCCGCAATGGTGATCCGCATTCAGCCTTGTTTAAAAGCGAGGCCGAGCATATGCGATGTATCCTCCATTCCCAACAGCTATGTTTTCCTCACAAGTCTCGTTGTTGCTCATACCTCTTCTCGTCGTTCTCGCCGTCGTGCTCTACGCGAGGTATTCGTTCCCGAATAAACATAAACTATCTGTACCAGACGGGCCGAAACCGACTTGGTTTATTGGTAACATACTGCAAATCCAATCCAGTCATCCCGAAGAGACGTTCACAGAGTGGGGGACCATCTACGGTTAGATAATGGCTCTCACATCGTTTGGGAATGTCATGACGAACCTCGTCTGTAGGCGATGTCATACATCTCAAGGTGTTCAGCCAATCCACGATCGTCCTCAGCAGCATTCAGGCTGCTCAAGAATTACTTGAGCGCAGGAGTGCTATATACTCTGATCGTCCACGATTCGTGTTACTAGCAGAGATGTACGTTACGCTTCGCTCCTTTGACCGTGTCTAACATTTCCCCCACCCCATATAGGATGGGATGGCGGAACTCAACTACACATATCAGATAGTAAGTTTCTTCCTGTTCTCTTAGTGGTGTCTAGTGAACTGACTATTACCAGTGGACCGCGTTTCCGCAAACACAGACGTTTCATTCACCAAACGTTCAATCATCGTGCCGTTAAGAATCTTGAACCCATACACAATCAGTCAGCAAAAGCGTTGTTGAAAGGGCTAGCCGACAGTCCTGAAGTATTTTTGGAACATATCAGAAGGTCAGTACTTCTTATCTCAGTTGATGATCTCGCCTGAATGAACATCATCAACAGCTATGCCGCGGCTAGCATTCTTAAAATTGCATATGGTGCCGAGGTGAAATCAAATGATGATCTTACCCTCAAGCTGGGTCAGTTATGGCCTCTTTCTTTGTCGCCTGAAGTTGATGTTTTCTAGCTGAGAAGGCCTTGAAGATGACGATACAATCCGGTTCGCCGGCTGCTACGTTAGTGGATTACTTCCCGTTGATGAGGTTGGTGGCGCGTCTTGCGAATCAAATATATAGCGCTAATACACTATTTAGGTATATACCCACATGGGCCCCATTCTCGGCATTCAAACGTGATGCATTGGAGGTCAAAGCCGCAGTAGAACAGATGATGACCATTCCATACGAACAGGTCAAAGAAGAAATAGTAATGAATTCATTTACTACCCCCATCTTTCATTTCATCACTGACTATTTGTTAAAGAATATGGGAACCGCGCCGCCCTCTCTTACCTCGAGGCTCATCAAAGACCGTCTCGTCATGGGTACCATTTCAGACGAAGATGTCGAGGATATCAAAGGTGTGGCTGGGACGTTATATTCTGCCGCCGAAGATACCGTAAGCTTCTCTCAGGTTCGTTAAATATAACGAGGGCGCTAAATTTTCTGTTACGAATAGACTGTTTGTGTGCTCACGTCTTTCATCTTGGCGATGGTTCTCTATCCGAGCGTATTCGCTAAAGCACAGGAAGAAATGGATGTCATCGTGGGGCGTGGGCGCCTGCCGGACATTTCCGATAGGGAGTCCTTGCCATATCTTGACTCCGTCATCAAGGAGGTTTATAGGTCGGTTAATTCATACCAATGACTCGGGCCAACAGTTCTAACCGCTTTATCGATAAAGATGGAACCCTCCTGTACCCTTAGGCTTGCCCCATCGAGTGATGGAGGACGATATCTTCAGAGATCGTTTTATCCCGAAAGGTAGTACTATTTTTGCGAATATCTAGTACGTTCTTTTTTTTCGTTACGGTATCTGTTCAATAATAACACGATTCTAGCGCAATGATGAGAAACTGTGCTAGCCCTGATGTGTTCCGTCCTGAACGATACGCAGAAGAACTAGAAGATTTCGACCCTCGCGATGTGGCGTTTGGTTTTGGTAGACGGTAAGGTTCAAGACAAATTGGTATTCGTAACCTTGACACTGAATCTTTTTTTCCCCCAGGAAATGTCCTGGGAGGCATTATGCCGACGCGGGCATTTGGATAGCGGTTTCGATGATTGTCGCGTCATTCGATATAACGAAAGCCAAAGACTCGGATGGGAATACCATAACGGTGGTCCCGGAATTCGAATATTCTTTCGTGAGGTATGTGAAGGCATCTCTCCACTTGGCAATTTGACTCTATTGCTATGTAGGCATCCAAAGGCGTTCAAGTGCTCCATCGCTCCGAGGACTGCATGATCCCCGATGTTTATAATTATGAGTTTTCGGGCAGTATAGCCCTTTTTATTTTGGACATGGGCAAGGACTTGACTTTATTTAATTATGGTTAGAAAAGTGTATGTGTGTATTCATACGATGTGCTATATATGTGTTGATATTTCCATGTACATCCTCTTCGATATGGCAGCTTCAGCCGATGTGCATTTGAGCTCCGCTCACGCGGCACTATTCGGCGCCTGCTCTTTATTTCGTAGTCTCAGTCGCCGGCTTCATTGACCGAGTCCAATCTTATGGAAATTCGTTTTCTAGGATCCACAAGCCGCGAATCTCTTAACACGATGTTTCCAAGGCTTGTACTTTCCCATACATCCTATCAATGACCTATTTTTGGGATTGAGGGATATGAAAATGTACTGACTAGGAATTCGAATCCGTGAGCACTGAGTTTGTATAAATGTGTTCTATTATCTAACGAACCAGCTTGGTAGAGGCACCTGATCCTGTAATACAGAAGGTCGCCAGTTTGCCCAGCTAACGTTTCCTTTTTCGTTGGACAAAAGGCTTCTTCGTCACAGGTGCCCTTGCGATGATCATGATTTCAATAATTTCTTTTTGTACTGGTACAAAGGCTTGCCATGAACAGACACCGCTGGTAACGGTTGCAGAGCGCAGATCGCCTTCTAACAGCTCCTTTTAGACTATATAAGGACGAGGCATCGTCGATAGAGTTTTCCCATCGATCCCAACCACCATGAAGCGCGGTTTTTTGCTTACTGAAAAGGCGAAGCGCGAGCCAGCGAGCCCGTCCAATGCCTCGAAATCAGTGACAAAACACCCAACACGTCCCAATCTTACACCCAAAGTTGTCCATGGTATGCCTTTACCTGCGTTGGCTCGTATTTCATGAAGTGACTGTCATACAGTTTCTGCAGATGAGATGCTACACCAGATGTCCGCAAGCATCGGCATGTCGAAAGGTGGTACTCTTTCTTTGCGCCCGTCTGTTGATATCGAAGAAACTAATAAACTCTTGACAGATGATCTCAGTAAGGGAACTGATGAGATGATGAAGGCGTGGGGATTGACTGACGACGATCTCAAAGGTATGTGTGCGGGTACGTTGTGCAATATGCCAACCTTACGCACCTTACCTAGGCTTCGCTCCGGTACCCGATGAGAATGATCCTGGTCCAGTCGAGAACGAAACCCCTCATGCGGATGATGAAACCTGGCATGATTTACAGGTCCCCTTCCCTGGCGGGTGGTCCCAGTGCTTGCTATCCGGCTATCTCAAGCGACGACTTGAGCACATCTCCAGGTTTCCGCGACCTCTCAAAGAGACGGAGGATAAAGCCTATCTCATCTCTTCTGCCCCAGGTAAAGGGCTAGGAATGTTCGCTGCGCGCAAAATCAAGATGGGTGATCTCATTGCCGACGAGAGGCCTTTGATGGTTGTGCCTCTTGCTCCTGTGGGTATAGCTGTCACTCCTATACGACAAGGTATGACGAAGGAGGAGGTTAACCAAGCCATTCTGGACTACTCCGAGGGGATTATGCGTCCCATCTTTGAGCGTCTGCATGACGGGAGTCAGAAGGAATTTATGAAGCTCCATAATAGCCACCTGCACGACGGAAGCGGTCCAGTGTTGGGCGTGATTCGGACCAACGGCTATGGTCTTGGGGATCAATTGAAAGACGACACTAGTAAGTCGCCAAACCTACCAGTGTTGATGATTGATTCTAATACATTTTATCAATGATAGAAACTGTGGAGTTGCTATCCAAGTCGAACCCCGATGAAAGTAGGTTGTCCATGATTCTTCTACCTATGTGGCTAACATTGAGATTATAAAGAATTGAAGAGTTTGATTGGAAAGTATTCTAGCGTCCACAACATACTCTCCAGGGTAAATCACAGGTCAGACAATTCGAAATCCTTACGCAGTTTCGGCACTAACGATCATTCTCATGTAGTTGTTCCCCGAACACCAATCGCAAGTTCCACATGTCCACATTCTCTATGCAGCTTCGCGCAGCTCGGGACATCGAAGAGGGAGAAGAGATTCTCACCTCTTACACTAACATTCTTCAGCCAGCTGCCGACCGTGCAAAGGACCTCGCACCATATGGTATCCAATGCACCTGTCGCGCCTGCCTTGACTGCACTAAAAGCGACCCCATACGTGCCGCTGTGTTCAACCGCTCAGGTGTGTTCGTCCCGATGATGCGAGAGCCAGGGGTGCGGTCCGATGCTTGGATCGATCCTGCGCTTGAGACTCTGGCGAGGATAGAGGAAGAGGAGCTCCAAGGGTCGCCAGAATACCACAAGACGCTACATCAGCTGTACAACGCGTATGTGTACCAGAATGATGAGAAGAAGGCGCTGGTGTACGGCGAGAAGTTGTGGGTTGCTACTTTGGCGGCTGGGGAAAAGCAGTACGAAACGTTTAGGAATCCAGAGCTCATGAAGAAGTCGCCGCAGTGGATGATGGCAAAGATGACAAGAGGGATACCTTTGTTGCAGTCCTTTTTCTGAAGACCTCTGGAGCGAAATTACCCTGCGCTGCTAAAAGTGTATAAATTTAATGTATTTTGATCCGTCGGTTGCGAGTAAGTGGGCCAGGCTGGGCTCAGTTCTGGTTCTTTCGTGGATTGCACTTGAACACAAGAAGTATCGTCTAGCAACGGCCCGGACGAGCCGACGTTACCTTTCAACGTCCATCAGAGTTTCGAGCTTCACTTACGGCTGCGTTCCTCCACTAATCCTGATTTGTTTATTCGTAGTGCCGTGTCTATGATGTCCTATTCATTCCCGGAACCGATGGAAATCATTCTGGCTTGAGTGAGATGCCATTTTGAATATAATCCATCCGAACTGGTAAATTATTAATGGTTGGTTTGCCTCTTTAAGGTCTTTCTTTCACATTTATTCTTTTTCAGATTATAATCGCAGAGTTTTTTTCATTATGCAATCTGTGAACGAAGGCTGACATTTTATAATCGTTGCCGAGCGCAGGTCTCTTTGGACAGGCAGGATAAAAGAACAAGTCATCGATGGAGTTTTCCCTTCGATTGAAGCGCGGTTTCTTACTACTGCAAAGGCCAAGTGCCAGTGTTCGTGGTTCGCTCACCTCGAATATGACCTGAAGGATGAGACTAGTAGGCTTGTGAACTCTGTTGATGATCATTCCTGACGTGTCCTATTCAACGATAGAACAGACAGAATGTCATTAAAATCATGCCCGGCCGACGGTACATTGTCTGCGATCTTTTTGTGCCTGGCTAACCGTGACGAGCAGCGAAGGGCAAAATTTGCAGGTATATTAGCATCTCCAAAAATCTTTCCAGGGTAGACCACAGGTTAGAGGCTCTTTCTTCGTTTGACTGCCCTGGCACTAACACCGTCATGACAATCTAGCTGTTTACCGAACAGCCACCAGAAATTTTAGATATCTTCCTTTTCTATGCAGCTTCGCGCCGCTCGAGGCATCAAAGAAGGCGAAGAGATTTTCTAGTTACACCAGAATTCTGCTGCCAACCGCGGAAAACCTTTTACCCTACGGCATCAAGTGCACCTGCCGCGCCTGCCTCAACCCTACCAAAAGCGATCCTATCCACGCTGCTGTCTTCAACTGTCCTTGCGTGACCGCTCCGATGCAGAACTCCGATAATACGAGAGCCGGGAGCGCGTCCGGACGCCTGAATCGATCCTGCGGTGCAGACTGTTGCGAGGATCGAAGAGGAAGGGTCACAAGGATCGCAAGAGTACTATAAGACGTTTCATCAGTTGTACAACACGCATATGCACCAGAACGATGAGAGGAAGGCATTGATGTATGGGGAGCAGTTGTGGATGGCTAATCTGGCTGGGGGAAGAAGCGCTACGAGGCGTTCAGGAAGGTGGAGCTTATGAAGAAGTCGCCTCAGTGGATGATGAGGATGATGATGAAAGGAGTGCCGGTGCTGCAGTCATTCATGTGAAGTATGATCCAACATATAGACGTCAATAGTTCTGATTGGAGAAGTGCAGAGATCGCCACCTTTTTCAAGTTGTCCTTTACACATGTCCTGTACCATCGATTTTTCCGAAAAATTATTAAACAGGCACAAGCAAGACCAGTTTTGAAGAGGTGGCGAGTCCGTCGAGATGTGAGGCCCCTCATAATGTTGAACCTTCATTAGGAAGGGCTTTCATAGCTTGAGAACCGTAGTAATGACTTCGAAGATTCAGACGTCGTGACAGAGATGCCCCCTTGTCATTCAATGCCGTGATTTTTGACGCTGTGAAATGAGCCTCTTGCCGTATACTTTATTTAATATAAGAAGAAAATGTTAGCCAAAATGAAATTGTACTGGCCTCGTCCATTACAACCGGGCCCTTTCTGGACAGCAAATTTTTCGAACGCCAATACAATGGCATATTGGTTCGACAGGGACAGAAGTACAATAAGTTTTCCCAAAAAAAAAACAACGGCCACGCAGTTGCAAATGATTTATGTAAACGGCAGATTATTTGTCAAGGAAGAACAAGGAAATAAGTATTGAGAGCCTCGCAGGCTAATTCAGGGGCATTGTTCGTTGATGGCAAGAGGGCCGGTGGTTTTGCTACATAGATGACTCGACGCCGAAGTCATTTCGGAGCCGTTTGCTCTGACTCTATCGGTGTTCAAATAGCAGTTAATTTGTACATAGTATCAGCGACTTGCCGCGAGATAAGCCGAGTAGTCGGCAACTAAGTTGATACCATTCTAACAAGTTGCCATGATTTATTATATGGAGGAAAAGGGATGGTAATAATGCTTCAGAGGCGTCGTAAAACTATCACTGCACACCTTATAGTACTATATAAAGTGAGTTGGTATGGTGGTTAATGTCAGGACGCCCTGCCTGATTTTAGCCGCGCCGCCCCCTTGTGACAAATTGAAATACGATTGACGCCACATGACCGCGTGTTTCCGAAAGTTTACCTTGTCACTACCACCATTGTTCTACGCAACCGACCTTAAAATCACGCAAAAATGACTGCCGCTGTATTCTTCCTTGACCCCCTACTCGCTTTCTACCCAACTCGGTTTTATCATCGTGATATTATGGCTTTGGGCGCGAAAAACGATTCGAATTCTTCGCCTCGGAATGACGGCTCTGGTTTCCCCTCCACCCAAGAGAGGAAGACTCCGCCGCCAAAAGAGTCTGTAGCCGAACAGATACGCTCCTCTGTGCAGAGCACTCCGCTCAGTAATCACGCCCCAACTGTGAATCCCACAGCGAATCCGGATTATCTTGTGGCAGATTTCGACCGGTACATCCTAGATGACCTCAGAGACCGCGTTTTCATGTCCGCCGACCATTATTTCTCCAATATTCTACATCTTCCTGCCGACTGGCGGGCGAATGGCGAGATAACATCCAAAATCGAGGCCGTCAAAAATGATGTTGTATTCAAGAATCATGTAAAAGCCTACGTTGCATTATGCAATCAGAGCAATCCTGGGGAGAAGAACTTCTACCATCCCCACAGCCTGATGTGTAACAGTGCATTCGACGTTCTCGGTGCCACTGAAGATTCTGGACTCGGCATCTATCGACAAGACGCGAAGCCGGTTGACGGCGGTTTAGAAAAGAACATTCCCGATACGTTGGGTGTTCTTCGCGCGATGTTCAACAGTTCCGGAAACGTCGTTGACAACATGAAGGACAAAGGCCCAGAGTATAACTTTTCGTGGGCACAAACAATGCATTGGCAGGAATTCAAGCCTAATGAGTACTACCTCGACGAGGGGACGGAAGCTACTTATAGAGCTATGACACCTGGTAAGCACTATTCGTTTGCTACTGTGTTCTTCTTACTGATACCTATATTCAGAGGGCGAGGATCCTAAGGGAGAGGTGAGAGGCAAAACCACCGTGCGCCGAGACCCTGGCGGCGTCCTCCCTCCCGTCAAGTCCCGCACTGGCTCTACCACGAAGAAGCGTCGTTCGGAAGATGAGACTCCTCATGTCCACTCCAAGTATCGACGCTCTGGGACGACGCCTGAAGTTTCGAAGGCCAGGAGAGGAACAGACGAGTCGGTGGCACTTAGTTCTGCGAAAGAGGGAATCGCGGTCGAAGATGTTGCACGACGGAAGGAGGAAGAAACGCAGGCGCGCCGAGCCGCTCGCCTCCAGTGTGGTCATTACGCCCACGAGATGCTGTCTAGCGCCGGCTTTCGGACGCACTGTATTGGCGCTCTCGTTACGGTAGGACGGATACAACCCCTCTACTACGATCACTCGGTCATCATCGTGTGCAAACCGATTGACATGTTTATATGGCACGGCAAGCGGCCGAAGATTACGGAAGAGGTCGTGACGAACGAGTTCGCGGCAATGCTTGTGGGATTGGGTGGACTCACTCTGAAGCAGCGGGGCATCCAAGAGGAACTCTGCGATGACAGGGCGCTCATCGAGAATTACAAGGCGTACATGGACAGGTGTGGCGACCCCAAGGACAAGGAGAATTTTGACAAGACGGCGATGTTTGTTGGGGTGAAGCTCAAGCTGAAGTTGGGTGAAGATGATAAGAAGGTTGAGGTCACCCTTGGCCGAGTTCTTTCACGCCAGCCTGGGATCGTCGGTCGGAGTACTTGCGTTGTCGAGGCGACATCGGAGCACGATGAGTGGAAGGGTAAAGAACTGGTCGTCAAGGTCAGTTGGCCTGCTACCAGTCGAAAATCGGAGACAGAGTTTGTCATTACAGCCAGAGAGAAGGCGCGATCCATGCCGGAAGGGAAAAGGCCAGACTGGGCCTTAGACCATTTGCCCGACATTCTCCTTTCTCAAGACTTTGATCATGGCGCGGATTCTACTCAGGCGAATCTCGTGGCCTTCTTTGCAAAAGCTATGTTCGCAGAGGCGGAAAAGTTCGAGTATGAAAAACGCGTCTGTCGAATTACAGTCCAGGAGAGGCTGTATCCTCTTGAAGAACTGCGGACGGTTCAAGAATATGCTCAGGTCTTTTTTGATATTCTGCAGAGTATGTACTCTTTTTTTTGTGTTCCTGGTGTTTTCTGATGGTTGGCATAGTTCACAAATGGCTGTATGATCACCCAGGAATCCTCCACCGTGATATCAGTCCCGGGAATATCATGTGGCGCCGCACTGTCGACGGTCATTTACGTGGGGTCCTCAATGACTTTGACTTGTCCGCCTACCGACATGAGACTGGCCCTTCATCGCGTCAGCGCACCGGTACTCTACCCTACATGGCGTTCGAACTCCTCAACAATGACAACAATGGTCATCCACCGAAGCACCTCTATCGACACGATGTAGAGTCCATCTTCTACGTCATTCTCCTCCTCTGTTGTCGTTACGAGGTTGTGGCTACACAAGACCTTGATGGACGCCCGATCCTGGAACGCACGCATGTCCCTTCCCCATTCGACAGCTGGTATAAACTTGATCGTGATGGTTTGAAGAACGCAAAAATTGCTTTCTCCACGAGACATGACTCATTCTCTCCTGTGGTAAACAGTGGCTTCACGGACTTTCAGCCCTGGATAAATCGCATTCGCCTGCAATTCGGGGGGGGGTTCAATGCTCAGGACCAAAATAAGCGGTACAAGGATCTTGGAGTCTCGGAGTCCTTCGACGACGAAACTCTGCAGGCTTGGGTTTCTTACTCACTCATCGTCAAGATCTGTAGCGAATTTGCTGGTTCGGCTCTCATAGTACACAATGACCAGCTCAAAGAGGGTGCCTAGTCCTAGATCATAGATCATAGTCCTCACACTTTCTTGTAGCCTTTTTTTTGCAGTCAAATAAATGTGTTCTCTTCTCACTTCGATCACTGGCTAGCGAGCTGAGTTTCTCGAGAAAATCATAGTGTCTAAAGACGTGTGCCTCCTACCGTGAATTGTTTTTCTCATAATCGAACTCGATAGACATCCTGAACCAACCAGTGCCATTAGGCACGACATGCTTCTACAAACTCTTCAAACAACATAATCACGATTCACCATTGGCCGTTCTGGGCTTGTATTACCCTGGCTGTCTTCAATGTGACCGCCGAACTTCATAATATTACCATCATTCAAAATACATGCGTGTATGGCAATCTTTGATTGGACGATATGTAACAGTACCATCAACTGGTCCAGGCGTTTGTGGTTCAATGTCTACAGAAAGCATCCATATCGAAAACAGCGATAGGGTCAGTTGAGAAGATCACAGAGGTCGCGACATTGTGTTGGGATGCCGATCTGAGGACACGGAAGCCGTACATAGAATTGGTGTTGGGAAGACAGACCCTGAACAGCCATTCTTCGGCGCTGTCCTTGAACTCATGTAGCGAAGCCTTCCTCTCTGCCATTTCCTTCTCCCGTTGTTCCTCCGCCTCCCGGCAGGCTTGTTCCATCTGGCGTACGATTTCTTCTTGGGTCCGAGAGTCTTCGTTGCTTCTGTATTTACCTTCGAGCTTTTCTTCTGCGCCAAACTCGGGATCATTCAGTTTTTCTTGAATCTCTTTCAAGGATGGAGACCTACCTCCGAATCTTGGCTACCCTCGTCAGACTCCTCTCCATCCTCTTCTCCATCATCTTCAGCATGTTGGGTGCCTTCACTGGACCCTTCGTGCTCAACCTCATCTGAGGGTTCGTCGCTTGTCTCTTTATGTTCTCCAGTGTTAGGATACGGCACTTCGAAGTTATTAACATGTCCATAAAGATGCTGTCTGATATCGAGACCAACTTCAAGACTAATTGCTTGATTCCTAGATCAAGATCTTTCTGGAGTTGAGGAAGCTTGCATTGAGAATCCTGAAAGTCAACCAGAAGAGGTTCATGAGCTCCGTCGTAATAGAGTTCGCGACGATCCTCAACGTCGACGAGACATATACCAGGTATGAAAAAGCAGTCAAGAAGCTTCACAAAGGTGAGAATAGTCTGTAAGCCTCGGAAACTAAGTCTGATATCTTCCAGACGAATGTCGGTAAGGTTGGTGCAGCCGGAAAACGCAACAAAAAAGGCGTCTCGCCTGGGGAGGATGTGAAGATGGACACCTTGCAATCCGACGAGCGTCAGGTTGTTCATATGCTCTAGGATTAAAGCGAGGCCGCGTGACAATGAGATGCTGGTGTCAGGTGTGTAGGCGGTATCTGTGACGAAACATTTGACTAGTGGTGCCAGACCTTGGTTCGATCTGAAAAGACGGCGGAGCTCAGAGACTCCCCAGGCTGGAGTTTCTTCAGACAACTGAGTGATGCAGATGACTCGGAAGAGATGCCCTTTTGCTCGTATGCTTGCTTGCCGAGAGGTTAGGCATAGACTACACAAGGTTGGCACACGATCATAGTCGTGGAAGTGCGATACCTCATCAGTAATATTATCGACGAGCTCCAGGGGCAGCACCTGAGTACCCTAAGAGTATTTTGTAAGTATATAACAGGCCACACGAATAAACGCGCATAGTGTCTTACCGGCGTAGCTGTAGTCATAGCAGGGCAGAGAAACAAAAACAGTATGTATGAAAAAAAGTAGGCCCTCCGGTAAGTGAGTTTCAACTATTGCTGCAATATGCGACGCTTATATAGAGGGAAAAAGTGTACCTGATTTCCTCACGTGGATGGACATCAATGCCAGGGTGAACTTGAGGAATACTGTTACCACGGTACGCGTTGGGAGTTGGACAATCACATTAGAGTGCAAATTGCCGAACGGTGGATACAGAGTGAGGTGGCTAGGCAACATTTCTATAGGAAGGATAATAGTAAGTGCTAAGCAGCATGTGCAGTGGGTGCGGTAAGTAATTAAAGAAGGGTTGGTCCGACTTTCGGCCCGGGAACCGATATCCTCTGGACCATCATCTAGTGCTATTGTCTTGCCTTCATTCGCCTTTACTCTTCCCACTGCCCTTTCCTCTCAAATGCTGCTCTTTATTATCCCATTCTTATTGAAGTTACAGCCGGTTGCTGGGAAATTTCCCCTTTACATCGAACTCAAAATCTAGTTTGGGGACGACCCTCCGCTATTTTCCCACTGTCTCATTTTTTTCTGTATGGTCGCAGTCGTATGTCTCTCGCGAATGCAGAGTTGATCTTCGATATCTGGCCCATAAATGGATAAGAAGAGCACAAGTCATCGGTAACGGTTACTGCCAGGCGCAGATTTCCTTCGACATCCGTCAGCTGCCTAACCTTGGACGAGACTTCTTACAGAGCAAGGCATCCTCTCGTCATCCAGACCATCATGATTCACAGTTTTCTCAAAGCCGCAAAGGTGAATTCAAGATTTTTTCGCTTCCTGAACCCGACAGCAAGAAATGCGAAGCGTTGGATGGACGAAATGAAACGTAGGTCCTGCCTGTTTTCATTTATCTCTCAGATATTTACCTGTTCTGTTTAAAGACACGCCAACCCTAGGTAGAGACGCCCTCTTCGCGACGTCTCTTAATGTCGGGAAGCTCATACACTGTTTACAGAGGAAATACGCAAGAAGGCGATGGACATTGGAAATGATTGACAATGATATCAAAGGTGCGTATCTGTCTTTGTCATGGACTTGAGCCCGTCTGATTAACCGTTTCCGTATCGTAGCGTTGGCCCCAGTTTCCGATGAGAACGACCCTGGTGATCCTCTTCCAGACGACGACGTCAGGACCTACGTACAGATCGGCGACTCGTAATGCCTGCTGACAAGCCATCTCAAGCGGCGACAGGACCACATCACAGGTTTTCCCCATCGATCCGCCGACCGATTTCATCTTTTCAATGGCAAATGCGGCGGGCGAAGAGAGGAGCAAGCAACAACTGAAGTATTCACAAGAGCTTGTGGGTTCTGTCTTTGAGCGCACGTCTGAAGAGATCAAGGACACGTTCATGAGCCTTCGTAATAGGCATCTGCATGATGGAGGTGGTGCACTCATGGGCGTGGCTAGAACGAATGGTATGGCCTCGATAATGACTTGAAGGATGTCATCAGTAAGGTCGTCGACCGTTGATAACCGGTCCTGATATATGCTGCCAACAATAGAAAATGTACAATTTCTGTCCATGTTGACTTTGGACAACGAAAGTGGGTTCTTCACCGTCCTTGTGTATACGTGGCTGAAGCTGATGTTATTCAGAATTGCAAAGGCTCGGCAGATATGTGAGCATCTACAACGGTCTCTCTAGAGTAAACCACAGGTAAGATATGTTCTTTTTGAACGTGATTGGTCTGTTACTAACGTCCACCCTAATCTAGTTGTTCCCCAACACCCATCGCAAGTTCCACATGTCTACATTCTCTATGCAGTTGTGCGTAGCTCGTGACATTGAAGAGGGAGAAGAAATTGTCACTACTTCCACCGACATTCTCCAGCCAACTGTGGAGTGTGCGAAAGATCTTGCGTCGTATGGTATCCAATGCACCTGCCGTGCTTGTCTTGAGCCCGCCAAGAGCGACCCTATATGTGCCCTCGTACCTAACCGCTCCGAGTCATCGCCATCCTTGATCCCTTCGGAGGCCGAGGTATAGGCTGCGGTGCAGACTCTGGCGAGGATAGAGAAAAAAGGACTCCACCTCTCGACTGCGTATCGCCGAATGCTGCACCATCTGTTCAGCGCATACGCATCTATGCACGACGAGAATAATGCGCTGATATATGGGGAGAGGCGGTGGCTAGCTAACTTGGCAGCTGGAGAACTGCTCTACGAAATGTTCAGGAATGTAGAGTTGATGAAAAAGTCGCCACAGTGGATGGCGGCGAAATTGATAGCATTGCCGATCCTTTGAAAGCCTCTTGAGCAAGCTGTAAACCATGATATAGATTTATAAAAGTCACTTTTCTCCCTCCCTTGGTGTTCAGAATGTACGACTTTCATTGCGTACTTGGAGATCCTGAATCTTGTGATAACCAGGTCGACTCTCCGATGCAATCTCTCCTAATCAAAAGGTCTTAGCAGGCGCTGATATCATTTATTGTGACCTGACCCACGTTCCTTGCTTCGCAAGTGTATCATCCCGAAAGGCGGTGAAGGAGATGGAGAATGCACATACATGTCGCAGGTATCTGAATGCATTCCGACGAATCTGCCAACATACTGGCTCTTCGATTTTTCTCTCCTAGAGGCAAACAAACAATATCGTGCTCAAGAGGTGGATGGAGCCAGATTAAGACTCCGGATTCGTGATGACAAATCTGTCAGGCTCTTTCTACGTTCGACTACCAGTTTCACTCAAGTGATACCCTCCGTAAGCACGTCGCCTTGCCCGCTGATAGGTTTTATTACATGACTCTCCAGGTAATAGCTCCTGCTAGAAAGAAAATATCTCGCGACAACAAGGAGAACATCGCCGTACCAAGTCAACTTCGACCAACACGAACTTCACCTGTTGCACCGCTGGGGAAGAAGGCAAACAAGTAAGCCCTCAAGGCCTTCTCGCCGCCCGCTTTCTCGGATAGACGACAATGCTATGGTTCCAGCCCCTCATGATATTTCAGCAAAAGTCCTTCCCAGCCGCAACGCAGAAAACTATCTACGCGAAAATTCACCGCTCTATTCTATGCCACAATTCGATTCGTATCCATACCAGTTTCTGTCGTTCTTCGATATGTTTTTGGAGATACCACCTGAGGAAACCTACCCATACTCTCCTCTGATTGATCTATTCTGCGACCTGCACACGCTATTCCGTGATTCAGAGGCCAGCTCTGAACAACCTCCGGTCTTGCCTTTATTCCTTGTATCGCATTTCAACGAGGATATAGCTCGCCTTGTCCCCTTGCAGCCCAACACTATACCTTGTCCCCAGCCACCCAGGCACAGACTGTACTGCAAGCTTTTCCTGGATCTGTTTCCATTTGACGACCTTCTCGGTGAGCTGCAGAGGATGCCTGGTTACCCAGAAGTGGACCCTTTCGAGGATGTCGTCAAGATGTCGCCTAGCATGTTTTGTTCCAGTGTTGGTCTCACAACACCGGATGAAGATAGATCTGACTGGGCGTTTTGATTCTTGTATCTTCTCATGTCCAATTCGTTTTGTACACTATATCGTCATCGTTTCTGACCTGCAGACTCAAAGTTCAAGCTAGTACTGAAAGGCAGTCCACCCTCCAGTGAATTTCAGTGGCTACGGGCCCGCCAATTGATGTAGCTGTATACATTGGTGTTTGGCATGTGGCCCTCTCGCTAGTAGTTGTATTCGCTTTGGCGAGGTCAGCATTCCCACAAACACACCAGAGAAACTATAGTGCCTTCTCAACCTCGACTTTCTTTGCTGGTAGACCAAATACAACGCAGGGATCCCTCCGATCCAAAAGAATGGCGTGAGGACGATGTTGATTTAGGATTTCCACAATGGACCGCTTCATGATAATCACCGCAATTGACGGGATGAGGATGCCTGCCTGCAGCGACTTTCTGTTCGGTAAAGTATCCCCTATCCTGGAGGTACGTACGACGATGAGAAGAATATCTTCGCTAGTGAAGGAACCAATACGTCGCCCTTTGGTTGTGGTGGTTGCAGATATGCCGTCATATGTGTATAATATGCACAAGTGAGACAACTAAGTGCGGTTCGAAGCAAACAAGCGAGCAACTCAAATTATTACTTTTCATAAATATATTTTCTGCACTAGACAATCGTTTATCAAGTTCTTGATTGGAAAGAGGAGACCGGGGATAAAGAAGTCTGCCATGATGTCGGTGGGTCGCGGTCCATATAACTATCTTCCATTTCAAAGGGGCGACTTTGTCCTGGACTTATGACCAACGTCGTACAGTTCTTGTCGTGTCGGGATGAATCCACACACGAGATCACCGTTCTTCAGCTTTAATCAGCTCTGCATCGCTCACCGATAGTTCCAAGACCAAGCGAAGCTCGTCCAGTAGTAAAAGTCCCATCCACCTTCATATCGGTGCTCACTCGAACTGTAGTATCCTGAAGTACTCTCCGGATTCAAGGCCTTGCAGATGAATTGTATATATTTGTCGGTTATTGGATGCGCGCTGCGGCTGTGTCAAGGGGATGTTGCTAACTCATAGATAACAATAAATACTAAGCAGCAGTGAATGGTAACAATATACACAGAAAATGTCTTTAGCGCCATCAGTCAGGCACAGCAAGGAAAAAGCTAGTACATGAACCACAAAGCCGTATATGATGCTATGGACATATACAGCAACTATCCCGCATAGGCAACCTCTTCAGGCTGGTCGTTGTGTACTACTAGGGCCGTACCAGCGAACTGGCGACAAATGTCAAGGATCACTGAGTAAGAAACCCGCCCTTGTAGTGTGTCACCATCGATGAGTTCCGTCTCCTCTTGTGCAAGCTGTTGGGAAGCGAATCCTAGCCTGAATTGCCGGTGAAGGCAGCTTAACCAGGGCTGAAAGTCAGTTAAGCCACTATTCACTTTCGGAGAGCCACGTGTCGTAATGAAATAGCACTTCTTCTCTTTCAAACCATCACGATCAAGTTTATACCAGCTGTCGAATGGGGAAGGGACATGCGTGCGTTCCAGGATCGGGCGTCCATCAAGGTCTTGTGTAGCCACAACCTCGTAACGACAACAGAGGAGGAGAATGACGTAGAAGATGGACTCTACATCGTGTCGATAGAGGTGCTTCGGTGGATGACCATTGTTGTCATTGTTGAGGAGTTCGAACGCCATGTAGGGTAGAGTACCGGTGCGCTGACGCGATGAAGGGCCAGTCTCATGTCGGTAGGCGGACAAGTCAAAGTCATTGAGGACCCCACGTAAATGACCGTCGACAGTGCGGCGCCACATGATATTCCCGGGACTGATATCACGGTGGAGGATTCCTGGGTGATCATACAGCCATTTGTGAACTATGCCAACCATCAGAAAACACCGGGAACACACAAAAAAACAGTACACACTCTGCAAAATATCAAAAAAGATCTGAGCATACTCTTGAACCGTCTGCAGTTCTTCCAGAGGGTACAGCCTCTCCTGGACTGTAATTCGACAGACGCGTTTTTCATATTCGAACTTTTCCGCCTCTGCGAACATAGCTTTTGCAAAGAAGGCCACGAGATTCGCCTGAGTAGAATCCGCGCCATGATCAAAGTCTTGAGAAAGGAGAATGTCGGGCAAATGGTCTAAGGCCCAGTCTGGCCTTTTCCCTTCCGGCATGGATCGCGCCTTCTCTCTGGCTGTAATGACAAACTCTGTCTCCGATTTTCGACTGGTAGCAGGCCAACTGACCTTGACGACCAGTTCTTTACCCTTCCACTCATCGTGCTCCGATGTCGCCTCGACAACGCAAGTATTCCGACCGACGATCCCAGGCTGGCGTGAAAGAACTCGGCCAAGGGTGACCTCAACCTTCTTATCATCTTCACCCAACTTCAGTTTGAGCTTCACCCCAACAAACATCGCCGTCTTGTCAAAATTCTCCTTGTCCTTGGGGTCGCCACACCTGTCCATGTACGCCTTGTAATTCTCGATGAGCGCCCTGTCATCGCAGAGTTCCTCTTGGATGCCCCGCTGCTTCAGAGTGAGTCCACCCAATCCCACAAGCATTGCCGCGAACTCGTTCGTCACGACCTCTTCCGTAATCTTCGGCCGCTTGCCGTGCCATATAAACATGTCAATCGGTTTGCACACGATGATGACCGAGTGATCGTAGTAGAGGGGTTGTATCCGTCCTACCGTAACGAGAGCGCCAATACAGTGCGTCCGAAAGCCGGCGCTAGACAGCATCTCGTGGGCGTAATGACCACACTGGAGGCGAGCGGCTCGGCGCGCCTGCGTTTCTTCCTCCTTCCGTCGTGCAACATCTTCGACCGCGATTCCCTCTTTCGCAGAACTAAGTGCCACCGA
>NW_025064889.1:181055-224711 GCF_019112545.1 Guyanagaster necrorhizus | reverse complement strand
CCCCTGAATTAGCCTGCGAGGCTCTCAATACTTATTTCCTTGTTCTTCCTTGACAAATAATCTGCCGTTTACATAAATCATTTGCAACTGCGTGGAGCATTCTTTGCGCCCACGAAAAGTTGTACTCTGGGCCTTTGTCCTTCATGTTGTCAACCACGTTTCCGGAACTGTTGAACATCGCGCGAAGAACACCCAACGTATCGGGGATGTTCTTTTCTAAACCGCCATCAACCGGCTTCGCATCTTGTCGATAAATGCCGAGTCTAGACTCTTCAGTGGCACCGAGAGCGTCGAATGCGTTATTGAACATCAGGCTGTGGGGATGGTAGAAGTTCTTCTCCCCAGGATTGCGCTCATTGCATAATTCATCGTAGGCGTTGATATCATTCTTGAATGCAGCATCATTTTTGAGTGCCTCGATTTGGGATTTTATCTTGTCGTTGGTTTGCCAGTCGCGAGGAAGATGGAGAATATTGTTCAAAAAATGGTCGGAGGACATGAAAACTCGGTTTCTGAGATCTTCCAGGATGTACCGTTCAAAATCTGCCGCAAGATGATCCGCGTTGGCTGTGGGATTCACAGTTGCGGCACGATTGCTGAGTGGCGTACTCTGTGGAGAGGAGCGTATCTGTTCAGTTACAGACTCTTTTAGCAGCGGAATCTTTGTCTCTGGAATGGAGGGGGGACCAGAGCGATAATTCGCATCTCTCGAAGAATTTGAATCGATGTTCGTCATAATATCGCCACGATAAAATCGATTTAGGTACATAGAGAGCAGGGGGTCAAGGAAGAATACCGCGACAGCCATTTTCTCGTGCTTTTAAGGTCGCGTAGAACAGCAGTGAACTTGTTAGGAGCACGTGGTCGTTTCTACGACTGGGGAATGCCGAACATTCTTGTCGCGTCCGATTATCTTCTCTCCTTCTTACCCTTACCCTACAAAGAGTCTGCCATTGTAGCTTTCTTCTCCTTTCCCTCATCTCTTTCCTGGCCGGCATCCACTGACAAGTCTTCCTTCTTCCCCGGCTTCCTTCAGTTCAGCGATATTTCTGAAGCCTTTGTTTACTTTCACTAAAAATCCAGAACCTAATGATGGAGCACTACCGATATCAATCAACGTTCTCAGTCATCGTGCAAAGCATTATCATCCATAATGCGATGTTATTTCCAAGTACCAAGATCTACCGGGAACAATGTCCATCGATATCGAACCGTGGGATATTATACTTGACTCGAGATGCATGAAGGGTGTGAAGTGGTGACCAACATGAGGCCTTTACGGGTCGTTTCCAGGTAAGTACTCACTTTCTCGCATATTGTGCCGGACTCGTAGAATTTTAACGTATACAGTTTAATTTTTCTACGATGTATTACTCCCGCCTACAACCAAGATCCCATGTATTCAAGTATAAGAAAAGTTTCTGAGAACACGCTTATCCTTTCTCCATCCGCACGCTTTTGAGGACGTCTCAAACATGATGTATGAACAAGTGGACCTGTGAAGTCTAAGAGTGCTCCGCTACTACCACTTCCATTTTTTCCTTCGAATGAACGAAACAAAAAGGTATAATTTCTCCCACTTTTATCTCTTGTATGACTGACAGACTACCAGAAACTATGTGACGTCTCTCCTGCCTTGCCCATCAGCTAATATTCCTGTTTGAATGCCATCCAAGGCTGCCATGCGTGTCCGGCATGGCATCCATGCGTGGAATGGGTCTGTGTGACGACATACAGTCGCCCAGCTATAAGTAAGCATGCCACCACCATAACGCAAACCTTCACGTCGAATCATGGCTTCCGTTACGTCTGAAGATGTTCTCCTTATCATTGTGTGTACCTTCAATAAGAAACGCCGGTCGCTTCACTGATTCAAATACTGCTTTAGGTAGCCGTCCTCCTTCCACCAATAGCGGTCATGTTGATGAAGCGGCCCCTGGCGGATATCCTCATAAACATCATCCTGACTCTCTTCTTCTGGATCGGAGGAGTAATTCATGCATTGTACTTGGTATACCAGAGACGGAAGTCATGGTGGTGAAGGTGCCATAACTCGTCCAGTGTGTTTGCAACTGCTGATTTAAGACAAACAGAAATAACGATTCTCTAACGATATATATGCTGTTGTGATTCGCTTCAATCCTTGAATGTCCATGTCTTTTCAAACACAGGTCTTGATGTTATCGGAAGTCACCAAGCAATTCTGTCCCAAGCATGATGCAGAAGCTGCATACACCATAAGAGGGCGACGTCGACTCAGAAGTGATGTGCAGCAGCTGTACAGCGAAACCATGCACGAGACAATTGGCGCTGCGTTTCATATGCTCTTTGTTTGGCTAGTATGTTTGGGCGCGTAAAGAGGCAGGTATGTTGATAGGACGAAGTCCCCAAGAACAGCCATTCTGACTATCTGTACATGAGAAAAAAATGTACGTCACTACTTCCGTAAAACCTCGTCGATATCAAAAATGCAGCGTCGCCGACTCTTTCTGAGATGCGGATCCAAGTTTTGATTCAGTCCTCCATGGCGGAGGAGGTAGTTTCGTCCTGTTAAAGGTAATAGCGCGCAGTTGTCTTGGGAAGAGCAAATTTGAGCAGCCAGGGTTGTAGCAATTTCCCGGGGGTGACATAGACTTCCTTGTCGTCCTGACTTTCTTTCTTGCTGAGCTCTACACCGTTCTCACCTTCCTCATCATCTTCGGCATCTGTATCTTCGCTCTGACTAGGAATATAGCTGCTGTCATCGAGATCACTTATGTCATCGGGATCGCTCTCTGGGTCGCTCTTCTTCTGCGCTCCCCGCCCCGCTCTCCGATCCGTTGCTCTCTTCCGCTTCTGTTTCTTCATCCAGATCAAAAAAGAGGCATTCTGGATTTTCGACGCGAAGAATTACATGAACTCCGATTTCCTCCAAATCAAGGCCATTTTCAAAGAGTGCATTGTCGAGACGAGGCCAAACGTGAGTGGGAACAGGCAAATTGTCGATACAATCGTGATCGAAACGAAAGTCGAAGATGAGAAGAAGCTTCTTAACAGGGAGCTGCTCTGGAGATAGGGTTTCGAGAATGGAAGAGAGCCACAAGGGGCCTTCCCCGCTATCATTCCAGTCATCGATAACGAGGTGTAAATCGAGAGCGGTGCAAAGCGGGAGATGAACAGTGTCAAAATTACGAGGAGCACGAGGGCCTGCTCTGTCTGTGATGCCATTACAATACTGAACAGACAGACAGAAATGACTCACATGTGCCCACTTCATGCTCACCCAAGTGCAATCGCGACACAGACTGGGCCAGTGGAGAGTGGAGAAAAGCTATGATTCTGTCCGATATCACCATATTAAATGCGCCTGTGGCGGTAGAAATCGCCATTCTCTTGAGGCTCCCTGGTAGAAGGACAGGTGATGCAGAGGATGCCAAAAGATCCATTACTTTGTAATCCGAGGGTGTCGCCAACTTAACGATTAAGCGCTCGATCGGCAGCTTAAGAGCTGTTTTTGGCTGAAGGTCGTGATAGAACGACTGGGGATCCTCCCATGCCACAGCTCTCAGTTCATTGAGTTTGCCAACCATGGAAAAATGCCCGATGATCGGAAGAAACTCATTAAACTCGTCTATGTGAAGGTCGGATATAAGGAGGGAGCTAAGCGATGGGCTTGAGCGGAGGATGGTCTCAAATTCGTGGAATTCCATGGACATGTCATAGAGGTGAATTCCGTGAGATTGGCATGGTTGGCGAAGGCAGTGAAGAGGGAGACCTGGACCTGGCGTCGGGTGAGTTGAGGTTGACGATGTTCAACGTCTGTCAGTTTAATGCCGTTCAGGTTCCCCATCTTTCCAAGGACAAAAACAAAGTTGGGCAAGGCAATATTTGCGTTGCGGTCCTGGTCATCAAGAACCAATATCCTGAGATCGACGTTGCCAAGCTGTCGTTAGATGCGAAGAGGGCGCGAAGTTTAGAAATGTCATTGTCAAGATCCGACTCAGATGTGCCTCCTCTAAACCTGACAACCCGAAAAATCAATGCTGTGGCTCGTTTGCCCACTTCTCGAGAGGTCAACGACAGATTACACAAGTCTTTCATACTGGTACCCGAAGAATTGTAAACCTCGTCGGTGAACTCGAGAGGCAGCACTTGGTGTCCCTATGGATGCGATGAGAATGTGCAACAGAGAACAATCGCAAGCCTACGCACAGGGCGAGTAGTCGCCATTGTGGAAGAGTTTTGTTAAGCTTGAGATTTTTCAATCGGACTCGACATTTGACTGGAATATTATAGCATAGTGATCTGCCCCTATAAAATAATGGCTACTCAGTTCGGAATTCCCTCTCTAAGAGCAATTCAAGGTTGGGGGGAAAGTATAGTGGACCCGATCGTTAGGTCACCCAACTCTAACGCAAAGCAAATGCACAGAACTGAGCACGGAACACAACTCACAGCTATCATCAGATAGTCCCAGAGCGTCGTTGAGGAGACGGTTGGCAGACAAAGTATGGGAACTGCAATGTACCTGAATCGCCGTGGGACCGAAAGGAAAGAGAAGCTTCAATTCCAACTTTGCACGAAGCGGCAATTCCCAAGATTCAACGTCAACTTTTCTCTTCGCGATTTAGGTGTCTCTTTGATTTGCCCGCGTAGCCATAATTATGCGTGTAAGAGTGCTTGCTTTCAGGGAAAGACTGGACTGGACTTTGCCTGAAGAAGGCATAGAGCTAATGTGACCGTCTTCGAAATCAAAACCGAAGACAAACACGAACGCAAGTGTTGTTCTGAATTCGAAAAGTCTTCAGGTCCAGTGTGAAAAGTAACCTGTAGCACATATAAAGTTGCACTTCATACCAGGGACGTTGCTGCAAGAAACCGAGGCAATGATCGTCACAAGGAGCCTGGAAAACGCCGGGCTTCTTGTGTAAGAAGTTCTCCTGCATCTGCGTCTGCAGAAGAAAGAATCTGGTGCTTACGAGAACCAAAGCAGTTATTGCTCTTGTTCTACAACATTAAAGCTCTGCCGTATGGAAGACACGGTCGCTGTCGACTTCGTGAAAACGCAGTCGTAATCGTCTCAAGGGGAGGCGGGCATTCCGATCCACCAACATGTCTAAATTTAGGAAGGACCTACTAGGATACGCGATGCTTCACTTGAAATCTCCCCAAATATCTCCAAAGACATCATCCTTCTTCTGTACTGTCGTCGTCGTTATAGCCCCCGCACTAGCGAACGAGCCAAAGAGATCACTCGACGCCTGATTAGTCCCGTTTGATGGCGCAGGCGCTCCCCATATTGCAGCACTGCTAGCAAACAAAGAAGGCTGCTGCTGCTGCTGCGAGGCCGGGGCGCCCCAAAGATTTTGCTGGGCAGCGGGAGTTGTTGCCGTGTTCCATCCTGAACTGACGCCCCACATGCCTGTACCACCCGTTCCCATCATGCTTGTTATCTGCTGCTGCTGTTGGGGCTGAGGTTGTCCCCAAGGCGAGATGGGTGCAGGTGCAGCAGATGGGGGAGAAGAGAACAAAGACAGGATGTCCTGCTTGACGTCTTTCTTCATCTGAGGATCCTGCTGCGGAGATGAAGATGTTGAAACAGGAGAATGAAAGTCGAGTGAAAAGAGGTCATCGCTTGGTCTTGCTTGCGGTGGTGGCGGGGATGGAGCTGGAGCAGTAGCAGGAGGGATAAGTTGAGTCTTTTGCTGTGACGCGTAGCTGGCGGAAAGAAGATGGTGGGGCTGGGGTTGACGGTTGGTCACAGGAACGCGAGCAGGGCTGGCGCGTGCAGTTTGGAGCGCCGGGGTAGCTGGTTGCCGTTGCTGTTGTGATAGTGGCGGAGGCGCAGCATCTGATCCGTTTTCCAGTATCGATGGATCTCGTGGTGGGGGTCCTTCCATTGCCCACCGACGTGATTCATATTTAGATCGTATAAAGGATTCCATTTTACTGCAATATTCAAAGTTAGGGTACATTCCCGTTCATTGAAGGCCACGAACTGATCAGGAGGGATATGTCCAGCTTTGAGATGCGCTTCCCAGTAAAGATTCGCTCGGTGGTTTCCCCATTTTTGGATGGACTACACATATCAGAAAACATAGAATTGGACGGCACGCTAACAGCATACCTCCATTTGCTCCGGGGTCCAGACGTCCAGGTCTACAGACTTGACACGACTGATATGGGTGCCCATGCCACGATGAATGCCTGAACACCGTATACAGAGAAAGACGCCACTTGAGCTTTGCGTGAGCTTGCAGTTCAGTTCGACAGATATAAAACCTAATACATGTTCCAGGATGCCCATCGAGGATCTACACAAGCATGAATTTCGACTTCGAAATATCAGTCTGATAGGCGCACCATTTCGCTTGCAGTCTGCACACAGCTTATTTTCTGGTTTCTTTACTAGCTCTCGTAGTGTCTTTGTGAATCGCTCTGTGGTCGCTTTGTCCTGGCGGGACATGATGACGGTAAGCTATCAAGGAGGCAACCACGCGTCGTTCCTCGATAGCTTGTATTTGGCCCTGTTTCCTATGGGTGACGATAAATGCTTCCCGAAAAGGAATTGAATGTCGATCCGATCTCCATCATCTCCGAGTCCTCGAGCTCAGCCGCAACTCTGATTTTCTTTATTCCAAAGGACATCATATACAGATTATGGCGCATTCTAGAAAATAGCATGCCACTCTGGGTGGATTAACTAGTGGTCATGTCTAATAACTATTCTACTATTTTTATATGTCTTTAAAAACTTTTTGAGTCTTGGGAAATTCTCTTATTCTTGATATGGATATCAAATTTCCGCCTGTCAGTAAGTAGCCTAACTGACTATACCGTATCCAAGTATGGCTACATAGAAGCTCGTCTGTCTATCTATATAGTATATTTCTACCGAAAAAAGAAAGAATGGGTAGTGCAGTGCCCACAGGTTCGATCAGCCAGGAACGTGGAATCGTCGATTCAGGGGAATTCTTGTATGCAGAAGAGCATAAAATTTACTATAATTTAACGAGCTTTACAACAAAAGTCCCGAAACTATATGCAAGTCCATCCCTAAATCCTTTTACGCGATACGATAACAAATATCAGGAACACTCAAGCACTGGATGCTTCAGTAGACGCTACAGATTGCGTTAGTGGTGGACCTCAAGCACAAGAGGCCAGATAAATACTCGCCAGAAGATACGGTCGCGGTGACTTCGTCAATGAATGACCAGGTGATGTTCACTATACGAGTTTAGATAAGAAATGCAATATGATTCGAGTGACTCACAAATTCCCGCATCGAGCGATCCTGCCAGGGCTTCGAAGGCAGCAACAGAGAGGTAGGCATCATTCTCGGACGAATCGCCGACGGTGACCTCGATGGAAGTAGAATTGTCGTCGGTCAGGGAGACAATAACCTATGAAAGACATATTATTGAGCCATTCCAAACTTGAAGAGGTTGCGTGTCACTCACCGACCTGCCGCAGTTATTAGTGTAGTCGGCGGTCACATACTCGGAACTCAATCCAATGATATAGTCAGTATCGTTGAAATATACACCGCAGGCAGTGAGGGTGCTATTCTAATGGATGGTCAACTTCCCATATTAAATAGAAGACGAAATCCTTGCCTGGAACCCGTAGTAAGCTTCAACGGACTCGGAGCGTGCTTCAAGTGTTGGACTTGAAAGACGGCTCTTCAAGTGCCTCTTGAGGCTGTTGTCATGGACGGTACCAGCAAAGACAGCGGAGGCGAAAGAGAGAAGAATGACTTTGGCAGAGAAAAGCATGCTTGGAGAACCTGTGTTTCCGGAGATAAAAATACAGATAGGCGTAGAATGAGAAAGAGGTGCTTACACAGAGGGAGTGGGATGTGGAAAGAGTGGTGGTGAGCTCGAAAGTGAGGCAAATAGAAAATAATCGATAAAGATTGTTCGAGAAGGACCCGAAGCTTTTGTATTCCTAGGAGAGTGCTGCGCTGCCTGCGCTCTCGCAGCAGTTGCACAGGAAATCTTTAATTACAGGGATCTGCCATTTTCCGTAGCAGTTACCGCGGGCCTCAGACCGGTCGGTGTTAAAGCATATCAATCTAGGCCTACAATGAACATGAATAACATTGAGGCTGCTAGAGATCCTCCTAGCACAAGCATATAAGCATGTACTGACAACTCCTTTATAGGGAAAACAAGTAGAACGTCCAATTTCAGAGAGATTTCAGCTGCACGATGGTTGTTGGGTGGGCGGGCCGGCGCGATCGCGTCTGATCGGGAGTCCCACAAAAGGTACATTGTCTAAGCATGCCTTTCCTCCTGTATACATTCTCCACCACCCGCACACCATTTACGCGTGTTGTACTCAAATTACTGCTGCGTTTCCCTGAAAACATGTAGGCACCACCGAAAAATGCCGAATTTCTTATATTTCCATGGCTGCGCGCAACAAATCCGACCTAAATTCTTGATCTAACATTCATTATCAGTGTGACAGTCAGGCTGTTCATAACACTGGAGGGACCTGATCTGCTGAACTTGCAAAAATAACATCAGTTTGGGACAACGTCGTGATGCCATACAGAGGAGTACTTTGCTATTTATGCCTCCGGGAAAGCCGAGATCGCTATGGGCAAGATTGTTTCTGCGCCCAAAATTCGGGGCCTGATGATTGTAGACAGGGCACTGTCATAGTTTTCCTGCAATGGTGATTCTTTATTTCAGTCAGTAGCGATGGGACGGAGAAGCTTGCGTCCGTCGAGTTGGTATCACCAGTGGACAGATGCAGTTTTTGGCGCCTCAGCACCAAAAAGTTCCCAATCAAGAGGTGTTTATTTTAGCATAGGTCGCTGGTAATCACGTTGTCTACAAGCCTCTCTACCACTTCCCCACCGAAAATTGGTGAATTCATTGAGCGCGTTGATAGATGACTTATCAATTTCCGCATGTTATCTGCATGGTAGATCACCATGAACTGGTCAGGCCTTGTCCAGGCGCAGCAAAATGGCCTTCTCCTCGTGCCTGAAATACGAGAATGGTGGAAAGTCCTAGTTCCAGATGATGCCTGGAATTCAGAGTATTGGCTGTGTTGAAATGGTTTACTTTGTATTGGAGTCATGGGTGTAGGTTATACACCTGATGAAAGATGAACGGATTTCCTGGCCCACAAGTACTGTATTCCGGTACAAGTTGAACCGTGCGTGGCAACTCGGCTCCGCACCAAGTGATGTCAAGCACCTCTAAAGTATGCGGCACTGCCACCTCTCCCTTCTTCATCCCGTTTTCTACTGCCATTTTTCTGCGTATCTCCTGGCTTTGTGCAGAATACGGTTTTTTCTAACCAGATGTTCCAGAAGGAGAAACCCGTTCATTCGTTGTATGTGAAACGTCTCTGTCAGGTTTTTTAAGTATTGACTTGGAGCAGAATCGCAGGCGCGTCAGCTGGTGCTATTGAGGCGTATGTTCTCCTCAGACGATAGATTTCGATTCCTCATGATGGGAAGTTTTATCACATACCCTACAGAATTTGTCAAAACACGGTCGCAATTCGGTGGAAAGGTCTGGCATTTGTGATTCTTGTGCGCGCCCTAATGGCATCTACTGCAGAGACAAGGGCCCATAACGATTATCAAAGAGACTCTGAAGAACAAGGGCATCGTTGGACTTTACTCTGGATGCTCAGCACTAGTCATCGGCAATGCTACCAAGGCTGGCGTGCGGTTCGTGAGTTATGATCATTTCAAGCAAAAATTGGCAGACTCTCAGGTATGTTTCAGTTTTGTCATTGATATTGCTACATCTGATGTTGATTTGAGGGCAAAGTGAGCGCACCACGGAGTCTTGTTGGTATGGTTTATCGCACCTCAGCGTTGTGTTACATGCTGATGCAGTTGGCTACAGCGGGTTTGGGCGCGGGCATGATGGAGGCACTACTTGCCGTGACGCCATCAGAAACCATCAAGTGCGGGTTTTTCGCTTTATTGTCCACCGTGTACTCATGAAGGTTTCAGAACGAAACTCATAGATGATGCCAATCGACCGAATCCACAGTACCGCGGTCTCGTACATGGAACAATATCCATAGTACGGCAAGAGGGCATCACGGGGATATATCGTGGACTATGGCCGACAGTGAGTTCAGCTAGTCCGTGCTGCGACACGAGGATAACGCTCTACACAGATGATGCGGCAAGGCGCTAATTCTGCTGTTCGCTTTACGACGTATTCGACACTGAAACAGTTTGTTCAAGGCACAGCTCGTCCCGGACAAACATTACCTAGTACCATTACCTTTGGCATCGGTGCTATTGCTGGGCTAGTAACGGTCTACACTACTATGCCTTTGGAGTACGTCCTTTCTACTGGCCTTTTGATCGAATACTCATTCTGGAATAGCGTCATCAAGACTCGTATGCAGTCATTGGAAGCACGTTCGCAGTATCGCAATTTTGCTCACTGCGCGTATCGGATATTTACAGAGGAGGGGATCCTGAGGTTCTGGACCGGGACTACCCCAAGGCTCGCTCGGCTGGTGGTAAGTGATTTAGTCTGCTCCATTTGAACATAACCAAGATACACACACAGATGAGTGGCGGTATCGTGTTTACTGTGTACGAGAATATAATCAAGGTTCTTGTCGGTAGAAGCCCATGAAAACAGGTAGCACCTTCATATAATTTGAATCGCCTATTTGCTATATTCAGCGATCGTCATCACACCGTCACGGCAGATACCACTTGGGCAATGGGCACGCCGGACGCAAGTACTATCGATGTGGCACTACGACATCCTTCCATTTGCTAAACCACTCACACGCTTAAGCTGAGCTTATGCACTTGGAACACGCTCGCAGTAGAGCTTTAAAAACCTGTAAACAGTATGACAGTATTAGCAGCGCCTCCGACAGACTTACACCTCCCGAACCATAGGCACCACATAAAGTATTTGAAGCACATTATAAAACAAACATAAGGGCAGGGCGAAGGTAACAGTCGATCTTTTGGCAATCGGTCCTTGGAGGAATTGTACATCGCTAACTTGGTCAAACAGTCGAACGAGATTCTGCCCGATAACTCCGCCTACACATCCCTCGCAACTGAGCCAAACTCGCAGTCCCCGTGCAGCTCTATAGCGCATGCTCCGGCGACTCTACGATCTCTCCGTGTTTTTACTTCCGTCCACCATGGCCACCACGAGTAGCCCATGCATTTCTCTTCTTAACTTGAGACTTGAGCGTCCCCCTCCAGGTAAAGCTTGTCTCACCCTCGTCACCATATATACCCGCGTACAAGAGACTTTATACCATAAGGTCAGTGTTTAGTGCGTCTCGTCTCAAAGTATTGAATGACGAGCGATATGTAGTACTTAACTTGGGTGCTGGTGACAGCTGCGATACAGCTACCATGGATGAGAGTCCACCGAAAATGAAAAAGGCTTTTAAGTTGAAGAAAGTCGTCGCGTCTATCCGAAACATCGAGCTAACCTTCTACCGCATCCATTTAGTGGCCTTCGTCTTCATTCCGCTCATATCCTCAGGAATCTTCTACGGCTGCAACGGCAGGCTCCGCATCAGCTACCTGGATTCGCTCTTTATGTGCTATTCCGCAATGACACTGACTGGGCTTACGACGGTGAACTTGTCGACGCTGACCGTATGGCAGCAAGTCATGCTTTTCTTGCTGATGATGGTGGTAAGTGAGTGCGGCAGGGTGTAGCAATGCCTTATTGATGTATGCAGGGCGATATCACGACCGTATCATGGATCATGGTGCTGGTGCGAAAGTGAGTGAGTTCTCTTGCTGTGTTATTTTCCTAATGCTATCCCAGGCACTATTTCCGAACGCACTGTAAAAATCTCCCCGATCGGATGAAGATTTTTCCTACACACATTGATTTCCTTGCGTCGATTTCTTCCCCCATCGCCGCCTTTAGGCCTCATGATGTCATCCCGGTGGCCGGCAAAACCGCCCCACAGCTCATTTTCCATCAGCCGACGCCGGTGGCGACAATGTCCCCAGTGCCCACCACTGACGAGACGGCAGCAACGTACGTGAACGGTAGCAGAATCGAGGAGGGCGATGGCGATAACGTGCTTTCCGATGTTCATACGTTTACCTCATCACCTCGCGCAGCCACCCTGCACCTTTCGCCAGTCCAGAGCCGCGCCTCGGCCCACCGTGGCGTAGACTTCGATCTCGCGACATCAATGACTTTGTCTATGCGCCAGAGAAGGATGAGTGCCCTCCGTGCTGCCGTCCCACTTCCGACCACAGTGTTAAGCAACCGGGACACATCTGGAAACACAAAAGAAACGTGGACGAACGTATCTGGACCGATACAGGACGTCAAGAACCTGTTCAAACGCTGGGCTCCAGGTGTATATAGGAAGTTTCAACGCAATATGACCACGCCATACAAGTCTACTTTGGAAGCTGACAGGACCAAGTGGCTTAATTTCGACCTAGACACGGGCCGGAATTCCAACTTTTACACAGAAACGTTGACGGACGAGCAGTTGGATATGATTGGGGGCGCCGAATATCGGGCGCTAAAGGTTCTCAGTTATCTTGTGCCTACTGTGCGTGCGTTGGCTCACATCAGCGCCGGCCTTCTAACCTCCATCTAGTATTTCTTAGTATCTCAAATTATCACCTACCTCATAATCGCACCCTGGTTATCGACTTCGTCGACTTATGACAATGTATTTGAGGCACAGCCCCGTCTCGTCAAAAAGCCATGGTATAGAACTGTGCATCAATTACACTCGGTACTGATGTAAATATTCCTAGGTTCTCGCTCTTCCAAGTTATGGCGGCCTACACCGGTGGTGGTCTATCCTTGGTAGATCTGTAAGTCGAGCTACATACGCGTGTCGGGTGCTGACCGGCCATTTTCAGAGGGATGGTCCCCTTCCAGACCGCGTATCTCATTATTTGTGGGCTTTTCCTTTCTGTGCAGTTGGTTGTTCTTATAAAGAACGTAAATTTACAGTTCCCATGATGTTTCTCATCTTAATAGGCAATCACGCCCTGGTATGTTCGCATACCTTTGTCAATAATTATGCGCTAACTTCCTAGCATTGTCTTCAGCCGATCTTGTGAGTTCAAAGTAATGATTTGTTGGCGATCCCTCACGTGCGCCCTACAAGTTTGCGACTTATAATGTGCTTTTATTCATGCCTTTTGTTTTGTTTGCGGACACTAAAGTAGTAATCCAGATGGATATTCTCCAAATTTACCGAACCGGGATCAGATCTGGATAAAGCATTGGACTTCCTTCTTCATCACCCTCGACGGTAAGCCGGTCTTTAGCGGTATAATTATACATAACTGACTTTGATGACAGGTGCTATTTCTACCTGTATGAGCACGCTCCTTGCTGCTTGAACGGGTCCAGTCCTCCTGATATCTCCACTTAGGTTTCCCAGCCACCAGACCTGGTTTTTAGTTATCGTTCTGATCCTCATGAGGTTATTCGCTTCCCATCTCCTGGTGCGACATTCTTATACTGACACTCTTCTCGTGATAGCGTAGTGGAATGGGTCGCGTTTGAAGTGTTGAGTACGATCGGTCTGCCTCACAATTTCCGTTCGCTTGATCTGATGACCATCTAGATACCGGGTTGGAGTTTTATGACGCTATGTCGACCGGGGCTAAAATCGTGACGGGCTTGTTCCAGGGACTGGCAGCTCGTGCATCCGGATTTACAATCGTCCCTTTGGCTTCAATTGCCCCTGCACTCCAGTGCGTTACTGACTGAGTACCCGATCATGTTCTATAATGAACATCCTATAGGTTCTTATATGTGGTGATGATGTACATTGCTGTACGTTTTTCTGTCTTGTCCTTCCCAGCTTATCTGACCGTGTTGTAGGTGTATCCTGTAGGTTCTTCTGTGCGGTTTTGATATTGTATATTCTGAGATCCCCTCACTAGGTCGCAATGAGTATTCGCTCGACCAATACGTAGGTGTTAGTGCAGCTCTAGGAGTTTACTTCTAATTTCACGACATCAGGTATGAAGAAGGATCGCTTGGCGTATTCGAAGAACCGTTACTGGATGAGGAAGAATTTGAAGACAAAGACAAGGAACTTGGAGATCCTAAGGACAAGGAGCCCCGACAGCGTGTGGCAAGGTATCTAGGCTGGCACTTGAGCAGGCAGATGTCTGATGGTATGTCTGTCATCTACTCCCGGATCTGATCCTGAAGAGGGATATCTCATTTGGTATGCCAAGATATCTGGTGGATGGTCGGGGGCATCTTCCTTGTTGCCATTATAGAACGAGACAGCATCCTAGACGATAATGAGAAGTGGTTCAATATGTTCCGAGTGCTTTTCGAGCTGGTCTCTGCATTCAGTGGGATCGGGATGAGCCTTGGGTTCCCTTCGGTATATTTTGTCTTCAGTCTCGGCTGTGATGCGATGTTGATATTGGATACAGGATAATATGTCATTTGTAGGTGTGATGAGACCGCTATCAAAGCTGGTCATCACTGTGGTGATGTGCGTATCTCCAATGCGCGTTTTGAACGCGCCACTAATATCTTGTTCTATTAGGGTACGCGGACGACATCGCGGTCTTCCTGTGGCCATTGATCGGGCGGTGAAACTTCCTCATGAGCTCGTGACGAAAGGTAGGAATGCGGGGAAGGGGAAGGATAATGATTTGGAACCGGTGGAAGAGATAACAGGTACCCCTCGTGATGTGTCGTAGCTTTTTGGATACCCGATTTCTTTGCTTTGCTCTGGAGTTTCATATCTTCATAGGTGTATATATATAGACACACGAACACTATTACTTAGAGACTCGGATCCACATTGTCCCCGTATTTACGGGATTACGGATGGTTTATACAGGTACTATAACCATGCCATAAGTATAGGGTGGCAGGCCCTTGTCTTTCGATAAATCACTCAGATATATTCCAGTATCTGAGTGTTTCTCAGTAACTCAGTACTGTAACATATCCCAGAAGATACAGAGTCTGTGTGCAATGCAATGAGCATTGCATTTCCCCCCACGAAGCCAGACAGTGTACCTTATCCTGCCTTGAACCAGGCCCTAGGGGTCTACATCGATGCTTGACTAAGCTGGAAAGAATAAGGAGCAGTAGCTATAAAGAAAGGTGACCAAAAGGTGACGACTGGATAGTGCGGTTCCGAAGACTGGCTCAGGGAGCTCAGGAATGTCTCGGAAAGAGGCGAACGAAAAGGAAACGGAAGGACAGCAAAGTAGTATCCACGCGGTGAAATGCCTCTCCTCGATAGAGAGGAAAGCGGCAATACTTATAACCGGGATGTTGCGTATCACAGCAGCGGATGTCTGGGATATTCATGCCAATCTACTCCCTATGAAGGAACAAGTAGAGGTATATCAACACCGTGCCCCCAGGATATCTGATGTACAAGCGGATAGGACGAGTAACAAACCAATATGTGAAACGCCACAAATCCGCGCTACCTGGTTTACGAGACTACCGCGCTACATGAGTTAGCACGAGATTTTGGAGTCCAGCAAGATGAAATGGAAACCATCAAGGCAGTGCGATTCCCACAACACTGGAAATCAAAAATGAAGATAGAGACGGTGGAGCCAATGCAAGAGACTACTGCAAGGGATAGAATTGATAACAGCGAGGTCAAGGCATACGGACATGGATCAGGAATTGATAGAGGTATAGGAGCAGCTGCGGTGGTATATTGAGGAGGAAGGAAAGTGAAGACGTTGCGCATGAGAGGATCGGCAAAGAAACACGAGGTATACGACGGCGAAGGAATATCTCTAACGCTCTGCACAGAACCACTGCGAAATATGACCAACATCTAGAGTGCTACCCTCAGCGTTGACAACATAGTCGCTATACAAGCAACTACATTGGCAAAACCTGCCCCATCACACCACATATTCAATCTTTTCCACAAACATATTGACATGGTCCACCGACGACATCCAAAATATTTCCATCAGTCTGCTGGGTCCCTGGACATCAAGGTATTGCAGGCAACGAAGTGCCAGATGACGAAGCGAAGGCAGCAGCCCGAGGTGATGTCAGTGAGCTGCAGGATTTCCCAGCGCCGCTGCGGAAACCCGTCCCCCACAATAAAACATCATTACTCCAGGAGTACTATGCGAAGCAGAAACGAAATGCCGACTGGACCTGGAGAAAGTCAGCCCGCTTCTCCAGGTTCCGTACCATCGACTCAACAACTGCTTAGCAAGTTGCATGCTGGTACAGCCTCTGGCCACTTCCTTACCGCGCAAGATCATTAGCACACAAGTGCCGTACTGGACATATGGGGCTAAACCGCCATCTCTCCAGTCTGTCGCGTCGAATCACTTGCATATCCGAAACGCTCATACCCAATGAATCTGTGCATCGTTACCTCATGAGATGTCCTGCATACTTCATCGAACAGAACACCCTACAGCAATCTCTCGGCATTAGAGGAACTGCAATGATAATCAAGCACGTACTGTCAAGCTGGAAGAACTCATCCCAATACCTTATTTATCGACACTTGTCGCTTTGAAAGCACGTTCGGTACCCTCTCAGAAGTTGAGATTGAAGGTGAAGTGGATGGATATAAACCTAACCAAGGTGAAAACAAACGTGGTGCAGCAGTAAAAGTGATAAGGGTTAGTCTTCCACCTCAGAACCGTACCATTCTGATAGCAGGGGAGGTGGGGCAGAATATCTCGCATGGAGTACAAAGATACTCGCCAGTTAAGATACGTAGGAGTATAGTTTTACCCCAGAGTAGCAGAGCAGTAGCATGAGTCGACCATACGCTAGCGTGTAGAGTAGTACATACATACGCATTGGAAACCAAAAAAGGCCAGGCCAAGCCGGGCCCCGTACATGGCTACCTGAGGATGAGGCTGAGAATCAGAATGGGCCTCGGTACGTTTCAAGACTGAGAATTGTTTCTCTTGACCAGTGAAGAACAACTTATTATCCTATCCTGCTCGATATCGAGCAGAGTCTCTCGGGCCAGTTTTGTAGTGGCAAAGTAGTGGTTCTTGATGTTGAAATTGTCTATTTGAGATGTTCGGCGGCCATATTTGTCTTTTGCCTCCGCCCACCACCACGAGCAGCTCATGCATTATTTCTCTTTCTGACCGGTAGAGCCCGCCTAGAGGCGAAGTTTATTCTGTCCTCGTCACCGCATATACCCGCGTACGAGAGAATTGATATCATAAGGTTAGTGTTTAATCTGTCTCGTCTCGGAAGGTTGCGTTGATGAGCGATATGTAGTACTTAACCTGGCTGCTGGCGGCAGCTGGCAGCTACCATGGATGAGAGTCCACCAAAAATGAAAAAGGCTTTCAAGTTGAAAAACCCTGTCGCGTCGATCCGAAGCATCGAGCTAACCTTCTACCGCGTCCATTTAGTGGCCTTCGTCTTCATTCCGCTCATATCCTCAGGAATCTTCTACGGCTGCAACGGCAGGTTCCGTATCAGCTTCCTGGATTCGCTCTTTCTATGCTATTCCTCAATGACAGTGACGGGGCTCTCGACGGTGGACTTGTCGACGCTGACCGTATGGCAGCAGGTCATGCTTTTCTTGCTGATGATGGTGGTGAGTGAGTGCGTCGAGGGGTAGCAATGTCTTGTTGATGTATACAGGGCGATATCACGACCGTTTCATGGATCATGGTGCTGGTGCGAAAGTGAGTGAGCTCTGTAGCTGTGTTATTTTCCTAATGGCATTGCAGACATTACTTCCGAACACACTGTGAAAATCTCCCCGATCGGATGACGATTTTTCCTACACGCACTGCTTTCCTTGCATCGATTTCTTCCCCCATCGCCGCCTTCAGGCCTCGCGATGTCATTCCGGCGAATGGCAGATACGCCCCACAGCTCAATTTCCATCAGCCGACGCCGGTGGCGACAATGTCCCCAGTGCCCACCACTGACGAGACGGCAGCAATGTACGTGAAAGGTCGAAGAAGCGAGGAAGGCGATGGCGATAACGTGCTTTCCGATGTTCACACGTTTACCTCATCACCCCGCCCAGCCACCCTGCACCTTTCGCCCGTCCAGAGTCGCGCCTCGGCCCGCCGTGGCGTAGATTTCGACCTCACAACTTCTATGACGACGTCTATGCGTCAGAGAAGGATGAGTGCTGCCCGCGCTGGTGTCCCGTTTCCGGCGAGGACCATGACAGTGTTCACCAACCAGGATACATCTGGAAACACGGATGTGCCCGGACCGACACAGTTCGTCAAGAACCTGTTCAAACGCTCGGCTCCAGGCGCATATAGGAAGTTCCAACGCAAGATGACTATACCGTACACATCTACTTTAGAGGCTAGCAGGACCAAGTGGCTTAATTTCGACCTAGACACGGGCCGGAATTCCAACTTTTACACAGAAACGTTGACGGACGAGCAGTTGGAAATGATTGGGGGCGCCGAATATCGGGCGCTAAAGGTTCTCAGTTATCTTGTGCCTACTGTGCGTGCATCGGCTCGCATCAGCGTGGGCTTTCTGACCTCCATCTAGTACTTCGTGCTATCTCAAATTATCACCTACCTAATATTCGCACCCTGGTTATCGACATCTTCGACTTACGACAGTGTGTTTGAGGCGCAGCCCCGTCTCGTCAAAAAGCCATGGTATAGAACTGTGCATCAATTACACTCGGTACTGATGTAAACATTTCTAGGTTCTCGCTCTTCCAAGTTATGGCGGCCTACACCGGCGGCGGCTTATCCTTGGTTGATCTGTAAGTCGAGCTGCAGGCGTGCGTCGGGTGCTGACCGGCCATTTTCAGAGGGATGGTCCCCTTCCAGACTGCGTATCTCATGATTTGTGAGGTTTCCCTTTCTGTGCAATTGGTTGCTCATATGAGAAATGTAAATGTATAGTTCCCTTGATGTTTGTCATCTTAGCAGGCAATCACGCCCTGGTGTGTTCACATACCTTTGTCAATAACTATACACTGACGCTCTAGCATTGTCTCCAGCCTATCTTGTGAGTTCTGGAGGTTAAAATTAATGTCATTTTGGCAAGCCCTTACGTGTACCATACAAGCATGCGACTTATAATGTGCGATTATTCTTGTCCTTTCTTTGTTCGCGGAAACCAAACAAGTGATATTCTAGATGGATATTCTCCAAATTTACCGAGCCGGAATCAGATCTGGATAAAGCATTGGACTTCCTTCTTCATCACCCTCGACGGTAAGCCGGTCTTTAGCAGTATAATTATACATAACTGACTTTGATGACAGGTGCTATTTCTACCTGTATGAAACACGCTCCTTGTGCTTGAACGGGTCCAGTCCTCCTGATATCTCCACTTAGGTTTCCCAGCCACCAAACCTGGTTTTTAGTTATCGTTCTGATCCTCATGAGGTTATTCGCTTCCCATCTCCTGGTGCGACATTCTTATACTGACACTCTTCTCGTGATAGCGTAGTGGAATGGGTCGCGTTTGAAGTGTTGAGTACGATCGGTCTGCCTCACAATTTCCGTTCACTTGATCTAATGACCGTTTAGATACCGGATTGGAGTTTTATGACGCTATGTCGACCGGGGCTAAAATCGTGACGGGCTTGTTCCAGGGACTGGCAGCTCGTGCATCCGGATTTGCGATCGTCCCTTTGGCTTCAATTGCCCCTGCACTCCAGTGCGTTACTGACTGAGTACCCGATCATGTTCTATAATGAATATCCTATAGATTCTTATATGTGGTGATGATGTACATTGCTGTATGCTTTTCTGTCTTATCCTTCCCAGCTTATCTGACCGTGTTGTAGGTGTATCCTGTAGGTTCTTCTGTGCGGTTTTGATATTGTATATTCTGAGATCCCCTCACTAGGTCGCAATGAGTATTCGCTCGACCAATACGTAGGTGTTAGTGCAGCTCTAGGAGTTTACTTCTAATTTCACGACATCAGGTATGAAGAAGGATCGCTTGGCGTATTCGAAGAACCGTTACTGGATGAGGAAGAATTTGAAGACAAAGACAAGGAACTTGGAGATCCTAAGGACAAGGAGCCCCGACAGCGTGTCGCGAGGTATCTAGGCTGGCACTTGCGCAGACAGATGTCTGATGGTAAGCCTACTCCCGGATCTAATCCTGCAGAGGAACGTCTCATTTGATATGCCAAGATATTTGGTGGATGGTCTGGGGTGTCTTCCTTGTTGCCATTATAGAACGAGACAACCTCCTGGATGATAGCAAGAAGTGGTTCGATCTGTTCCGAGTGCTTTTCGAGCTAGTCTCTGCATTCGGAGGGATCGGGTTGAGTCTTGGATTCCCTTCGGTATATTTTGTCTTCAGTCTCGACTGATGCGATGTTGATGTTGGATACAGGATAATATGTCATTTGTAGGTGTGATGAGACCGCTATCAAAGTTGGTCATCATTGTGGTGATGTGCGTATCTCCAATGCGCGTTTTGAAAGACATCACTGATATCTTGTCCTATTAGGGTACGCGGACGACATCGCGGTCTTCCTGTGGCCATTGATCGGGCAGTGAAGCTTCCTCGCGAGCTCGCGACAAAAGGTAGGAATATAGGGAAGGAGAAGGACAATGGTTTGGGACCGGCGGAAGAGATTACCGTTATCCCTCGTGATGCGTCGTAGCTTTTTGGATACCCGATTTCTTTGCTTTGCTCTGGAGTTTTGAGTCTCATATCTTCATAGACGTATATATACAGACACATGAACACTAAGTACTACCTAATTGTTGGTATATTGATGACCATAGGTTGCGGCACCTTTATTCAATCACTATGCTATCTTACTGCATGTTTTACGTGCTTGAGGGGATGTGGATAGCAGCATCTAGTTAGTCAAATTAATTTATCGGACTAGCAGCTGATTTCAGCGTACTCGTCTCTTGCGTGGTCTTCTGCTCATCAATTTTTCTTCTCTTTAGTCATCAGTCGGGTCCTGGGCCGCCTCTTGGATGGTGCTTAATCAATGCTAGCCTCATTTATGCGGACCCTCCTTTGTGCGTCTATGATCGTTCTCGACAACGGCTGTTGAATCTAATGTACCGCGCGATGCGTCTGATGTGGGCTCCTCTCCCGGCTTCGCATCATAAGGGTTACCCGGACGCGATGTTACATCTTTAACAGAGTACGGCTATTTCTCCCCGTCTCTCGACGCTGTTTCCTCAGGCCATACTTCGGCAGGGATTTAAACGGTTTGTTGTTCCATCTTGGGGGTCGTGAACATGTGAGATCAACTGGATGCCCAGCTGGTTTGTTGGGCGTAGATAGTATGAAGGCGATAAAACTTGACACTGGGACGCATTATGCGGTAGGTCCACTGAAAGCGAGCGAGGAGGAGCAGGGTTCAAAAGGGCGATCCTGTACAGAGAGTGCTATGGCTCCAGCTAATCGATAATCCGACTTAGCCACTGACTATACATCGAAGTTGACAAGCATCATCAGACCCGGAAAAAAGGCATGGTAACGTTCTTAAACTCCCTCGTTAGCGTGATTGGCACTTTGGTCGCCACAGGGTGGATAGATATATCGGGATGAATGCCAACGTTGTGGAGACTACGACAAGCCTGCCTTCGAAGAACGCCAAAATTCTTTTCCCAGCTAGCTTAGCGCTCATACCGTAATTCTGATTTAGCAATGCGGCTTTCAAGAAAGCGGTTGGGTTGTGATTCTGTCAATACCTGCCGTCGGACCTTTCAAGACTGTTTTTCTGATTCCAATGACTCCGCAAAACGAGGTAATAGGTCCTCGGTCTTCGGCATATACGTATGTAACCCTTACACGGAAGAAGCTTCGCAAGGTTGAACCATATTACCTATTTATGTTAATGATGGCATAGCATCGATAGCATCTGCAAGTAAGACATCATGGAAAACATATAGAAACTTCATATACAGGAGTACCACACCGTAGATGAACCAAGATTTGGAATTCGGGAGAAGATCACAAGGCAGAGTCGTAGGCCGTGGACGCGCCAAAATGTTCTTGAGATGTTTACACAAGTCCCCCAAGGTAGTCAGGGAGTAACACTAAGCGGCAGTGACTTGGGGGTAACCGGCCAGGCACTATAATGGCGTTGTTGCAAATTTTTTTTTAAAAAAAGAGTCATACTTGCAAATCCATTGATAGGGTAGTGAACTTCCACAAAGAGACAAGCGAGTTTTGTGCAACAATAACTGATCTAGAATCTCTGAATACTCAGAATGCAGCCTGGTGGGACTCACTAAGTCACTGGTTTCCTTTGGGTTTCCTGCCACTGGCAGCTGGTACCTATCGGTGCGACAGGTCGCGTCGCGTGCTTGAAAATCTCAGTTACACGTGCCTCCTGAACCTTAATTTAGTTTTTCCGGTGCCTTCCGGTGCGCAGTCTCGCACCTTGGCGGCACACGGAGGCAAAATACCTGACGACAACGTTTGTCCTGTGGCAAGTTCCACCGACATTTTGCCCCATTTTCATCGCATAAATGTCAAGAATGAGATAGTTGGCATCGTATTGACGTGCCAGAATATTTTCAGTGCAGGATTTCAGTGCGTCACCGTATTTTGAATCAGGCTGATCGTCGATCACCTTGGTTGACATTTGGCCTATCCTATAATCAGTTATTATAGGTATTGGCTTCAAAAATTTCGCCGTGAGAAGCTTGACCCAGCGCTCCTATGCCATTACATTAAAAAGGAACGAGGGTTGCCCAGATACCAGTCCACTCTTCGTTCTCTTCTTTCTGACGGCTTTCAGTATCAGTGTCGCAATTCAATGACGGAGGAGGAACATAAAGAAGCTGTCTTCTATCTTGGGCCCTGGGTATGCGCTCGTTCGCAGCTGCGCATTTGCAGCTTCCGTTTCTGACCGGCCGCCTGTGCATCATGTAGCTCGTGGGCCTCTGCCTCGATCTCTTCCTTCAGGGAATTTTATCATCACAGGTGAGCCGTGAGTTCGCACTTACCCACGCTACGATTAAAGACTATTGTGTAGTTCAGCAACTATTATTCATGGTACGGGAAGACGGATGGCATCAAGCTTAAACTTGCCGTTGGAATACTCGCCGTCGTCACGTCTCTGAAATCCATCCAGGTCTGTGATGCATAACCCATATTTTCATCGTCCTTCCACTAACTTCATGATGATAGTGCTTGTTTGTCGATACCTTCATTTAAAATAGAAATGGACAAGCTCATCGCATCTACAGCGCCATCGTATGGATCCAGCTGATCGACAATTTCCTTGATCTGCAGACCGCAGTCAATTTGAGGTACGACGCAAATCATTTCTACTATATTGTGTCCCCTGACGCGTCGTGTTCAAGGTTCGTTAAGTGGTACCAAATCGGTGTGTAATTGCCGTAGTTCCTGCTGACTCGACTTATGCAACACTCAGGCAATCCTTTAATGGTCGCGTTCATTGGTTTCTACGTACAAATGTACTTCTGCTACCGGCTGTGGGTGGTGTCGAAGTATTGGTGGGTTCCCCTTCCTATCATCTTCCTTTTCCTGTTCGCTCTCATTGCCGCTATGGTAGTGGTAAGTTGACTATTCTATTCTACAGCTCTCTTTAATTTAATGGATTCACATATTTATTCTTAGACGCACTATGTCGCAATATTCGATCCCAGGTTGGCCAATTGGCGTATGGTCTTTCTCATCACTGCATGTGGAGCCGAGTTGATGTAAGAGTTCACAGTGTCCGCCCATTACGCTACCGTCTTTGGTACTCATCATTTGATTTCTGCATTTTTTTCGTTGACTCACCGTATTTCATCAGTTGCCGACTTGTTATTATGTACAGCGACTGCCTATTTCCTCTTGAAGACGAAAAAGAACGTTCTACCACAGTGTGTATCCTTTTTTGAGCGGCACATTAAGTTTGCTCACCTCTGCTCTATAGGACAGTGGGACTCATTAATGCCCTCGTCCGTCTGACTTTCCAGACCGCGGCACCGGCTGTTATTTGGTATGCCGCTATTCCCGCTTACGAAACTTCTATTGATGAAACCAAACCGTCTTCCAGTGCCCTCCTCAACTTGATATTTATATACCTTCAAAGTGATGAGACCAAGAGCATTTCAAACGCCTTCATTCAGGCCCTCCCCAAACTTTACGCCGTCAGCATGATGTGGACGTTGAATTCGAGGAGGAGCATCCGCGTTTCTCACGGAAGCGGAAAGAGCGGGAGTACTAGTAACGAGCCTTCTGGACCAAGGACCGATTATTCACGCTCTCGGAGGACCAGAGGGCCAGATGATATTGCCATGGGTAATATTCAGGTGGTTACTCACACTGAAACTGTCCGCGTACGTTTTCCTATCTTCGGCATTACTGTCAGACTCATGGCGGCGTTCAGGTTACCGATATGTTTGGCGAGGAAAATCAAGTGATTAATGGGAAGCTAGGCAACGTCATTGATGATGAAGAGTCGTTGAAGTCGTCTGTTCGCAAAAATTGAATCACTCCCGCCCTTTCTCCTCAAGAATATTGGCACTCTAGATCTCCAACGTTCGATATTTTTTGTATACCGATAATCCGTGACATGATATATCCAATATATTTATTTAGATAATTAACCTCGCCTGAGAGGGAATAAACATTATTCTGTCAAACGTCCAACTCAAATAAATTGACGCGTATTTCATCTCGCGCACAATCCATTGCGGGCTAGATTATAAAGAGCCTCAAATGGAGCGAGGGTCGAAACCAGAGACAGCTTGATGACAACCAGAGTGTTGCAGCACGTCGAATTACCAGAGGCCCGCCAACTGCCTCAGGAAATCGTTCAAGCATGACGGGTAGTTCAGCTTTAAGACGCCTCTACCGACATCCCCTCCGATCGACAAGATGGTACGTCGAGGTTCAGCAATGCGGCCTCCTGTAGTGAATCAACCGTAACAAGCACCCACGATACATCAGGAAAAGGCAAGTCGGGTCAATTATTAAATTAAAGCACTAATGATTTTTACCATCACAGGATAGTAGATGGAAGACTAGACGCTCCCCACACGCATGGAACGAATACGGTCTCGAAGTCCTTCGACGCTGCAGTTACATTGCAGACAAAAAGTAACAGACACAGCCCGAAAATCAACCACCATCTACCGAGAAAAACGGCGTACCACCATCCGTCTTAAGGGAATCCAAATATCGCCGCATCATAAAATCAGAGGACATTTCCCCCTGTCGTACGCGCATCTGTTCATGGTTTCAGCAGCAGCCTCATCATGTTTCTCATCCAAAAGTGACGCGCCAATCAGTTCCCGACGCGGTGTAGTACGGGACCGACCGTGTACGGCTGCCCATTCCGATCCAACAACATTCACCATTTTCCTTCCATAATTGTTCTCCGTCGATCCAACATCCTCGGACTCGGCTTCGTGAATTGCATCGATACTCACATCGTCGCCCTTGGGGCGTGGCGGTGATTATCAGAATTGCCACATTCAGCTCTCCAGAGAGGTTTCTCGAGATCGCATGGCACAGTATTATCAAAGTGCTAGTCCTTTGCATAAGCGACGAATTCAGTGATGTTGTAGTAGGTATCCAGAAATAGGGCCTGGAACAATTCGGCGGGATTGATGATGTTGCACCTATTCTTGATTATCCTGCAGGCCAGTTACAATAGGTTATTTTGAAATGAAGACCACTGAGGCCTAACCAGAACGCCAAGATAAAATGTTAGGTGATAAATATCGTCGTGCAGATAGAAACCTGTAATTCTTGTAATGTGCTCCTGTGCGAAGGCAAGTAATTTCTGGTGTCGAAGAGGGGTAGCAAAGTCTATGGGAATTCGACGGTGAGCAACATGCTCATCATTCATCTTGAACTCAACTGCCAGCATACAGAGGAAAATATCGAAAATCTCCGCTGCGTGATCGCTGACCTTTCCCAGGATATTGTGATCCGTTGCGAACTGTTTTATATCTCTCCTAGTTGGTATGGGCAATTTGTAGGAGGCCTGACCATCACACATCATGTTGGGGGAGATACCGGTTGGCACACATCATCAAGAAAATAATAAGCGGACAATAATTATTGATCATCATAAAAATCACCTGATTGCATACGAGCTTTGCGTCTTGGCCACCACGGTCACGATCTGCGTCAACAGACGATCTACGACACAACGGGACGTAGCCTCATTTGGAGGGGAGTCCTTGCTAATGACGAAACGAAGACCCTCCTGCAGTTCTGAAAGTCCTCTCCACGCATCTCGGAGGTTATCCTCGTCGGCGTCGAATGTAAATTGTCCTCGAAATGAATGCAAGAGATGTTCAGCAAACTCTCTTATCTCGGGAGTTTCATTCTTGTTATATTTGGCTAGTGGTAAGAGATCATCTAGTGGATAAAACATTCAGGCATGCTAGATAGGAGTATAGATGGAAAACGGACACACCCGTAGAGCTTTCGGGAGTTGGGGACACAGGAGTTTCCCTCTTTGCTCCACAACCGCAGGAGGCCTAACGTCTATGGGTTCCGTTTCTACCTTGGTGACCTTGGCCGATCTCAAAAATGTTCGTTCGGTACTCGCTAGTGGTACAAGAAATACTTGCTTCTGTCAGAGAAAGAGCTGCATGAAGAATGATGATAACACAACGTGATTGGTACTTTTGTTTGCAGAGGAGCCGAAACTTGGCTTCAACTATACGACGTATGCCTGGTACGTAGTGGTAGTCGGACCGGAAGCCGCCGAGAAAGGGGCGTGAGCGGATCAAGGCGGATAAGAATGTCGGCCCATACGTAATCATAGAGTCATGGTTGCTCGTTGTCTCCCCTTTGGGGATCTGGGAGAGCATTGAAGGAGTGATTGTTCAAGGAAAGGCCGTGTCGCAGAACCCTAGAACGTTCAAGGCTTGTCTTAGGTGGAGATGCATACTACAAGGCCGCGTCACATTCCGAGCATTAATTCTTCGCGCCGAATTTGGCGAATGCCCTGGTAGCGATAACGGAGATTTTATATATTCGGCCAGAATCGACTGGTACCGTCCTCTCTGGCATCCGAAGTTTTGGCGCCTCGTACTCGAAATACTTTGACCTTGTGGTGACTTCTAGGAACCCGAAACGAGCACCTGGTGTCTTCTTGAAATTCTACAGGCACGTCTATTTCCTTGGTAACATTATTCATGTTTAATAGCAAGTAACATTCAAGATCTGACAGTGGACGGCCACTAGCTCGGTACTACGTTGACGCCTCAATGCAGTTGAGTAGGCGGAATACCCGGCCTTCTCCGTGAGTGAATTCAGTTTGCATAATAGCCTCCTGGACGTCGATCCACGACTACGGTGTCATGGACCGATTTGAATAGGAGCTCAGCTCTTAGACCTCTCCTATGCTTGGGTCTATATATTAACTATGTCGGTCAGGTAACCGCTATCCTTCCAATGTCCCCCTTGTCTGGTGAAGAGTACGAGCAGGTCGCCTATGGCTTGGGTCCATGGGTGAGTGATCATCGCCTGTTGCGCGCTTGCTTTCCTAAGATCTTTAATCTTGATATGTCGCGGATCTAGTTGGTAGGGATGGCCCTCGATTGGTTTTTCCTGGGCATCTTGACGACTCAGGTAAGCGTTTTTGCGAAATACCCGGTACAAAGTATATATTTCAGACGTATCCAGTTCTCCAACTATTATTCGTGGTATGGCAGAAAGGATGGCGTTGGTATGAAGATCGCGGTGGGCGTATTGGCGCTTTTGACGACTCTAAAGTCTATACAGGCGCGCCACTTGAAATATATCCAGCAACTTTCGCTGACTGGTCTTTAGGCCTTGTAAGCAAATTACCTGCGAGAGATATCTCAGGTCTCAATACCGATTTTAGCTCCATTGTATGGATCCAGCAGATAAACTATTTCACCGACATTCAAGGTGCCCTTGCGCTGCAGTATGGCTTTTAGTCTCTTCATGCAAATCAGTCAACTTACGCCGTTCTAGCGAAACAGCGTGGTATCACACAGGCATGTAAATCTTAAGGTCTATTGCGCTGCCTTTGATTGAACAAGGTTTGAACAGGAAACATTATTATGGTGAGATCATCACCAAAAATTCATGAAATTTGCAAACAACCAGAGACGAAATAGGAGGCTTCGATTTCCTTCTACGTTCAATGTTACTTTTCCTATCGCTTATACGCTCTGTCGAAAATGTGGTGGATTGCCGCACCCATCATGGTGCTATATGTCTTGGGCCTGGCTTCTGCCATAGTCGTGGTATGTGGATCCTCCACCACGACACCCGAAACTTCGTGTTGTTGATACGTTACTTAATAGACCTACTACATAGCTTCCTTCATAATTGACAAACAGACCGAACACTGGAGTAAGCCTTATAATTCCTCCATTCCGTTTAATCCTAACACCGTCCTAGTTTCCGTGCATTATGCAAGTGCTTTCGGTATGGCTCATATCCGCGGCTTAGAGCACTTCACCCACTCTGATTTCCTTTAGTGACTGATCTTCTACTGTCATCGGCAACGGCATGGTTTCTTCTCACGAACAGAAAACACGTCTTGCCGCAGTACGCTCTCAAGTTCTCATGCTTATCATCATATACTTGCTGACAGCCACGCAGAACCGCCAGTCTCCTCAACGCCCTAGCTCGCCTCACCTTCCAAACAGCAGCGCTTCCGGCGATTTGGTACGTGCCATTGTCCCGAATCCCGGCTTATCCTCATTTCTTGAATAGCGCAATGATCAATTTTATCTTTGTCTACACAATAGGCAGGACATTCAATAATGTCGTCAGTGTTTTCATCCAGGCGCTTCCGAAACTGTATGCGATTAGTATGATGTGGACGCTCAATGCAAGACGGGCCATTCGGGTCGCGTTCGCAAGTGGAGGGAGCGGAGGGTCCAGCACCGGGGAGGCTGTGCCTAGAAGCATCGAGAGGACGAGAAGGGTATGCCATTTGATGTTTGAACCTGCGATGAGCTTCCAACCCGTCTTTTCCCAGGATGAAATACCCTTGAGTAATCTGAACGTACGTGTGAAACCAGATGGCGACTCGGTACGTTCTCGTTCTGCGTTGGTACCACCCCCTCCCCCAGGCTGACCTTATTTAGGTGCGTGACATGTTCGCACAGCCAGATAGCGACCTCGAGATGGAATAGGAAACTGCAGGAACTTCTGTTGATCTCGAGGCAGATGGGAAACCTCGATTCTATTACTGCAATATGGATCATGATACGACGATTGCGGTCGCATAGCTACCGTACCCAGCGCCGCTCGGTGCGAAAAGTGGGGCCCAGAAGCGCTTCATTGTGCCGAGTTTTAGGCTCCATGCTGGAGTGGCGTAGTAATGACCGGCTGTAGGATTCCAATGATAAACTGCGTGTGTACTAGGGTAGCATGATAATAAGTAATGTAAATGAGGGTGAATGTCGAAGATAAGTACAAGGAGATGCATGAAAGAGGTAGAAGTAAATTCCGTGGTACCCCGCCAATGTTATAATGCTGAGACATAGTGGCTTGATTAACTCCAACCCGATGGTAGTCCAACTCTATTCTTGCTGCTCGCAATGGATCTCGTTGATCCCTCCGCCGTTAGGAATCCAGAGTACAAACTGGGGTTCTCATCTTCCTCCAGCGATCCACGCCGCATCGGTTCGCGTCGAGTAACCCATCCCCAGCGGCTCTGACTCTCGCTCTCGTCCCAGTTTCCATAGTTACTGCTCACGGAGCCATAGATACGTCCACTCAAGGCCCGCCGACTTGGCTCGGGATTATCGGCCAAGTGCTTTCTTAGGCTCCGTATCGATTGTTGTCGTTTGGGCGGAACCAATATCCGTGCCAGATTAAGCTCTCCATCTTCTTCATCACTGCTCTCATCATGGTCGGTTTCGGGATCTATCCCCCAGCTTCTGAGGTATCGGTGCCCGTTGACGGCCAATTTCGGAGGAGCAGTGGCAATGGCCCATTCGGTAGGCTCGCCCTCTACCCTTGTCCTGGCGAGGGTCGGCAAGTTTGCGTTGCCTTTTTTCTTTCTGCCTCGCTCCCTGGGGTTTGGTATCTTCTCCTCTCGCTCGCCATCCCTTGTCCTAGAAGTAGCCCGACTTGATGGAGCACTATGACAGGAGACTCTAGTCCGACTGACCTCACCTACGCTACGCCGCGATCGTCGCTTCGACATCTGTGTCATAAATATGGGCGGCGGCAGTCTTCCTCGTGAAGGTGAGGGTGGGGGCTCCTCTTTTGGCCCACCAATGTATCCTATGCCGCCGTACATTACTGCACGAGCAACAGTTTCCAGCCATGTATGAGGAAGGGGTGGTGCGGCTTCTTCTTTAACTTCTTTAAGATTCGCAGGTGGAGTAGACCTGGGGCGCTGTGGCAGATTCGCAACCGAAGCCATATGCCGGAGATAAGCGCCTGCACGAGAAGGCTGAGGTTGCATAATGGGCTCCGATGGCTTGTGGGAAAGACGATTTGAAGGAGCGTATTGTGTTGATGACGGTAAATGTGAAGGAGCGTTAGGATTACGCCTTGACATGGCGGGTGAATTCGGCAGTCGTTGAGAATGTAATGAAGTGGAAGAAGGATTATTAGTAAACGCATAAAACCTTGAAGAGGGCTGTTGCATATATTCGGTGTTCCGTGAAATCTGTCGCGGACTTTGATAGCTGGCCTTGGGTGTTGGCCCGGCACATTCCATGGACGAAGTGCTCCCCGGTGTCGATGGCATGGTCGACGGTGACCTCTGTCGCTGTTTCTGCGCCAGACGGTGCTGAACTGGTGAAGAAGGCGGTGAATAAGTTCGACGCCTCTCAACGTTTGGCCGTGGTGGTACATCGGTCGTGTCCGGGCGGAGACTTGACGGTGGCACACTGGTGCCACCAGGCATCAGGCCGGCAAAAAATCCCACTACACCGCGTAGACTTCGTCGTTGAGGACTGCCCTCCCGACGCTTTCTCTCGGCATGCTCGATGCGCTCAGCTTCCGGCGTAAACACACGTGTTTCCTTGTATCCCGCCTCTCGCAGGAGATCTTCCAGCCGCTCGTATGTCTGGGATGTACCCCGCCGATGGAGAGGCACGCGACCTAGATCAGGATAACGCGAGCTTAAACGTCCTGTACGCTGGGGTGGCGTTTTTAGTTGGGGAGGTGAGCTGGAAGAGTGGGAGGCCAAATTCGACGACGAGAGTGCCAGTGAGATCGTCGAGTTCGATGACGAAGGCGTCTGATAGCTCGTCTGCAACACAAAGAACAAAGCCTTGGGGTGAGCAAGGCTACTTCCAAGGACAAGAAAGAACGAACCGTAACTGGCTGCACTCGCTGTCGATATTCCATGTTGCTTTGAGGTTTCTTCGACGTCGCCATGGCTCTAGTTCGATACTATACTGTACCAGTCGCTCGCTATGCGAAACGGCGTGGAGGCCGTGCGATGGCCTGTGCGTATCGTCGTTCTGTCGAGAGTGAAATTTGAGAGTCTGGGTCGCTAATGGGCGAACCGACTCCGGGCCCGAGTCGAGGACCAATTTACAATCAAATAATTGTCAAAAACGGTAAATAATGCATTTGCCATATTGAGCCAAGATTCACATCACATGACTACACGCGTTTACCCTAAATCCGAGGCCTTTCCGGACTGAACCAGCTACTTGGAATACCCTTCTGAAGACCCTTCATACAAAGTTTTGGTGTTCGTTCAGACTTACAACTGCTCTTCTTAATAAATGCAATCTTCTTTTCCCGTTATTACCGCGTTCATATGGGGACTGTTACATTCCTGTTGGACACCGCCGCCGTCAGGGAACGTCAGATGGCCTATAGGAATAATTAACGCGTCATTTTCGGAGTACTCACGGACCAATGCAACCTTGTAATGATTATCTACATTCATTATGAAAACCAATAAAGATACATCGTAAATTCATACATGTTTGGTATACACGCTTGACGACTTAGTATCCTCTTCCAAAGGCAAGTCATCAGCTTTTGTTGGTATTGATTCTATATCCTCATCAAACTGAAAAGAGTGAGCTTGTTAGTAAATGCAAACCACTGTGCGATTTAATGGCATACCCGGCTTTCTGTATGTGTCACAATCTGGATCCCACTCATCGCAATATCCTCGCCAACATTGACCCGCCTTCGCGTCATCGATCTTGAAAAGTCCATTCGAGAAGGTTCATTACTTGTACCACCCGTGAGACTCGAAGAACCGTGTGCCACGCGGATACGTCTCCTCGCGTTCAGCGTCCACATCATGCTGACGGCGTATAATTTTGGCATAGCCTGGATGAACACATTAGATATGCTTCTAATGTTGGGGTTTTTCAAGTAGATCAATGCTAAGTTGATCAGCACACTGTTGGATAATTCGGTTACTACTGCACCGAGTACATGGATGGGAAAGTACACACCACACGGCAGCCGGCATAGCGGTTTGAAAGGTAAGCCGTACGAGCGCATTTATTATACCAACAGTCCTGTACAGTCGTCGGCATGGAAAAGCGATGGAATCAGTAAACAACAAACTGCGGTAAAACGTTCTTCTTCGTCTTAAGAAGGAAATAGGCTGTTGCGCCCGCAAGCAACACGTCTCCAGCTAAGGAACAAACTGTTAGAAAAAATGATATGGTAAATACAAGGTCAGACCAACCAAATACAATGGCGTAGTGCGCTGACACTGAAGGCACAATTATCAGAACCTGGGCAGACTTCAATGAAATATGCAGATACACACGCCACGGAGCTATATTATTTGCATCTTGGGAGCCTGATATATAATTAACCTGAAAGGTGTATCAGCCCTAACTCGAGACGAATTGCAAGTCAATCTTACTGCGGCGGCGACAGAGCCAACAGCAAATAGGTAAATAAGGAGAACTGGTGCGGCTATCCACCACAGCTTTGATATTGCGTACAGCCGGTAGCAAAAATAAATCTGCACGTACAGTGCGATGAGCGCAACGAACAGGGTATTGTCTGCGCAATGTTTAGGTAGAAAGTATACAAAGAGACGACGGTGACGCACATTTTTCATACCAAACAGTGTTCGGCAAGTTGGCCGCACTATCGTAATCATTAAAATATACTATCTGCTGCACCCAAACAATGACGCTGATCGGTATTAGCTTGAAGCCTGTGGCCTTGAAGAAGAGATGGGATTCTCACAAACACTATACATAGTGTAAAAGACATAAGCAATTGAGGAAACACTTGAGAAAGGTCGAACTGACAGACCTGTATGGATTTGAGAGTCGTAATGACAACGTGAATCCCCACGGCCACCATAAACCGATAGCCATCCGTGCCACCATACCACGAATAATAGTTTGAGAACTAATTCAAAGTGTTAGTCTTGTAAGTATACTGATATGAGAGCAGTTCACCTGAGACGTAAGCACGCCCTGGAGAAGGAGGTCCAAGCACAGCCCGACCAGCTAGTACCATGTCAGAATTGACAATGTAGACGTAGAAGTAAGTACCCAGGGTCCAAGAGTTATGGCCGCGTCGCTGCTGCTATTCGGCTTAGCGGGGGGGTCTGACGCCATGTAAGCACCAGACGGAAGAAAGAGAAGGTACCAAAGGCCTCCAGAACTGTTTCTTTTGAAGGCTGTTCTTAAAAGCTTCTTTTTGCTTATGTGAAATTAAAGGGGCGAGGGAAAGTGAACGGAAAATCACCTCCTTGATGATCTTGCTGCGAAATCAGAAGCTAGAGACCGGTACGTGTCGTGGCCGTGGTCGTAAGGCGATTTGTCAGAATATCTCCGTGTACTCACAGCTGTCCCTTCGAGCGCAGTCACTCGGGCCGTGCCAGAATTGAGCGCTTCAACCTCGGGATTGGTTCGAGACTGGTCCTCTGGTGCACCATTCAAAGCGTTACGTTGTTGCCAAGAGCAATGATAGGCAATAGCTAAGAACTCTTGAGAGTCTTTCCAGTCTATATCTTTGAGCCTCTGTTATAAGCTGGTGTATTAGGATGAGCACCACTGAAATATAATCAATCAAGAAGGAAACCTCAATAAATCTAAAGCTCGGACTCGGTGAGGAAGACGTAACTCACTGACAATCGGTATCCTAAGCTCTCCACCTCCATAGGCCCAATTGGGCTGGGACCGACCCTTCATCAGAATTTGATCGCACCCAGGTTTCTCATACAACCCGACTCCGTCTTATCGGAGGAGACGAATGACTGGAACGATATATTAGCAAAGTCGAATGGCAGTGAAAATTCATGGGTTCGCCTTGGCAATGAATATAAAGTCTGATGGTTCGTAGCATCAGGACCTGGTCTCAAGTACATATGAAAAGGCGGCCGGGCCATATTTGCTCTTGAACACAAAAGCTGCGGAGCGTCCTATGTCCGCAAGGTCAGGGCTTGATGGACTGCACGAGCCTTGTCGTAAAGTGTGCAAAACCGGCGGTATGTAGTTTATATAATTGCAGCAGATTTAGGTATTTGACCACTGCAGCGCTGTGCAGTGTGCACCTGCAAAAGAGAGTATCTGTGACAGACTGCTGGCGCCTTTCATATTCCCTATGACGGGAACGAAAAGACCGTGTGAGAACATCAAAGTCTCCACGAACCACACAACTTCGTTTCTGCTGCCGGCGCAGCATCCCGTTGCCCATGCGAACACCAAGCGGGGCCTTTGCATCCAACATTCAATATGGGTATCCCTACATTTAAATGCTCTCGTTGAAAGAGGGCCTTAGGCCATCAGAATTTTCCCTCACAGACCGACCTTGGACCTCGTACACAGCCGTCTTGCGCGATGAACCGGAGGACATCAACGTGTCGCTAGGATAGGCGTATATATGATGGGTCCTTATGCGACGTTTGTCTGTCAGGAAGGCTAAGTTAGACGATCTGCGGTCAACCCGGAATGATTGTCATGCTTACCGCAGATTAAGTCGAGGTCATCTCCTGTATAATGGATTCTCCCCTTCTTTTGGCCTGTCTTCCGAAAGTCGAATTTCTATTGATGTCACGTCGGCGGAGGGTTTAGGTTAGGACCCGTATTGAGGTGCCTAGACATGTGTTGCTAAAGACGTTTCATTGATTTTGCTCGACAATTACCTGAAGATGCTATTTCGGTTTCCTGGGACTCGTCGTTACCATGGAGAGAGTTAATACCTATGACTGCTTTGGTGAGAGTTTGAGACAACTCAATTCAGGCAACAGTCGTACCTCGTGGTTGAGGATAATGGACCTTGAGGTCGCTTCGGGATAAACTTGTCTCAGTGTGATGTTCCGTTTTGCTGGAAAACGAAAATCGCCAGCAAGGAGCTCCGTGATTGTATTCACAATCAAGACTAACTGGGATACCAACAAGGTCAGTTAATTACGCTGTTATAGATACGCACCACAAACACAAGACTTGAGAATCTGAAGTATTCAAGAATGCAGAGTTCGTTACATTACGGGCAATCGATCCGTCTTCCGCTGTTCATTGTCGATTTCGCACCCGACAACTGTTGGCAGGGCTTCGTAAGGAAGACATTGATTGGTGACAAAAGGCACGGATATTTCGTCACGGATACAATTGTTGCCCACGAAGCACTTATGTGCGGAGGATTCGGGAGGAATCCTGAAAGTAAATTAATATTTCCTCCAGAAATGCTCTCGATGGACATATAATTTCCGAGAATAGACGTTGTGTTGAAGAGATTTCGTCCAAGTACTTGAAGCGAAGTCCGAAACTTCAATCCTTTGGTCCAGCTAGTTATCTGAGTTCTCTGTGGCCGATAGACTCGTGGACGATGCCAACAAATGCTAGGAAGGACAGATGCGCTCATAGCTCAGCACTGATTTCTATTTCGGCTTGAGACGGCGATATTATCTGTTATACCGGACATCGTGGCAGCCGGGTGCCGGCTTTCACTAGATTGGCAATAATATCACATTGTTGGTAGACGTACATTTTCTGAACGAGATAGCCCCGATAACTTGTAACCCCAATCGCCGGCGTATGTCAGAATGGTGGTCTATTGTGGCGGTACTATTCGCTCACTCGGCCGAAATGGAATCGATATCTTTATTGGAAGACTATTGGTAACTGCCCTTCCGTTATCTCGCCGTTTTCTCTCCGAGCTACTATGAAGATAAGACGAACGGTTCGCATGGACATTTCGTAGACGGGATACTGTGCCAACTAAAAGTTGTTCACAGCGTGCCGCTCCGTTTTCAGCTCATAAGACGCACCCACATGTCGCATCATTTCTGAATCATTCAAAAGGCTTTCTTTTTCCCCACCTTTAGAACTAGCATGGAAGAAACTGTCCTGAAACTGACCTTCACCACCAATAGCGTCCACAACGACCTCGCCGTAGGTGATAACCACATCTACTACGAGATCGTCACTTGCTTCTGGCACCCCACTCTTACGAAGATAAATATCCTGAACCCAGAGACACGCGCACTGAAGACCATTGCAGAGGTGCAGAAATCATACAGTGGCAGGCACCGTGTTCGATTCCTGGCAGGCAAATACATGGGCGAATGGATTTCTTCCGACAAATTTCTCAAGGTAGAGAAGGCGAAAATGTAAGCTGACAGTAATCAGAGGCCGCCGTGAGACTGATATTTTCTCGCAGTGGAGGATCTTTCCTCGTCGAAGGCGTCGGGTATCGCTGGAAAACACATAATCGGAGACTTCAGGTGAGTTCAGCTCCCTCCGTAACCTTTTTTGATTTACACCTTCTCATGATGCTCTCTAGCTGGTGCGCAGTGATGACGAAACAAAGACACCATTGGTAGTCTGTCAACCCCATCGCCGGTATTCATTAGTCATGCTAATGTCTCGGCATGCATCATTGCAAGTGAATCTCGAACTTGCGAACTTTATGGACAGACTAATCGGTGAGTTGCACCCAGTTTTCTAGTTCTGATGATTGATAAAGTCATACAGTGAGTTACATCCTTGTCGAAAGACGCCGCAGGATGATCTGAAAAGATGTACTATGGAATGTATAGCTGTCTTCTGCGATACGGACAAGTTAATGATTTATGGATTCTACATGAAAGATGTCCTATTGAAACAACGTCTTCACGAATTTGATCGGCGTCCACGCAAAAGATTAAGCCGAGTTTTTAGAACGAACTCGGTGCGCCCGCTCGTTGAATAAAAGGAAACCGATGTGAGCACTACAGACTAATGTGATCTACTAGAACACCGTGCATATGCGTGAGGATCTCCTCTTATTGCTCCGGAGACGCGAGCCATATTGAATGCCAATCCGTCTCTCTTGTAGACCTGGACATGTAAAACGCAGATGCTTCTCGTGGTATCGAGCAATGTCGCCGTCAACGTCTCCAAGTTAACGAACAGATCGAGGCATCTCAAAGGCAAGTAATGATACGAGCGACCATTTCAACAAAGTGAGTTGTACTGAAAGACCACTCTCCTTCGCGGTGAAGTGTTTGCATCATAGAAGGAATCACTCCATACTGTGTAGATTAAGGTTGCTATCAAGTGCATCCTCGTCAATGTTCGAGAGGTGCAGCTCAACCAACGCCTGGAGAATGTATGACATGTCTGCCCCTAGTACCACCATATTCGCTATGCGTAGTACACCAGCTTGCAGGAAGTTCTTTCAACGAATGTCAGGATCCGCAGCATTAAATGCGATGTCCCTCTTTGGCCGTTCTCCAAACGCAACATCCAGGCCAGCAAGCGCTGGTACTTTTTTGTTAGCTAACAGCGTTCTAACGCCGGTGGTTCATCTGTCGCCGCCTATCAAACAGAAAGAGCGCAGTTTTGGAAAAATCACAACACTGTACTCGGATTCTATGATCGTGATATCCAGAACTAGGAGTGTAATATGCACTTCTCAACTAAAACGCCGAGGACCTCGTGAGAGTCTGCCCAAAATATGACACTAGTACGACTCGGATATGGTTCCAAGACAGGTGATACGGTCTGAATATGGTAATTGGCCAAACCTCCCATATGTCTACTTTCCTCAAATTTGGAACCTCTCGAAAAAATACAACTATGAAGTGATTGCAAAGAGCCCTGAAGGCATTGAGATCTTTGAGCATTTCATGTATAAAGAGATACAGTTCTCTGAATCTGTATGAGAAGGATGAGAGCGAGGAGAGGGATACGGGATCGAAGGGAGAAGGTTGGTAGATTAAGCCAGAGAGAGGATGTGAAGCAAAACGTTTAATGCCGTGGATCAGACGTTGGAACCTCCTTCCGTACAAAGCGTAGCATCTTTGATGCGAATATACTACTAAACTCTGCTGCAGGAAAGCATACCGCACGCCACCCCTTGGAGACCAATCCAGTGCTATCGAGCAGAGTAACGGGGTGACGAATAACGCAGCTATCCAAATCTTCAGACGGAATGCCGCGTCTGATGAGGGGACGCTGGCAAGGAAGATGTCTGGAAGCATCTCTATGGGTACACGCCGAACACAGCTGAGAATAGATCTTTTCTCCGCAATGAACGTCTCGACTTTCAATTGCTGACATATATCGTCTTGCAGTTTTAAGAGTCCATCCATCACGTAAGTTACTCTCTAACAGCTGGCCGTTCCCGTGTCATTATCGCGGTTGCTGCATGGACAACATTGACCTCCAAGAGAAGAGGCACATTGTCTGTCCTGAGAGGGATACATGAGCTTGGCCTGGCACGTTTAGATGGCGAGGAGCATAGAGCCATTCCCGAGATTCTCTACACTAGTATTGTGGCCAGAGCTACAGAGTGCTTCAAAGCTAGAAAATGGAGAGCATTTTCAGAAGAGAAGAGAATGGCTCGAAAAATCGTCATCTACGAGGGAATACATACTCTTTGAGGGCAAAAAAAGTGTCGGCAATTCCCGAAACGCTTTTTTCCTTTCACCAATCTTTGAATCTTTCTCTCCCTAGTATCGCTAGCATCGCAAAGTTGCTGCACTCCCATAATCATTGTTCTTCATATAGTCATTTCCAAGCTGAATACTCAAAGGCGAACTGGACGTCGGAGACACATGGAGTCTATCCCGACACAACTCACCGAAAGCCAACCCCTTGGTGACGCGCCAGAGTTCCTTCCTGTTCATGATATCGACGGCATGGAGCCTTATGCCACTTTCTCCCAGAGAATACCCCGGGCCATTTTCCTGGAACGCGAGGACGATGACCCTGTCCGTATAATCCGGGACCACCGTGACGCGCCTTTTATAGCCTGGAAAATGGCACAAATTGTCGTCTCTGTCCTACAGGATCTCCCGACCACTCTTGAGTCCAAGACAGCACGCGACTGGATCATCAATCATTTCTATCTTCGCGAAGAGTCTACCCAGGATCCCGATCATATCGTTTTACCCACCAACGGGTCCGTGCTCTGCTACCGCCACGAACCCGTCGCAGAATTCGCGCCCGTCACGCGTCTTGACGCGATTGGGAAAGCAAACTACGTTGCTCACAATGATGCCGGTCACGACTATGCGAAAAAAGAGGCTGGATTCGTCATAGTGGGCTCAATCATTCACAACCCGCAAACATATTCCATCCTGGACTTTTCTAGGCACTGCCCGACATGCATCAAGAATGCAAATGAGAACTATCATCCTTCGATCCGAAAGTCGACAGTTACGGTCCCGGCCAGGACCAGCCGACTAACACAACAACTGCGGATGTTGGCGGTGGGGAGAGATGCATACGAGAACGACGACGCAGATCACTACAAAGGGAAGGCCGCCTATCAGGAACTCTCCTTTATTCCACTCTCCGTCCAGTCTTCGCTCGCGTTTATCGCTTCTGACGTGGCTTCAGAAACCGCGATATCGGATACTGGGAATGATAGCAACTATTTTGACATGGCGCCACCACAAATTCTGGATGAGGACGACGATGTGTCAGCCAGTCAGACCATGTTGGAAATCGAGAACAGCGTGTATGAGAGGAGGGACGACGACCCGCCAAGTGACGAGTAGTGCCTGTAATATCTAAACATCAACCCTTTCTACCGTGTTGTAAAATTACCGAATACCTAGATTATATCAAAAATCCAATGTTCGTTACCAAGCGCACACGCCCATACGTCGAGGGCAAACGACTTTGCCCACGAAGGGTGTCTCATCGTAAAGCACCGTCTCGAGGCAATAGCTAGCTCAGGCGCATCAAAGCCATGCACGAGAAGCGATACCTCCCCCGAAAGGGAACCCGCCTTGCACCACCACTTGAACTTGCAGGAAGCAAGTATGCTGTGAGGAACGCTTGGAGATCCGAACACATACATACAACTTGGTAGCGAGGCATGGATCTTTAACGTTTTTGATTTTGGGTTCACTGGCTCGGACGAACTGAGACACAGACAGATCGGGTAGTAGGCCTCCTACCATACAGGCCAGAGAATTACACATAAAGGGCGGACACAGATTTCATTAAAGTTATATTTCAGCTGCCAGAAAGGCGAGCACAAGGAGAGAGTTCTGTGAGGTCATCGACACTAACTAAAATCAGCGACAGCGCGTATTATTTGCCCTTTAAGCTCAATTAATTTTGTAGAGGCAATCCGTCGCTATCTTCATGATGCAGAAAGCGACAAGAAATCAGCATCCAAGTGGTGTCGTCTTTCTCTGACCGCCTATAGAGAATTCAGCAAGATATATGTAAAATTTAAAAGCCCGGGGGTATGAGTTACAAACACGGTGTCTACATGAAACACAAAAAAGTGAAGCTGTAGCGCCACGAGAACCAACCTGAATATCTCTCCCGCGACACAACTAGGAAACAGCTGTCCATATTCCCTGCTGGCTTGGAACGTCGTGTGTTCGAAATTCCAAGTCGGCGGGGCTAGTCCGGGAGAGAGAAGAACGTCGAGCCTTGTTATCTTCACGTACATCGCTGGGATCTGCTTCATCCTTGGAACCATCTCGAGCAGGCATGTGCTGACTGACCGGGGCTGGGACAGTGTAAACCTCCACCTCTTGACCGAGGACGCTGCCAGCCAATTTTGGGGCATCCGAGATATTATCCACAATCCCTCGGACGTAACCATAGGGGAAACGAGGGTAATCATTGTGCGATGTCAGAGGTATTGTTTTGTTTCTGTAGAGGACATGTACGGCTGATTTGAAGATTGGGAACCATATATCTGTGAGAAATTTGAGCGCTTAACATTGGGAAAGTCCGGGTTTGTTTCCAAGCGCAAGTACTGGTTACATAGAAAACCTCTGGCTTTCGATAAAGCTCTCGCTGCATCGATATACTGACTCGGAAGATTTTCGATGTGTCGAGCATGCATGTCGGCCATCACCGGTCAATAGAAACAAGGTACATCCTGCAGAGAAATGCGGGAATAGAGCCTTTGTAACTCGAAATCTGATGTGCGAGGTGGACAACCGTCCCGAAGGCTGGGACAAAGAGAACAATGCATACTCTCCAATCCACCAGGACTCTAGGTCGTGGAGGAAGTTGTGGGGGACGTAATGCGAATCTGGTCTTCAAGAGCGGAGGAATCATCTTCGATTCCTTCGGCCTCAGGCTCCCCAAAGATGGGATACTCATCCGCCTCGTCTGTATCGCAGCTAACGATGGGTAGAGAAAATAAATAACTCTGTGCTTGGATTTCAACTGGCATGAAAACAGCGGTACCCTATCATCAATGTCAGACAATCGGTCAAAGTGGTCCGTAAGAAATCAACCCGCCGTTTTCCTTTCCCCAACGCACGGATCGGACAGAAAAATCTTTGCGTATTCCATATCCGTTACTTTGGCAGTGTTCAGACCCTCCATCTAAATTAGAACTGAGGTCTCGGTGCACATACCCACCCTTATACATCCGCTCGAGTCCTTGCCAGGTCCTTGAGTATAAATGCGACATCAAATGCAACCAGAGACAGGGCCGTACTACTTGCGGCACTCACCAGTGCTCGTAGGACGATGCCAGGGTGCGTTAGTGAATCCAACAGTGTGCCTACTTCCTTGTACGCGATCCAGCAGTGTTTCTTATCACCATTTAGACGCCCTAGGCCCACTTCTGCCTTTGCAGGTCTCCCGTTAGGTGCGCCCTCCGGTGTCGCAATAGTAGAGCTCTTCATCAGAAGGATCTGGAGATTCTCCGGGGTCGAGTAAGGAAGTTTGGAAATGACCGGGAAGTGGCTTCTTCATGAAGGAGCTCGTTTTATCAACTTCCCCATCCCAGGATACCAGTTCACAGTCTTCGATCTCGATAAAGTGCTCTTTGAGGTCCTCATTGTCTGTTCGCGAGTTCTGGATATTTTCAAAAGGGGGCCGCTGTATTTCGCCCTCAGTCATGCCGTCATAGGGAATCAGACGTCCTTCAGAGCATAATACTTATCCTCTGGGTCGCCAACGCGATAAACCTTTGGACGCACGGTTGCCTCGGCCGATCAGCCTGACAGCACGGAAGGACCTTCGTGGACAGCAAAATTTGCGAAGGCCGATACGACGGCATATTGGTTCGACAGGGACAGAAGTACAATGAGTTTTCCCAAAAAAAAATAACGGCCATGCAGTTGCAAATGATTTATGTAAACGGCAGATTATTTGTCAAGGAAGAACAAGGAAATAAGTATTGAGAGCCTCGCAGGCTAATTCAGGGGCATTGTTCGTTGATGGCAAGAGGGCCGGTGGTTTTGCTACATAGATGACTCGACGCCGAAGTCATTTCGGAGCCGTTTGCTCTGACTCTATTGGTGTTCAAATAGCAGTTAATTTGTACATAGTATCAGCGACTTGCCGCGAGATAAGCCGAGTAGTCGGCAACTAAGTTGATACCATTTTAACAAATTGCCATGATTTATTATATGAAGGAAAAGGGATGGTAATAATGCTTCAGAGCATCATAAAACTGTCACTGCACACCTTATAGTACTATATAAAGTGAGTTGGTATGGTGGTTAATGTCAGGACCCTCTGCCTGATTTTAGCCGCGCCCCCTTGTGACAAATTGAAATACGATTGACGCCACATGACCGCGTGTTTCCGAAAGTTTACCTTGTCACTACCACCATTGTTCTACGCAACCGACCTTAAAATCACGCAAAAATGGCTGCCGCTGTATTCTTCCTTGACCCCCTACTCGCTTTCTACCCAACTCGGTTTTATCATCGTGATATTATGGCTTTGGGCGCGAAAACCGATTCGAATTCTTCGCCTCGGAATGACGGCTCTGGTTTCCCCTCCACCCAAGAGAGGAAGACTCCACCGCCAAAAGAGTCTGTAGCTGAACAGATACGCTCCTCTGTGCAGAGCACTCCGCTCAGCAATCACGCCCCAACTGTGAATCCCACAGCGAATCCGGATCATCTTGTGGCAGATTTCGACCGGTACATCTTAGATGACCTCAGAGACCGCGTTTTCATGTCCGCCGACCATTATTTCTCCAATATTCTACATCTTCCTGCCGACTGGCGGACGAATGGCGAGATAACATCCAAAATCGAAGCCGTCAAAAATGACGCTGTATTCAAGAATCATGTAAAAGCCTACGTTGCATTATGCAATCAGAGCAATCCTGGGGAGAAGAACTTCTACCACCCCCACAGCCTGATGTGTAACAGTGCATTCGACGTTCTCGGTGCCATTGAAGACTCTGGACTCGGCATTTATCGACAAGACGCGAAGCCGGTTGACGGCGGTTTAGAAAAGAACATCCCCGATACGTTGGGTGTTCTTCGCGCGATGTTCAACAGTTCCGGAAACGTCGTTGACAACATGAAGGACAAAGGCCCAGAGTATAACTTTTCGTGGGCACAAACAATGCATTGGCAGGAATTCAAGCCTAATGAGTACTACCTCGACGAGGGGACGGAAGCTACTTATAGAGCTATGACACCTGGTAAGCA
>NW_025064889.1:172552-180725 GCF_019112545.1 Guyanagaster necrorhizus | reverse complement strand
TCGGTGGCACTTAGTTCTGCGAAAGAGGGAATCGCGGTCGAAGATGTTGCACGACGGAAGGAGGAAGAAACGCAGGCGCGCCGAGCCGCTCGCCTCCAGTGTGGTCATTACGCCCACGAGATGCTGTCTAGCGCCGGCTTTCGGACGCACTGTATTGGCGCTCTCGTTACGGTAGGACGGATACAACCCCTCTACTACGATCACTCGGTCATCATCGTGTGCAAACCGATTGACATGTTTATATGGCACGGCAAGCGGCCGAAGATTACGGAAGAGGTCGTGACGAACGAGTTCGCGGCAATGCTTGTGGGATTGGGTGGACTCACTCTGAAGCAGCGGGGCATCCAAGAGGAACTCTGCGATGACAGGGCGCTCATCGAGAATTACAAGGCGTACATGGACAGGTGTGGCGACCCCAAGGACAAGGAGAATTTTGACAAGACGGCGATGTTTGTTGGGGTGAAGCTCAAGCTGAAGTTGGGTGAAGATGATAAGAAGGTTGAGGTCACCCTTGGCCGAGTTCTTTCACGCCAGCCTGGGATCGTCGGTCGGAATACTTGCGTTGTCGGTGCGACATCGGAGCACGATGAGTGGAAGGGTAAAGAACTGGTCGTCAAGGTCAGTTGGCCTGCTACCAGTCGAAAATCGGAGACAGAGTTTGTCATTACAGCCAGAGAGAAGGCGCGATCCATGCCGGAAGGGAAAAGGCCAGATTGGGCCTTAGACCATTTGCCCGACATTCTCCTTTCTCAAGACTTTAATCATGGCGCGGATTCTACTCAGGCGAATCTCGTGGCCTTCTTTGCAAAAGCTATGTTCGCAGAGGCGGAAAAGTTCGAGTATGAAAAACGCATCTGTCGAATTACAGTCCAGGAGAGGCTGTATCCTCTTGAAGAACTGCGGACGGTTCAAGAATATGCTCAGGTCTTTTTTGATATTTTGCAGAGTGTGTACTGTTTTTTTGTGTGTTCCTGGTGTTTTCTGATGGTTGGCATAGTTCACAAATGGCTGTATGATCACCCAGGAATCCTCCACCGTGACATCAGTCCCGGGAATATCATGTGGCGCCGCACTGTCGACGGTCATTTACGCGGGGTCCTCAATGACTTTGACTTGTCCGCCTACCGACATGAGACTGGCCCTTCATCGCGTCAGCGCACCGGTACTCTACCCTACATGGCGTTCGAACTCCTCATCAACGACGAAAATGGTCATCCACCAAAGCATCTCTATCGACACGATGTAGAGTCCATCTTCTACGTCATTCTCCTCCTCTGTTGTCGTTACGAGGTTGTGGCTAACCAAGATCTTGACGGACGCCCGATCCTGGAACGCACGCATGTCCATTCCCCATTCGACAGCTGGTATAAACTTGATCGTGATGGTTTGAAGAAGGAGAAGGCCTTTTTTTTTACGGGACATGACTCATTCTCTCCTGTGGTAAACAGTGGCTTCACTGACTTTCAGCCCTGGATAAATTGCATTCGCCAGCAGTTCCTGCAGGGGTTCGATGGGAAGAACCATCATAAGGTGTACAAGGACCGTGGACCCACGGGGTCCTTTGATGACGAAACTCTGCAGGCCTGTGTTTCTTACTCAGCCATCGTCGAGATCTGTAATGAATTCGCTGGTTCGGCTCTCATAGTACACAATGACCAGCTCCAAGAGGGTGCCTAGTACTAGATCATAGATCATAGTCCTCACACTTTCTTGTAGCCTTTTTTGCAGCCAAATAAATGTGTTCTCTTCTCACTTCGATCACTGGCTAGCAAGCTGAATTTTCCGAGAAAATCATAGTGTCTAAAGACGTGTGTCTCCTGCCGTGAATTATTTTTCTCATAATCGAACTCGATAGACATCCTGAACCAACCAGTGCCATTAGGCACGACGTGCTTCTACAAACTCTTCAAACAACATAATCACGATTCACCATTGGCCGTTCTGAGCTTGTATCACCCTGGCTGTCTTCAATGTGACCGCCGAACTTCATAATATTACCATCATTCAAAATACATGCGTGTACGGTAATCTTTGATTGGACGATATGTAACAGTACCATCAACTGGTCCAGGCGTTTGTGGTTCAATGTCTACAGAAAGCATCCATATCGAAAACAGCGATAGGGTCAGTTGAGAAGATCACAGAGGTCGCGACATTGTGTTGGGATGCCGATCTGAGGACACGGAAGCCGTACATAGAATTGGTGTTAGGAAGACAGACCCTGAACAGCCATTCTTCGGCGCTGTCCTTGAACTCATGTAGCGAAGCCTTCCTCTCTGCCATTTCCTTCTCCCGTTGTTCCTCCGCCTCCCGGCAGGCTTGTTCCATCTGGCGTACGATTTCTTCTTGGGTCCGGGAGTCTTCGTTGCTTCTATATTTACCTTCGAGCTTTTCTTCTGCGCCAAACTCGGGATTATTCAGTTTTTCTTGAATCTCTTTCAAGGATAGAGACCTACCTCCGATCTTGGCTACCCTCGTCAGGCTCCTCTTCATCCTCTTCTCCACCGTCTTCAGCATGTTGGGTGCCTTCACCGGACCCTTCGTGCTCAACCTCATCTGAGGGTTCGTCGCTTGTCTCTGGCCATCCTCTGAAGACCCGTAGCGAGGACGAGGGGGGATGTTGTTGGAATTACCTTGAATTTGCAGACGCAGATGAATCTCTGCGAGGGTAGTAAGTCCATTGATGCAGCATGCATCGTCTAGGTGAGCCCACTGCTCATTTTGATCATCAGGCATACCGTTCAGTGTCGCTCGTATGAAATGGAATGTAAAGACTAACGTCATTTTTTTGATTGGGGTACGGCGAGGAGAGATTTTCCGGAGAGCTTTCGCGAACCATCCAGGTAGACGTTTATTGAGTGCCCAATCTTTGACATAGAAGGATAGCTCGAGGAGTTCACATTATGAAAGTCGGATGTTTAGATGTTCCTCATTCATGCGGGTCCTCTTGTTGTCTAGCTGGGGCATGAGATGTATTCGGAAGCGAGAATGTACTGTGGATTCACCGTTATATAAGAGGTCCTCGCTCAAGTGTAGCTCAGACACAGAGTCTCTGACCTGCGGGGTTTCTAGAAAAGTCTGGATCCGGCTCCAAACGAGTCCGTCACAAGTAGCAGTGAGGATGGCGAGTCTTTTTATGGTCCCCAGTGTTAGGATACGGCACTTCGAAGTTGTTAACATGTCCATAAAGATGCTCTTTGATATCGAGACCAACTTCAAGACTAATTGCTTGGTTCCTAGATCAAGATCTTTCTGGAGTTGAGGAAGCTTGCATTGAGAATCTTGAAAGTCAACCAGAAGAGGTTCTTGAGCTTCGTCGTAATAGAGTTCGCGACGATCCTCAATGTCGACGAGACGCATACTAGATAGGCGAAAGCAGGCAGGGAGCTTCACAGAGGTGAGAATGGTCTGTAAGCCTCGGAAACTAAGTCTGATATCTTCCAGACGAATGTCGGTAAGGTTGGTGCAGCCGGAAAACGCAGCAAAAAAGGCGTCTCGCCTGGGGAGGATGTGAAGATGGACACCTTGCAATCCGACGAGCGTCAGGTTGTTCATATGCTCTAGGATTAAAGCGAGGCCGCGTGACAATGAGACGCTGGTGTCAGGTGTGTAGGCGGTATCTGTGACGAAACATTTGACTAGTGGTATCAGACCTTGGTTCGATTTGAAAAGACGGCGGAGCTCAGAGACTCTCCAGGCTGGAGTTTCTTCAGACAATTGAGTGATACAGATGACTCGGAAGAAATGCCCTTTTGCTCGTATGCTTGCTTTCCGAGAGGTTAGACATAGACTACACAAGGTTGGCACACGATCATAGTTGTGGAAGTGCGATACCTCATCAGTAATATTATCAATGAGCTCCAGGGGCAGCACCTGAGTACCCTAAAAGTATTTTGTAAGTATATAATAGGCCACACGAATGAACGCGCATAGTGTCTTACCGGCGCAGCTAGTCATAGCAGGGCAGGGAAACAAAAACAGTACGTATGAAATGACAGCAAGTAGAAAGTAGGCCCTCCGGTAAGTGAGTTTCAACTATTGCTGCAATATGTGACGCTTATATAGGGAAAAAGTGTACCTGATTTCCTCACATGGATGGACATTAATGCCAGGGTGAACTTGAGGAATACTGTTACCACGGTACGCGTTGGGAGTTGGACAATCACATTAGAGTGAAAATTGCCGAACGGTGGATACAGAGTGAGGTAGCTAGGCAACATTTCTATAGGAAGGATAATAGTAAGTGCTAAGCAGCATGTGCAGTGGGTGCGGTAATTAATTGAAGTAGGGTTGATAATTGTCTTGGTCCGACTTTTGGCCCGGGGACCGGTATCCTCTGGACCATCATCTAGCGCTATTGTCTTGCCTTCATTCGCCTTTACTTTTTCCACTGCCCTTTCCTCTCAAATGTTGCTCTTCACTATCCCATTCTTATTGAAGTTACAGCCGGTTGCTGGGAAATTTCCCCTTTACGTCGAACTCAAAATCTAGTTTGGGGACGACCCTCCGCTATTTTCCCACTGTCTCATTTTTCTCTGCATGGTCGCAGTCGTATGTCCCTCGAAAATACAGAGTTGATCTTCGATATCTGGCCCACAAATGGATGAGAAGAGCACAAGTCATCGGTAACGGTTACTGCCAGGCGCAGATTTCCTTCGACATCCGTCAGCTGCCTAACCTTGGACGGGACTTCTTACAGAACAAGGCATCCTCTTGTCATCCAGACCATCATGATTCACCGTTTTCTGAAAGCCACAAAGGCGAATTCAAGATTTTTTCGCTTCCTGAACCCGACAGCAAGAAATGCGAAGCGTTGGATGGACGAAATGAAAAGTATGTCCTGCCTGTTTTCATTTATCTCTCATATTTACCTGTTCTGTTTAAAGACACGCCAACCCTAGGTAGAGACGCCCTCTTCGTGACATCTCTTAATGTCGGGAAGCTCATACACTGTTTACAGAGGAAATACGCAAGAAGGCGATGGACATTGGAAATGATTGACAATGATATCAAAGGTGCGTATCTGTCTTTGCCATGGACTTGAGCCCGTCTGATTAACCGTTTCCGTATCGTAGCGTTGGCCCCAGTTTCCGATGAGAACGACCCTGGTGATCCTCTTCCAGACGACGACGTCAGGACCCACGTACAGATCGGCGACTCGCAATGTCTGCTGACAAGCCATCTCAAGCGACGACAGGACCACATCACAGGTTTTCCCCATCGATCCGCCGACCGATTTCATCTTTTCAATGGCAAATGCGGCGGGCGAAGAGAGGAGCAAGCAACAACTGAAGTATTCACAAGAGCTTGTGGGTTCTGTCTTTGAGCGCACGTCTGAAGAGATCAAGGACACGTTCATGAGCCTTCGTAATAGGCATCTGCATGATGGAAGTGGTGCACTCATGGGCGTGGCTAGAACGAATGGTATGGCCTCGATAATGACTTGAGGGATGTTCCCAGTAGGTCGTCGACCGTTGATAACCGGCCCTGATGTATGCTGCCAACAATAGAAAATGTACAATTTCTGTCCATGTTGACTTCGGACAACGAAAGTGGGTTCTTCACCGTCCTTGTATATACGTGACTGAAGCCGATGTTATTCAGTGGGGCTTTTTTCAGTACTGTTGATAATTCTCCGTCACAAGGTGGAAGGACGCAGTATTGTCGCCTGAGGTGGTACCAATAGCGAGGCACATTTGGCAGGCATCCGTAGAGAATAACGCGGAAAGTATTCGAAGTAAGACGGAAAACTGAAGTAAACCGCGAAGAAGGCAGGGAGAGGCGAAAGGTCACTATCACGTGTATCACGTGATAGTCGCATAAATGTGACCGTTCTGGTCAGCCATTTGTCCAGTCTTTCGACTCTTCTTGATTGGTCTCTAACCCTTACGATCTCCAGGCTGCAGCTCCGTACGGAAGACGAAAGGAATACAAAGGCGCTTGGTTACTTTAAGTGTCCCTTTGTGTAACCAAGGTATTCGGATCCTTATCGTTGGTCTTAATGTGGTAAACCATCGTTGCTCTGTCCTTTGCGGTCTCTATAAGAGAAGCCTTTTCTTGATGAAGGCTCTTCATCCCCATCCTTCTCAGCTCGTCTCATATATATACGGCGACAATTCGAAACTCCCAGCAGAGTATCTCTACAAAATCGTTGATACTGTCGCAGAGCAGAACAATGCCTATTCTACCGTCATCGCCATCACCAAAACATCCCCTACTGGCCAGCGAGTATATCTATGAAACAATCGACCTCCCTATCAAAGAGACAACTACGATCACTCAGTTGAGCAAGATTCACGCTGCAAATCCCACGTTGTTGGCAGAATATCCTAAAACGTTAAACATTTTCAGCAATTTGGCTGGAAGCAAACTGCTTGACTCGCCCTTCCTCGATATAATCATTTCCTATATGCAGAATCTTCGCACGATATCATTGATAGACTGCAATGTGGAGGGAAAACCCTTCATCGACGTGTTCGCTACTCTGTCAATAGGAAACATCCCCCACAGGAGTCCCAGTGACTATAACGGGGGACTGGAACATCCACCACCGACTTTGGGCACACGGTACCATACGAAACTGTAGAACTTTGACCAGAGAGATCGTCCAATGGCTCGAAGAAAAGGGATATACGATACACAACAAGAAGGGAAAGATCACATTTATGCCGCACTCTGTAACACGGGGTAAAGCTTCAGTAATCGATCTAACATGGTCTAATGAGCAGGCGAGAAGAGAGGAAGTGATCAAAGAGTGGGCCATAGACTACAGCAAGTCATATGGCTCAGACCATTTCCCTATCGTCTGGACGGTAGACCCAGAGCTGATAGAGATCGAGAACATTACAGCAACATGCTTCAATTACAAGGCAGCAAAACCAGAGGAATTCAAGGAAGAATACCTAACCCAAATAGCTAAGTACCATGACACTGTCAAACGAATTGCTGATACTTCAAGAATACCATCTACAGAGGAATTAGACAATGCAGCAAATGCGATAATGGACGCAATGGAAGCAGCGGCAGAGGAGACAATACCCCGCAGAAAACCGAGCCCCAAGGCACGACCATGGTGGAACCCCCAACTAGACGAAGTGGCAGATAACATATCCCGGCTACGCCAGGAACAAGCCAGGTATGAGCTGGACAACGGCATACGAGATCGACGAATCAAAAGAAGGATCACCAAAGCCCGAAACTACTTCAAGCGACTAGTAAGATTCTACAAAGGAAAATGGGCAATAGAAACGGTAGAAGAAGTGAATACCAGAGACATGTGGGGCCTCAGAAACTGGTCAAAAGGGGTACGTAACTATCCTAGCCCCCCAATCTCTCGCAGCGCTGGCACCACTCCAGCAGTAACCACCGAAGACAAGGCACGAGCACTCAGAGAGGAGCTATTCCAACCCCCACCCCCAATACCAGACAACGAGAGACCAAACCTAACAGACCCAACACCAGACGACTTGCCATTCGAACACGTCACTTGGACAGAAGTTGATGAAGCCATCAGAGGAGCCAGCATGAAAACGGCACCTGGATTCAGCCAGATGAGCTACCTAGCAATAAAATGGGCATGGGATGTTGGGAGTGAGGATATACTCCTCCTAATACACCAATGCCTAGCAGTGGGATACCACCCTAAACGATGGCGTCGGGCAGTTGTAGTGGCATTACGCAAACCGAACAAACCAGACTACTCTAACCCCAGAGCATATCGCCTTATAGCGCTACTGGAATGCCTTGGGAAAATATTGGAAAAGGTAGTCGCAAGAAGGCTCACGTTCATTGCAGGAAAGGAAGGACTGATCCCCGACCAGCAATTTGGAGGGCGCTCGAACTACTCTGCAAATGACGCAATACTATCCTTCATCAACGATGTGCAGGCAGCATGGAACCATGGGATGGCGACGTCAGCATTGACATTCGACATAAAAGGATACTTCGATTTTGTCAACCACAACCGACTTCTAGCAGAGATGAGGCGAAAACGGGTCCCCCTCCAATACGTCAAGTGGACAGCAAGCTTCCTATCAAACAGAGAAGCCGCAGTATGTCTGGACGGGGAAAGAGGAGAGATGGCACCAGTAGAAAATGGAATTCCCCAAGGATCACCGGTATCGCCCATACTCGCATCGTTCTACTCTGCTGATCTCATTGAACAGTTCCAACG
>NW_025064889.1:146461-170976 GCF_019112545.1 Guyanagaster necrorhizus | reverse complement strand
AGAACAGGCCATGGATACATAGGCGAGTACTACTCACAATTCGTGCCAAGTAAGAACGTTGACTGCCCTTGTGGAGAATTGTTTCAGACACGGGAACACATCCTGCGGGAATGCCCCCTCTACGAAGAACAACGGGGGATCCTCCGGAATGTGTCAAGGACTATTTACCTACCAGACATCCTTGGCACCAAGGAAGGAATCACAGCACTGAGCGAGTTCATGGAGAACACGGGAGCATTCACCCGGACGGGACAACCACAAAACGAGAAGCTCGCTCCAGAGCCAGAAGAGGAAGAAGGAGGAGAATGGTGGGAAGAAGAAGAGGGCGACACGGAAGATGAGCATGGATAACTGCCGCACACCCACCACACCATAGACCATGTCCAGCACAGCCAGCACCCAAGATACGCTCGCAAAACACCCCAGGCTTCAGCCAACCGCAGGATCAAACGAACCAATTAGCCCACCACGAGGGCACAAAATACCATACATGTCCGTTACTCTACTCCACACTACACGCCAAAACACCCGGGGAACTCAGAAGGAAGAACGGAGGGACTGGAACAAGAGGGAAAGAGGATCCTGAGGCCCTGTACCTCCACCGCGTCTTAGTAGTTAGCTTACTTGTTGCGGTTAATCAAATGCTGAGGACAAAAAAAAAAATAGGAAACATCACCAGTCCCGAGTTCAGGGCCGTTCAGTTGACATTCCACGAATTCTCCATCGTCCTCAGCTCTCCTCATTTGACTCACCTCAAACTTGCTGAGCTCATCATTGCAGAATATGCCTATCCAGTGGCCAATGGTGAGGACGGTGTGGACTTTTCTTCCCCCGACTGCAACCTTCCTCAGTCACAGTCGGCTTTGAACCGCCCTATACAGGACCTCCGGTTGGACATAAACACGACATCCGATGTGGTCGTTATGGACCTGATTGCAACCTCACGATATCCTATCAACTTTCAGCAGTGAATATGCCGAGGATGAACATGTATATCGTTTCCAGTGGTTCCTAGACTGCGATGCTGTGAAATCCGCGCAAAGGATACACCTCGGTGACAATGACAAGTATTTTTTTCACTGACTCAGGTAAGTTGTTTGTCCTTTTCACAGGGGTTCCATGACCCATATCCCTTTCCTACAGATAGCAGCGAATTCGACCCACTGAAATTTGACACGTTCAAGGCTGTCGAATTGCGTTTCGGTATCAATCCCGGCGACTGGCAATTTCCCTCAGAGTTCCAGTGGTGGGCCAACTCGTTGAGTGCTGTTCGTGTTGGCGCTCCACTTAAGGAGTTGTATTTAATAATCACCTTCCAATCGCACCTCAACGTTAATGACCTCCCTGAAGTGGCAATGCCCGGTTGGCGCAATTTTGACGCCGCTCTCTGCGGCAGGAACCTGGCTCTGAATTATCTGGCTATCAGTATCGCGGCCGTGCAGACCTTAAGTGCACAGGAGAAGTCAATCGTGGAACGTTGGTTCTTCGCTTGTGTTCCGGGTATATATGAGAAATACTTTGCAGAAGGAACGGGGGAAACCGTTCATCTAGATGTTTCTTCTGTGCTAGGTGGAGTGTATGGTACGAATGATGCCGTGTATCGTAGCGACATTCATATGTACTAAGATATCAGGTTGTATTCAGCAATGAAATGATTTTTGAGGACCTAGAGGTCGTCATCGAGTAGAAGCCTGAAGAAAACGCGAAAGCAAAGTCACCATTACATGCAAACACAGTTTGTTCTTGATTGTGAGTTTTACTGAGATGATGCGTAAATGAGCATCGGATTGACAACCAGACCGGCTGTACTCTCGCGGCACACATTGCCACGATGGTGAGAATCTTATTACCATTAGACCACACATCCTCTCGTCAACTACACACTTTTTGCGAGAAGATACGCTCCTGCAATACAATGCTACCCTTCCGACAGTTCTCAAGGCAGCACAGCCTTCGTTCGAAAATGAGCCAGCTCTTTTTCGAACCGATGCTTGTAATGCCTCTGAAACACTCATTACTGTTTTGACCATGCTTTCTGTTGGATTAACAAGTGCCGCACATCGTTGATCTTTGTTGTTGAATGTTAAGCAAGAAAGAGTGATCTCGTAGGATCTCTCATTACTTCATAACATTGATTCTATTATCTATTCATTGGTGCCCAGAAATGTAGATAAATAGGTGGCCCAAAATTTGATTGTCTTCGCGAATTTGGTGCTAAATTCGAGTGAACGGCAAGAATTATCGATTATCTCGCGATGGCGAAGAATTCTATTTAGAAATGATAAAAATCTTTTATTATTATTAATATTAATGGTAGGCCCCTTTACCTAGTACTGCCATGACTGTTACCATTACCATCCCGCTCTCCATTGAAGCGGAAACATCTACAGAACAGACTGCTGTAAATGAGTAATGGTCGTCGCCGGTTTTTGCTTCTACCTTAGCTTTTGCTTCTGATCCTTTCCTTCGAATCGAAGTGCATTCCTTGGTCTATGTCAGTCCTCATTCCAAAGTTTACCGCGCAAATGTAGCTGGCGCGAATGTATTTCTCAAAACTTTCACCAACCAACAGTCTTTCGAAGACTTCACCCGCGAGGCCGATGGCTATCAAGGTCCTCTTGCTCCTCTGATACCCAATTTCATGGATAGTACAAGAACGAACACCAGGGCTAGACTATTTAGTCTAGGAAGACTGGGGAAAACCAGCGGCATACGTCGACTTTTCTGAGCTTTCGTGGGAGTAACGGTGCGCTTGACTCGCGGAAAACTTCTTATTTGCTCTAACAGCTTCATAGGAAGAAAATCCTTCACGTCTTCGTAGAGTTTCATTTCCTGACGGGCCGTCATCCCACTGACTTTGCTGAACAGAATGTTGTCTGTCTCGACGGAAAATATAGGCTCATCGACTTCCATGACCTTATCAAGCATAACTGTCGATCTGGATCCGTAGCTCAAGTGGGATGGCCCACAGACATTGTATCTTTCGGTCACTGCTCTTGACATGGGCCTGCTCCCTAATGATAGCACGCCCGCTCACATTTATCCTGCCCTGGCTGATGGTACATGTGTTAGTCAAATTCTCGCCAGTCACTATTGGCAATGAATCATATATCACCCTATTCTATCCTCCCCAGTCCACCATAGATGCCATTGTACCTGATTGGTTTGATTCCAGCCGATGGTGGACCACCGACATAGTTGTCCATTGGCTAGAAGACGTGCAGAAAGATGGTCTCGTCGACTATCGGACCAAGGAAGGTGGGAAACAGCTCAAAATGAGTGCGCCCATGCCTAAACCGAAACCTGATTATATATATCGAATAACAAAGTTTGTGCATTGATTGTGAGTTTTGTTGAGACACCGAGCGGGGAAGATGCTTACGACAAGACAGATCCACTGATGGCGAGTTTTCTTTTCTACTAGTACTACCGGACGCTAAAGACCGGTCAGCGGCCCTTTCGCTGCAAAAGTATTCATTTTCATTAGCGTAAACAACAACGTCAGGCGATGATGTCAACTATGTTTTCCACGGGAACCCATCTTACGCAGACCATATCCTTTACGCGGAATTGGAGATGGGAAAATTTCTCTCTGAAGTGTCTATCATTCTCAAGTGACATGCTATCGACACACACCAGTGGGATTGCAGACCATCTAAATGCCTCCCGTCAGTCTAAGCTTGTAGAACCGGCACAAATCAAACATCCCCCAATCTTCTGCCAAACGTGTGGCGCTAATTCTTAATAGCGTCGCCACGTCGGAGTGTAAACACATCTAAGTTGCAAGGTAGCACCATGGCTGGTCGGTAAGCATCTCCTGCTTGCGCTTTGGAACGCTGATCGTCCCGGAAGCTGTCTTGATGTCGAAGCAGGTACCCGATACACGCCGCCACCGTGGAACTCCAAAGCCAGACACCACCCACAAGACCGTCGTATTCTCCTGCTCACATAAGTGCTTATCCAGGTTACTCCACCTCTGTCGAAACCAATTACCGTTCATCGTGACTGGCTGCTGGCTCTGGATTAAGGCGGTGCACGAACTGTCCACGAGTATGCAGACGTAAAAGGGGCCAGAAGAAGACGAAGTAGGCTCGGCGTCGCGGAGAAGAAGCTTTCGGACTTTGCACAAGCGCGAAGGGAATGTCTAGCTTCGCTGCGCCTCTGATAAGTAGGCGCCGCCGACCCCCTTCGCTCCAACTACGATATATGGGGCTCATTCAACATACCAAGCTCCTCATTCCCGGACAAAAATAGCTCAGTGGCGCCACGGTAGCTAGAACCCACACGATAGACCGTAACATTTATCGCCCAACCTATTGAATGGATTCTACGCATTGACGGGAACAGAATATCTTACAATAAGGACAGACGGCCGGCATACGAGCGCTGCTATAACCGGCGCCTCAACTCTCTCGTACGATGGGCGCATAACGTATTATCCCCCCTCAAAAAATCCACTTCCGGACGTTCAATTGAATAACGCCCCTTAGACCTCAGATCCCGAAGCAAGCGGGAAGGCGGACACAAAAAAAAATTGAGGAGAACGAAGTTATCGCCCAATTGCAGCGCCCAACGTCGTCGGATGCTGGTGTCGATCCTACAATCGATCTCATCAATGCGCAAATTGACTGTAATCAAATTGTTGTGGGCACAAAGGGGTATATTTTTTTCGATGGATGACTGAGATCGCTGCGTCCTGATGACGCTATGGATCTGATGAACATAGCACGTGTGACAATGTCGCCGTCGGATGTCGATGAAGACTGGGAATGTGCGAAAGTTACCGACCCCAGTATTCAACGAAAACCTATTTCAAAGCCGTAAAACTCTGAGCCTGCTCTAAGCTCCAGCATTCCTCTCGGTTCATGTTCAACCTTGAAGACTTGAGAATTAACGTTCTGGGCCCCAAATTGGGCGAGACTCCTTGACAAAACGCGTGTCCATCGAATTTTTCACTAATTCCAATTTCTTTTGGAAAAAAAACTCTCCACTTCGAATTCCCATGCCGTTGTATTCTCGACTGCTGGCCTGTCAAGAGACCTTAGAGTCTTTCTAGGGAAGGCTAGGAGGCCTTAGCAACGGCGGGAGTTGATATAATACAAAGAGTGGGGAAACGTGGAATTACCCAGGGACGTCGAAGATATTGCAATGTTGGCGGGTGCCGAAGGATATCACCACATCGATACATAATATATGTATTGTATGACTCACGATCTGACGCCCACGTCTGTGCATACATTGTATAACAGACATTGGGCGTCGCGAACTGCGTGTACCTCATATTTATTTAAATTTTGAATCGCATCTTTGATAAACGAATTTACCACTGGCCCTAAATCGTGCAGCTGCCTCAAGGCCTCAGGCCTCATGGGCTAGGCAAAAAAAAAACAATCTATTTTTCCTTGTTCCGCGCAAAATAAATCCATGCGAACAAGTCCCGATTAAAGTTCCATTCCACGCTTGGCCCTTGAGACCTGTGTGGTCAAAGCGAACAGTTGCAGCCTCGGATTCATGCATGTTCGTTACACGTAGGATATCAGCTGCAAACACAGAAGCTCCCAAGCCACTCGTCTCATTGTTCTTCGGAAGTTCTAAGGAAAGCTGAAACATGATCTGCATGAGGGAAATAGTTTCGACTTGCAAGTCTTCGGTGAAGCCTCCAGAAGGCAGGACATCTAGCAGTAGCGAACTCAACACTGCCTTCGAGTCCTTCTGCCAAATGCGCTAGTCCTATTATGCCAATGACACACGCGTAAAACATTCTTCAAACAACAAATCGATGCATTCTTTCTGGTCAACGGACACCCCCGACCTTCGTCATCCTGCCGGCCCGGAAGATACATAACCATTGCTCCTTCTCAAACTCAGTTGAAGGAGCTGCGCATCTTCGTTCTGGTCGTGGTTCTCCCGGTGTCGTTTGAGAGCCGCGAATGCCCAGGTTCCGAACATCAATACCGAGCAACTTGAATCGCGGTCGACTTCAACGGGCTAGATATTAGACGGTTGATGACCACCCGGGCTGGCAAAGGGACCGCAGCTTGTCAGGTATGGGCGCGCATCCCAGCGTCGAGCAAGGTACTGTAACTTCGTTAATTTCGAGATCGGCATCAAGTTCAGGCATGCAAGTCGGACAAAGCGTTGGCCCAGATTTTCCATCAGCAACGGCCCGTGCAATCAAGCATTTGCAGGCAAGAATAATACGGATCCGTGGACTTCGTCCTTCCTCTACACCCGAGTTCCCGGGAATCGGTAACAAAGAGGTGATATATTTTTCCCGGCCAGTAGCGAGCTCGAGAAGGACTCGGCCAAGTAAAGAAGGGCTGAACAACCAAGGACGTCGTTTCCAGAGAGTGTGAACCACCGTGAAACAAGATATCGATATCCTAGTAATAGCACCGAAAATGATCCATATCGTGTATCAGAACCTAACCGGAAGGACCACCCGGTATACCAAAGAAGTAGAATTCAATTGCGCTTAATTTCCAAGCTATTCAATAGCTTGGGCATCATTCAAGGATCAGATGATGGCGGTTGGTTTCACGTCCCGAGTGGCTATGCCTTATTGTGGCGTCCCGTTGCTCGAACTCAAGTAGCTCAGATAGACAAAGTCCGACCAAGAGTTTGGACAATCATCAAGGTTCGAGCTGGCATGATATATCCATTGCAGCGTGATAATAATCTAATGCGATCGTGTATTGTACAGAGTTTGATGCTTTCCAATCGTCCACCCAAAGGCGTGTCCCAAACCGTAGGAAGATCGCGACAAAAATAAAAAAAATGTGATAAATAATATGGCCGAATGATACGCCCCATCATTTAGTGATGAACCCATCTTGTGCCACCCTGCGCAAGAGGACACTTGTGATTGCCCAAGGTTTTGGCCATCGAAAAGAAGCGCCCGCAAGCTTCGCATGAGAACTCGCACACCTTGTTGTGTTTGGCAACCTCATGCCTAAGGCGATCATGCTGCCTCGAGAAGCGTTCACCGCATCCTAGCGTACATAAAAACGAAACGCGGGGCTTGGGTTTATGCGCCTGCATATGTACTTTGAGCGTATACTGGCTGGTGAAGCGTCGGAGACATCCAGGGATGAGGCACGGGTGCCGGCGGCGTGGGGAAGACTGATCGTCTTGGGAGGGAGCTGACTTCTTCGCCGTTGTCGGTGGACGAGCGACCTCGCGAGAGGGATACGACTCCGGAGAGACGGCAGAAATCGGGGACATACTTCGCTCGAGCTCCTGTGAGCGTGATTGTAGCGAATGTCCAAACTGGATATCGAACACGTTCGTGCAGTCGTCCGTTATTGAGGGAGAGGAAAAAAGAACTGTCACGAGTGTAAATGTGCGAAATGATCGTGAAAAAAAAACGAAAACATTTACGATCTGGGGTCGATTCAGCCGTCGTCGGACCAAAGGGTGTCCATGATTCCGATGAGGTGAGTGCCCCTGAAAATGACATGTTGTATTCTTGAGGCCAAGGTGAAACGGTTGAGACGTCAGCTGCAGATTCTTGTAAGGCCCGCAAATTGGAAATCAGAGGCGGGTACTTACTATATTCGTCGACCTCGTATTGTACTTGGGCCGTGTTATGGGAGGGTGTGAAAGGTATGTGCAAAGGGACTGATAGAAGAAGCAATAAGATGGAGATGGGGAAGCGAAGAACGATGGCAACACGTACTGGCTGTATTGGGTTTTACAGAAGGGCTAGGCTGGTACACTGAGCTAGATGCCCCGTATTCGTCGACGTATCCTGCAAAGACAGTTCAGCGGCAGCCGAGGCTGATGCAAGAGAAAACATTACCATTGGGAACATAGTAGCTCTCGTGGGAGGGGAATGACTCTGAAACGGGTACGTATTTATTAGATGCGATGGCCGCGGGGTATGCGTTATAATATTCTGAACTATCCAGTCAGCAGGCAGAAGACAACGACGCGCACGGGACATACCATTGCCAAAGTTGTTGTAGCTCGACATGGTGGAAATTTGAAAGGTAGCCCAGGTATCTTGAGGATTTATAGAAGTGGCAAGCTGAGACAATTCAGGACTAGCGGGAGCAATGATAGGGACTGTCACGATCGATTGGATATAATGGGCGGAATGACGATGGGGATCGGATGAAGGGAGGGAGGAGGGGGGTGGATGGGAAAAGAAAGTTCCAACGATACATGCCTTTATAGGCACTAGAATGCAGAGATTCATCGCCTTGTCAACTCTAAATTCAACCAGGTCGGGAGAAAGTCAGGGCAACAGTGCCTTTCGATCTGCAGGCTCCCATTGGCTGGCAGGTTCCGTCAGGGTCGATCAGGTAGGGCACTTTACGCGGCGCTACATGTACCGGTTCGACGTCGCGTTCGCACTGATCTTGGTACCTTGAGATCGACGAAGGAGGTATAATGTCGGTTCAAAATGTTAGGAGCATCCATCTGGGCCTGGACCAATCTAGGGATCCATGTTCGTACGCCACATGATGGTTCTGACGGGGGTTATGTTCTTCTTCCTGCTAGCACGCTGCAGCGCCCGTGTCGGGAGCTCCAAGTCAATCTGTAATGTTTGAGATATCTCGCAGTTTCAGACGCATGGTATTTCATAACACATACCAAGCGCCTTAGGGATCTGCCCATATTTCGGCCCTTCTCTGTCGCGGACGTCGTTCCTCTCAAGTCTGGAATTTTTCGATTGAGCCTCGAATATTGAATACGTACGAACGCTCTGCTCTGCTTCACTCAAATAGTTTTCCCAGGTACTTGAGTAGTACTGGTCACGTTTCAGGCGCTCCAGACTTAAGATTAATGACAGACCGCATCTTTGTGGTTTACTCCCGCTCGGTACCGACATTAATTATAGCACATACACTGTGCCAACATATATCCTAAACATCTTAGTATCCTGTCGGGCTATGCACAAGGTGCAATAAGGGGCTTCTGGATCTCTTACCTTTACACTCCGCCATCGCAATACAGTTCATTCCGGCCATCATGCTTCGCATTGGATGTTATTATCACCGACAACGAAGAGCAAGAAGGGCTCTTCGTATAAGTATATGGTCTTACAACCATAAGGGTGGCGGTCTTAAGGTGAGTCCAATGACCTCGCATATTCGGCTCCACGGCGCGTCCTAAAATACGTGTCCGAGGGAGTACACGCCATCTTGGGTAAGTCAGATATATGGATCATACGAGAGACATGACGATAGCTCACGTATATTTGTATGTTGTTCCTTCGTCATCATCGAATAAATGGCTTTACTGACCGCACAGCCGACATACGCCTATTTCATTAAGGCCGCTCCGATGAATGATTATGATAGGCAGCTTTGAGGTATCCAATGGATAAGGATTACATGTACAGCCTCCGAAATGAATATTGTTAACCAAAGGCGACTGGCTTGGAAGCTTTAGACACTTGATGGCGGAGAATGGTACTTACGAGAACCCGAAGCTTGTCGTAACGGTAATAATAATCGCTGGTAAAATTATGGGAACGAAGTATAAAATTCATCAGAGGTAATAGCAACTCGGCATCAGTTGGAAGAATCTGTTGCTTCAGATCTAGCGGCCAAGACTTCCGTTCACACCGTGACCGTGGAAGCCAGGACAGGAAGGATCTAACACGCAGGAGAGGCTGAGACAAAGGACCAGTACGGGACCAGAGAATCAAAAATAAAAAATAGAAATACCAAAGAAAGAGCCGATTGTCGAACTGAGAGTTGCGAGATTGGAAGAGCAAAGTGGCTGTGACGTCCGGTTCCGGTTGCTGCCGGCCCGCCAGTCACTGCTTTCTACCTCAACGCGTCCGTGAAAGACGCGGGTACAACACAGAATCAAGCAAATGGGACTCTCTGCGAAGGAAATCCGTGTTACGGAATAATAGAACGCTACAGATGTTTCATACGCACTTCAACGATGGTGCTAATTACCATGCAACGCCACTGTAGCCAGAATTCTCACTACAGTTGTCCTAACCCCGGATGGTTTACTCATCGATGACCACCATGGACCCATGTTTACACTGACAATCTCCTGAGGGTCCGTCTATCAATATCTTGTCTCTCCTGGTCATACTAGCAGACCCTTCTTGATCTTTCTCCGTGGCTCTTCGAGTACTCTGACTGGAAGGATCAACTCGCTTACTCAGAAAAGGAATAAGGGTGCCGTTACAATACGGGATATCCTGCAATATGGAGAAACACAGAGCCCGTGTCCCCGGTCTACTATAGGTGCATTCTGATGGCCAAGGATATCCTTAGAGCTGCCTGGATACCGATCGCGCTATCGCTATTGCGCATGACCGGTAAGTCAAACTTGGCTCCCAGCCACGGCTTGGGTTTACCTGGGACTTATTTAGCTGCTGGGGCTCAGCCGTCGCAAGCCGAATAGCGAACTTGCTACGAAAGGCGCATCTTCACGTTCGGCTGTTTATCCTCCTCTTGGCCCTCAAGACATAGAAAGACGTCTGTCTACCACGCTGCTTACTGTTTCAGGTGACTGTTCTAACCGTTCCATCTTAGCCTAGGAAAACTCTGGGTACGGAGCTATTCGGATCCTGGGCTTGCCTATCTGAGGACGATTCCTTGACAAAAACGGGAACACCCCCGACTCTGTGTATAGTATCATCGTTTGCTAGGACGCGGTGCACTGCAAAGGGCATCTGGCTCCGCTGGACAGTTTCAAATCCTGGTCAGAGAACTATCGAACAACCACGGCTGGTTCCTTCTTGATTGGAAAGGTGTATCGGATATGTATTGCCACAGAGGTGATTACTCATCGCTGTGGCAAGATCAACCATCGAGCACAGATGGAGACCCTACGTAAAGGTGGCTTGCTTGTATGGTTTTTTGCTGCGAGGTCATGACCTCGAGCATCAAGGCGGATGATGCGCGAGGTAACTCCAATTACAGGAGATCAAATGGCCTGTGGCTCATATATCTAAAAGGGATCCCTACCAATGCTGTTGAACAGGCCATGCCTGTGCGCTTCGGTGGCGCATCGAAGGTATACGTGTGCCTGGACATAATAATAAAGCGGCTCGGCGCTGTGCAAGGACCCGACATTCAATCGACGATGGCGTACCTCTTCAATCGAACGATGAGGTCAAAGATCTGTTGCTTGGATTCATACTGTCTAGGCGGAAAATCGGTCGACCATTCGTTCAAGATGTCATACGCTGTGTAAACATGACTAACATTAGTTGGCCTGGGGTCATCAAATGGCCTGGATCTCTCCAGCCTGTGAGAGACCTAGCGCCCTGGAAGCATGTCGGTCGCTTCTTCTATTGACTTTTGTTCAACAGTGGTGCTAATGAACTTACTCGGCATCTCGGTCCGGAGTTCAAAGGTGCCGAGCTGCCATCCTCTTTCTTCCCCAACGTACCACGCGTACAACGCTTCCTCAAGCCCGCTGGAAGCTCCCCCAAATTACTTGTTGAGGTTCGAGCGCAAAATTATCGCGGTGATCATGTCTTGAATTACCAACTCCCTGTATTGGTTTCATGCGACTCTCCATACTCGAATATAGCGTATGGATGGCTGGGTTTGAGCGGTTGTCCGACTTGCGCATCCGCGTTGTTCATCCCTCTCTCTTCAAATGTGCTGCATGTGCTTTGGCGTAAACTATGCATCGGTAACCATCTTGATCGATAGATTCCCCTGTCAGGAAAGCCGCAATATCCCTTCGACGAAAGCTGCGTGTCCATACCCTGTCTACGCTCCTCCTATCTTTGCTGTATACTTTGTACTGCATCAAAGCGATTAGCTCTTCATACCTGCTCCCTAGTCCCGCTGGGTTAAGGTAGCGTAGGTTGGTAAAAATAGGTCATCGGGTAGCAGTTCTCACCAGTGCAGGATAAATATTATGGCCCCATAGCTGTCTGCCGTTGATTGGTCGAGGTAAGAGCCTTATTCTTATCTGTACCCCTATACATCTGAATTACCCACTCCTACAGTTTAAGAAGAGGAATAACGATCCACCTCTGGCGTCTCCCCTCTTCGTCGTAGCGCTATCACCGCGATGGAAGCGAACTCTAGGGCCGCTTCTAGCAGCGTCGAGAAGTCCTCTCTAAGTGGTGAGAAAGTTGAAGCATCAAGAAACACTGGCATCGCATATGACTTCAGTTCTGGCATTGGATAGATTGCTGATGGACTAACTCGGCTAAATTATTCAACACACTAACTTGAATTGTACATTCACTTTGATGGATGGTCAGGAGTATACAATGCATGCATGGACAATGAATCCTCGAAGCATCACCCTGCATAGTCGACCTTATGAAATGAAAGGTCTGATCGGTCGATTCTGTTTTTAAATCAAACCAAGCGTGGATAGGATTGTTAGATTTACACAGCGAATTCGTTTCCATGTCGGAAAAAATACAGTTGCGTATACGTGCACCACACAGCCGCAGTTCAAGGTTTTGTTCCACGAGTTTCATGTTCTTGTCCCGTTACCCGCAGGGTACCGTGGACAGAAAGATATCATCTAAAGACATATCCGCTGATTAGGACAGTTAAGAATACGCATCGTTATCTGACCTCGGTGAATTTATCACGGGCCTCTCGAGGTACGTCGTCAATGTTCGGGATCACAGGAAGGGCCGGCTCGTAGATGTGCCCCAACTTGATGGGGATGTGGAAAGAAGTGTCCTCGAAAATCGATAATCGCCGACCACCTCCATATAACCGTTATTGTAGATGCTCTATTGTAGGTGGTGCTTCGCCAATTGGTTGAGGGTCAAGCGACTGAGATCACGAAGGACTCATAATCTATGTGAGCCTTATGATTAGCTGGACATTAACGTACGAAACGTTGGCAGCTGACCAATAGTAAGGCGAGGTTCTACTCCACCCAAATGTGGCTTTCTCAAGGAATGGACTTCGTCCAGTCAAGAATACCCAGGACACTTCTTTCCGCGAGGGCCGGGTTACGAAAGGTATACATCTCTCGAGATGCCCGGACATCCAGAAAATGCCATGGAATATGAGCTCGGTAATAACGGACAGTGACCAAGCCCAGCTGCGGTACCATAGCCCGAATCATTCAATAGCGGGAGAAACGATGCAATCTTAGAGTCTCGAATTATGGTTCCTTGTCGGATTGTTCCAAGTTTATAGCTTCGAATGATCATCTCTCGCCCGCAGAGCCTTAGGACGACGTGGGAGAGACAAGACAGGAGAGGGAAGTTGGTAAAATGCAAGGGAGAATTATGTAGCGCTGCTGTCAGAAAAATTCGGCAGTTGGAAAGCAGCAATGAACGCGGAATGAACGGGGCATAGCATAGCTGAGGACGCGCTTATGAAGCGCCCCCAAGTTGACAAGAATACAAACGAGGTCTGGTGACCGGAATATGTGTTCAACCATAAGCGCCTGCGAAAGATGTCGAATTTAGAGAAGTAGAAGCACTAGGTATGATTGGAGATGATACCGGGGATTATACAAGATGCTAGAGAAATACAGTTGGGTTCGTTATCAAGGGTGAAGCAAACCTTGGAAGCGAAGCTTGATGTTGTCCAAGAGGCAATACAGTCCGCATAACCCTAGGCACTTTGAGATTGACAGATCAAATGTTTTCAGTAGAGAAATTATACTGGCTGATGGGTGAATCTGGAAGAATCTGTCTTAGCGCAGATGCAGTATAGAACGGGAGGAGAACATGTGCTTTCGCCATGGTCGAACAACAACCTGAGAGATAGTTTGGTCAAATTAGAATCAGGACACATTGAACGAGGAGTCCAGACTGTTAGCTTAGATATCAAGGATGCCACGTAGTTCGCATGGTGTTTCTTTACGCTGCCATTGGCCCAGATGTAGGAGCCAGTCGCGGATGGCTAAGAGATGCCGAGATAAAGAAAGGAAGAAAGAAGAAATTGATGAATTTCAAAATCAGACAACCGCGTTCTAATCACGTGGATGAGCTGAGAAATATTAATAATATATTGTAACTTAGGTTCATGATCAAGATGGAGCACGATCTTACACGATGCACTGAGAAATACGCTCACATTCAAAATTCTCTGCAAGTAGGTCTTATATTTCGATCATGATGAGTGGCGTGGGAAATAAGTAGGTCAAGTAACAGGACTAACTGTTTCTTGGCTAAATACCACTCCGTTGTTGCGAAATATTTCGGAGTTTGGGCAATCCATTACTATTGCTGGACTCAGAAGAAGAAGACATGAATGTATACCAAGCTCAACTTGCTATGACGCTGCCAAATTTGCTGGATGCAGAGGTCGTTAGCGAACCGGACTGGCCTACTATCCCGGGGCACCAGGACACCGGTATCCTAGTATAACTATAGGGAGAGATTTCAATCTGTGATATCGTTCAAGAACTGCAGAGCAAAGCGCTCGAAGTCCGTATTTCGGACCGTCTTCCGATCCCCTCATATGGCGACCTCAATATTATCAATGAGACCACGGAATTGTCTTCCGAAGAATTCCACTGCACAAAAGGAATGGTGCCCATGCGCAATTGGTGTCGCGATGCGTACAGTGTTTTGGCATCGTTTCTTGACCATGTTGCTTCAGTCCTCAGACTAACAAATTCGTATCATCCAAGGGACAAATTGGAACGCGAGGACTCCGTTTCAGCAGAGCCTTCACGTTGTACCCCTCGGTTATTCTGGGCTGCGTTGTGGCGCGTGCCGGAGTTTTCTGCACTCTAACTTTATGGTCTTAGATTCAAAAGACACAGACGCTGTCAAAACTGTCCGAGGTCTATCTTGCCTTACTCATACACGCGCTGGCATAGACCCATTGCGCTCCAAATACTTCAAGTCTACGAGATCGTGGGGAGAATATTTCCCATGTACAAAGTCATGAAAGGTGAATATTGAATACGCCCTGCGTTTGCATGCTTCCTGAATCTTGATCTGCAAGTAAAACCGAGAGTCGCACGCAAATTGGAGTCGGGAGACCATGACTGGTGTACCACTGACCAAATGGACGTTGACTGGATATCTCTCACATATAAAGATCTCGGTATCAACCTTTTCTCTCACTGATCATAAAAGATTCGTGGTTGATAACGGATTAAAGGGTTCCTGAGGCGCGCCAAAGCATATTTCAAGGCGTTTCATGTTGCTTTGACATACCAGAAGTTCTCGCAGCGTATGAGGTTAAAGATTGTCATGGTAATCCAATCACCACACGGGGTCTGCTATCTGACCACGCCACATTGTCGACTGTTTTTGGCAGAATCTGTCGAGAGGGTTCTTCACCGGGAAATAATTAAGACCGAATGAAAGAATCTTCGCGAAGCGGCTACTGTACGGATTTTACTAAAAGCTATATTACACGCCATGTTAGGTGAGCGGACTTTTTTAATTTGTCATGCTTTTTCTGAGTCGATTTTGGCAGGACTCTAACATCTACCTAAATGAATGGATTTACAGAGGTGTGAACATGTGCAGTGTTCTTCTTTTGGCGAACCCAGAAGTGCGGCGTACTGATAAGTATGCTGCCCTCGTATTTTGATCCTCAGGATGTTTTCCGTAGTTTACTGTGTTTGACACCTGAATCAAGGCCGCTGTTAGGAAAATGCACAAGGATACTCGTCGACGATAACCAAGGCATCAAAGATGGACCCCTCTTTGATACTACGAGGGAAGTCTCGGAGCCTGGAACGGTACGTGCTGAGAACACAGGAGATGTGTCGTCTGATGACATATTTCAGCCTGGGCCTTTACGATTCATGTTGATTCGTCTTCTACAAGTACTTTCTACCCCTACGATCAATACCGCTCTCGATGATCTTGAGTCGTTCATATGGGTCCTTTGCTGGGCCGTCTCTGAAATTTGCCGCAAAAATCGGAAGTTGAACAGGAAATGCTCCACGAACGACATACAAGTGCATGCCGAAGATAAGAGAGCGTATACCGCCCACCTGCATGACATTGTGTTGCCTCTCGGGCCATCATTTTCTTCCATAACGCCACTAGTCGAAAAGTGGTGTGCCTTGGCGACGATATATCGCAAGAAGGTGACGTGCCTGTTAGCTGGAAGTGGTACCTCTTCAGACACTCGGTGACCGTTGAATGTGCTCTGCAAAGAGGCATTTAGGGAGTACTTGGATGAAGGTTTCAGGGCAGTGGATGAATTAGAGGATAAAGCGATCAGCTGGTGAACCTTGGTTATTCATTTGTAGCGTCGTGATTCAATTACAAACGATTACAATGAGGGTTCGCGATCTAAGGAGAATCAACAATGGCTCGTTGATTGTCTGGTCCGGAAACCCATTGACATCTAGTGACAGAACATAGTCGGATCTGCGTGCTTGCCGGTGGAACGAATCCTCTGACTACGCCTGATGATGCCTCCCTTACTCTGCAGACCAAAAGTTTCGATGAGAATCCTGTCCATTATAAATCATACAACTGGTTATAATTGTACAAATGGTTTGATTTCGACACCACTTTTACACTATCTTGGCTTCCACGTACTGAATCCACATCGACATATCCCGGCTTGTCTCGTCTTTGGCTTGCATGTGTATCCAACGACCCATGTTGTAGATGTGGATAGTCGCATCCTCACAGCTCTCTTTGGTGGATGCTTCGTTCAGGCTGTATAATGCAATGAAATCCTTCAGAGCACCACCAAAGAATACGGGCTTGGTCAGCTTCAGAGCCGTAGGGGGATTCGCTTCGAAGCTAATGAGCATTGATAAGGTTGGAACGGTACGATGCGCATTACCTTGGAAGTCATCTGCTTCGATGGTAGTATATACGACCTTGTAGTAACAAATGGGGGCTGCGAATCCGCCCTTGCGTAGTTCCTCTCTCTGAACTTGTCTATCCTAGATCAAGTCGTAAGCGTGTTCAAGTTTTAATGCAATTATTAGCTCACCTCTTCAGTCAAGAATGAACCAACTTCAGTCATCTGCTTATTCTCTATCCATGCTTTCATCGCCCCAGGCGGTCCCATATGGCGTTTCCAAAGCTCAGGATCATCGCAGTACAGAAGGCTATACAATGATTCGGTGCTATCGTCCAGCTTATCACGAGGACCCTCCTCAGAAAAGAAAGCCCAGTAACCAAATAACTCAGTACCGAGGGTTGACTTGAACCAGACGTCTGCATCAGTAGCCAACACATGCTGGAAGGTAAATCACGGTGCACCTTTTGCATCGTGGCTTCGTACGACATTGAAATTGGTGGATAGTATCCGACAGAAAGAAATCCGAACGCCAGAAATCGGTCGGGATAGTAATTTGCCGTGCAGCTAGTTATGACCGATCCCCTGCAATGCTTCACTGTGAATTGATTGATGAGCAGTGGATGACGTATAGCAGTAACAGTCATGCCCAATAACGATTACATGGTCGACGTTCTCAACATCCAGGATGTCCACCATATCTCTCGCCATTAAACGGTGTTTGTAATGGATCGGATTGATAGGTTTGGATGTTCCTCCATATCCGAGCATGTCGGGAACGACAAGGGGGTAATCTTTTTTTCTGAAGGCTACCTGGTGCTGTACGAGGTGCTCGGAAAACCACGGGTAAAGAGCAAGGTCGGCTTGGAGATATTTCCGGTGGAGAAGAGGTAGTGGTAGACGAAACCACGAGAGGTGGTGAAGTATTTGCAGAGGGATTGATCCATCGTGTCGACACTGTTGCAACCAGGGATCTTGGAGTATATGTACGAGTCGTACTACGAGAAGCTGTTGAGGTCATTGGGCTAAAGGCAATGGTGGAAGTCATCTTCGTTTACGTCAAGGTAATGCCCATAAGCGCCGTTGCGAAGGTTAATCTCCAACAAGTTATTGCAAGTACTTCTTGAAGGTTCGTAATTATCGGCTGCATGAAACTTCTACTAATACTAACTTGAAATGCGTGAGATTATTACGAGGCGACAATAGATCGTCGTTTGGGTTCTCATATGGATTTACTTACGTGCTCGTTTATTTCATAGCACGGATGTAAACCCTTTCTGCCATTCACTTGGTTTGAGTCAAGCCCGGTGACGACGATTCTAACAAAATGGGCGGACTCACAATGCATGCGTTGGAGCCCGTGTCTATGAAATGGCCCACACGTTCCTTGAACAGATTAGAAAGTAAAACTTGATGTCAGGGTTCGAATTAAGTCTACGAAAATATGAGGACAGAAAATAAAAGCACAAGAATGGAACTCACCATATGGCATCATCAAGAGGTACATCGAGAGGATCGTCGGGGATAACGCCGGGAGGAATAGCCAGGTCTCCAGTACTACGCCAGAGGGCCTCCTCCAGTTCCAATTCCTTATCATAGAGGCCATTTCCAAGAACACCAACGGCGTTCCAAAACGTGTGCATCACTTCCGATCCCATACTCAGCCTCTCCGTCATCGTACACTCCCAATACTCAGGAAACCACCCTGCCGCTTCCCAATCGATGATAGCTGCCAACCGACCTTCCTCACTGAAGATGATATTTGTTTTGTGGAGATCGCAGTGAGAAAAACAAAGTTTATGGGGCTTATCATATACAGGAGAGGCGAGCTGGAGCAACCGAGGCATGCGACTTTCACATGACACTTCTGCAAGGAGCATGTCATGGAAAGCACGGATGCTTTTGAAAGGCTGAAACACGCGGCGATCTGAACAACGCATGTATACGAATGGCGAACCATTAGGACCAGACACCTCACCCGAAGAGGGAGGAGGAAGGGAACGAAGTTCTGTGAGAGCCTGTCTCAAGTCGCTGATAAGCGGAGCATCCGAGAGATCGAGGGTATAATCAAAGGTGCGAAGAATTTCAGAAATTTCCTTGAGGCTCTGTGTGCCTCGCATGTGGGAAGGACCTTGAAGGAGAGCGAGATAATGGTAAAACTCGGGTGGATATTTGGTCCTAGCCCACAGCCAGTCACAAAGGGTGATTCCCTTGACTTTCGTCATGAGGATCAATCCGTCTGTGAATTCAGTTCCTGTTGGGATGTCAGGAAGAACGTCAAGAACGCGGGGGACGGGAATGGACGTGTTTTTGCGGATAAAGTTGATGGTGTTTGCTTCGATTTCTGGGGGTCGATTGTAGGTATGTTTGAGGATTAGGCCAAAGGGAAGGTGTTTGACGTTCCATTCTGAGATGCCATACCACTTTGCGAGACGAATGTATACTGAAGATCGGATGGATTTAGGGAAACATAGCCATAGCCGCCAAGGAAGGGAAGCGAGCATGGATAACAGTGAGGAGCACAGAGCCATGCTTGATCGCAATAGATTTTAACGTTCAGATATTCCGCAAACACTTGTCCGCTCTCGTGGTGATTTGGTGCAAGTCGTGGCTGCTGGTTGGTAGGGAATCCGGACCGAAATCCCGATCAGGTGACTCGGAAATAACCCAAGTCGTTCCAGTCTATCATTAATCTTATGGGTATCTCCTAAGTTCCGCTAAGCACTTCCAGACAAGCGCTTATTCTTCTTCCCATTTCTGTGATGTACATGTTTCATTTCTCCTCCGTTCACACTGAGACTGATGATGAAAGAACTTACCTGCCACCCGACTTGTTAGCTTCATCAAAGTAAACAATTGGATATTATCTTTATCTTTCCCTTTCGTAGGTGCACCATTTCCTATCATGCCACGGACTCGCCACAGAACACAAGGAATCAACTAAGCTGGCCAAAAGGAAACTCGGTGTGGGTAGTATAGAATACTGGCCGGGGACCTGGAGCATAAACCGTGCCAATCGTAATCGTCTGCTCCACAAGGAGCGACCCTTGGTTTGCAGGCACGAATGCAGCAGCGCTGAATGGCAGGACAACAACGCTATACTGAAAAAAACGACGTCAACATGTACACTCAGGAACCTTTACCGACTGACCTGGACTTTGAAGTTCCCGAAGTCGCAAGTCGGCTTCAAGCCCTCCCAGAGCTTGATCTCTCCTTCCAACCGTCGACACGATCCCTGGTCACCAGAAGTCCACCATATGCAGGACCCGAAGTCTTGGATGACGTCTCTCCACCGGTGTTTGTCCTTGCGAATACCCCGATCGCGAAGTTCGGTCGAGGAAGAAGGCAAGTCAAGTGTGACAGACCGACGAAGTCGCATTGGGATACTAGATGGCGTCGCGAGCAAACCAAGGGCTTGTCGATCAGAGCACCTGATGGCTGCGATACAGGGAATGGACGTCCCTCTAGTGTAGGATAGCTTGCGCGGTCGTGAAACTTAGATGTAGGCAGCTAAACATTTTGCACGTACAGGTTTGGCAAGATAGAACTGGAGGCATGGTGATCGATTGAATGAAATGGGGAGAGAGTAGAAATTCACGCACGAGGCATTGAAGCTCCACCTCTCGATCTTTGAATATCGTTCCGTTCAGCAGAGCAGGTGGGAGTTGCTGCCTGCCTTCTGGATCCACCTCGGGACCTGGCAGCGGGCTATTCCCTCGATATGCAAGCTGACGAAGGATTGATGGAGGGCCTGGACGCATCATCGGGACATACCCGAAGGTTGTTTGTATCCTGAAAATCGCTATGAGGCAATAGGAATGATATAACACACAAACTCCATGCTTGGCGTTTCCGCGAAACCGTCCCGGGCGTTTGATCGATGCAATTAAAGCATACTGGACAGTTGTCGGCACGTTCATTTCATGGAAAGGTTGAGGAAGAGGGAAGGGACCTAGGTTTTCGGCAGTGAGGTATGGTGAAAACCCAGGCGCAAAGGTGACCTCTTTGGGAATGGGAATAGAAAAATGCCATTCGTGTGTACCAACGAGTTTCCCGCTTAACAAAGGAGACGTTGGATGCATGTTAGGATCTCCCATGTCCTTGGACCATAAAACCTTAATAATATCCAGGAAATTCCAAGATGAAGTAGACAGAGGAACGGTCGATATCTGGCCTTGCACCTTGTGTGATACTCATCAGACAGACTTTGAATATTCAAAATAACGATACTGACTTTTATTCTAATCAAGTCGATGGCCTCTTCTTTCTCTAGGCAGAAAGTTAGCGATCCTGTAATGTCATCTCCCTCCAAGATTGTTGGTATCTGTTCCGAGTTTCGTGCGCGACTGCTCGTCAACATGAGGATCACCCAAGACTTCCCTTTTCCCGTGGACAATTCATACTGGTGTCTTGTAACCTGATTGGGCCTGTTTCTCTGACTGGGTGATAGAGCAACCGTAGTGCTGTAAGTGGAAAGGTCGGCATCACCTTCGCTCTCTAGTAAGATCGGGCAGTAGGCCTCCTACCATACAGGCCGGAGAATTACACATAAAGGGCGGACACAGATTTCAATAAAGTTATATTTCAGCTGGTCCAGAAAGGCGAGCACAAGGAGAGAGTTCTGTGAGGTCATCGACACTAACTAAAATCAGTGACGGTGTGTATTATTTGCCCTTTAAGCGCAATTAACTTTGTATCGAGGCAATCCGTCGCTATCTTCATGATGCAGAAAGCGACAAGAAATCAGCATGCAAGTGGTGTCGTCTTTCTCTGACCATCTATAGAGAATTCAGCAAGATATATGTAAAATTTAAAAGCCCGGGGGTATAAGTTACAAACACGGTGTCTACATGAAACACAAAAAAGTGAAGCCGTAGCGCCACGAGAACCAACCTGAATATCTCTCCCGCGACACAACTAGGAAACAGCCGTCCATATTCCCTGCTGGCTTGGAACGTCGTGTGTTCGAAATTCCAAGTCGGCGGGGCTAGTCCGGGAGAGAGAACGTCGAGCCTTGTTATCTTCACGTACATCGCTGGGATCTGCTTCATCCTTGGGACCATCTCGAGCAGGCATGTGCTGACTGACCGGGGCTGGGACAGTGTAAACCTCCACCTCTTGACCGAGGACGCTGCCAGCCAATTTTGGGGCATCCGAGATATTATCCACAATCCCTCGGACGTAACCATAGGGGAAACGAGGGTAATCATTGTGCGATGTCAGAGGTATTGTTTTGTTTCTGTAGAGGACATGTACGGCTGATTTGAAGATTGGGAACCATATATCTGTGAGAAATTTGAGCGCTTAACATTGGGAAAGTCCGGGTTTGTTTCCAAGCGCAAGTACTGTTTACATAGAAAACCTCTGGCTTTCGATAAAGCTCTCGCTGCATCGATATACTGACTCGGAAGATTTGCGATGTGTCGAGCATGCATGTCGGCCATCACCGGTCAATAGAAACAAGGTACATCCTGCAGAGAAATGCGGGAATAGAGCCTTTGTAACTCGAAATCTGATGTGCGAGGTGGACAACCGTCCCGAAGGCTGGGACAAAGAGAACAATGCATACTCTCCAATCCACCAGGACTCTAGGTCGTGGAGGAAGTTGTGGGGGACGTAATGCGAATCTGGTCTTCAAGAGCGGAGGAACCATCTTCAATTCCTTCGGTCTCAGGCTCCCCAAAGATGGGATACTCATCCGCTTCGTCTGTATCGCAGCTAACGATGGGTAGAGGAAATAAATAACTCTGTGCTTGGATTTCAACTGGCATGAAAACAGCAGTACCCTATCATCAATGTCAGACAATCGGTCAAAGTGGTCCGTAAGAAATCAACTCGCCGTTTTCCTTTCTCCAACGCCCGGATCGGACAGAAAAATCTTTGCGTATTCCATATCCGTTACTTTGGCAGTGTTCAAACCCTCCATCTAAATTAGAACTGAGGTCTCGGTGCACATACCCACCCTTATACATCCACTCGAGTCCTGGCCAGGTCCTTGAGTATAAATGCGACATCAAATGCAACCAGAGACAGGGTCGTACCACTTGCGGCACTCACCAGTGCTCGTAGGACGATGCCAGGGTGCGTTAGTGAATCCAACAGTGTGCCTACTTCCTTGTACGCGATCCAGCAGTGTTTCTTATCACCATTTAGACTCCCTAGGCCCACTCCTGCCTTTGCAGGTCTCCCGTTAGGTGCGCCCTCCGGTGTCGAGCAAGGAAGTTTGGAAATGACCGGGAAGTGGCTTCTTCATGAAGGAGCTTGTTTTATCAACTTCCCCATCCCAGGATACCAGCTCACAGTCTTCGATCTCGATAAAGTGCTCTTTGAGGTCCTCATTGTCTGTTCGCGAGTTCTGGATATTTTCAAAAGGGGGCCGCTGTATTTCGCCCTCAGTCATGCCGTCATAGGGAATCAGACGTCCTTCAGAGCATAATACTTATCCTCTGGGTCGCCAACGCGATAAACCTTTGGACGCACGGTTGCCTCGGCCGATCAGCCTGACAGCACGGAAGGACCTTCGTGGACAGCAAAATTTGCGAAGGCCGATACGACGGCATATTGGTTCGACAGGGACAGAAGTACAATGAGTTTTCCCAAAAAAAAATAACGGCCACGTAGTTGCAAATGATTTATGTAAACGGCAGATTATTTGTCAAGGAAGAACAAGGAAATAAGTATTGAGAGCCTCGCAGGCTAATTCAGAGGCATTGTTCGTTGATGGCAAGAGGGCCGATGGTTTTGCTACATAGATGACTCGACGCCGAAGTCATTTCGGAGCCGTTTGCTCTGACTCTATTGGTGTTCAAATAGCAGTTAATTTGTACATAGTATCAGCGACTTGCCGCGAGATAAGCCGAGTAGTCGGCAACTAAGTTGATACCATTTTAACAAATTGCCATGATTTATTATATGAAGGAAAAGGGATGGTAATAATGCTTCAGAGCATCATAAAACTGTCACTGCACACCTTATAGTACTATATAAAGTGAGTTGGTATGGTGGTTAATGTCAGGACCCTCTGCCTGATTTTAGCCGCGCCGCCCCCTTGTAACAAATTGAAATACGATTGACGCCACATGACCGCGTGTTTCCGAAAGTTTACCTTGTCACTACCACCATTGTTCTACGCAACCGACCTTAAAATCACGCAAAAATGGCTGCCGCTGTATTCTTCCTTGACCCCCTACTCGCTTTCTACCCAACTCGGTTTTATCATCGTGATATTATGGCTTTGGGCGCGAAAACCGATTCGAATTCTTCGCCTCGGAATGATGGCTCTGGTTTCCCCTCCACCCAAGAGAGGAAGACTCCACCGCCAAAAGAGTCTGTAGCTGAACAGATACGCTCCTCTGTGCAGAGCACTCCGCTCAGCAATCACGCCCCAACTGTGAATCCCACAGCGAATCCGGATCATCTTGTGGCAGATTTCGACCGGTACATCTTAGATGACCTCAGAGACCGCGTTTTCATGTCCGCCGACCATTATTTCTCCAATATTCTACATCTTCCTGCCGACTGGCGGACGAATGACGAGATAACATCCAAAATCGAGGCCGTCAAAAATGACGCTGTATTCAAGAATCATGTAAAAGCCTACGTTGCATTATGCAATGAGAGCAGTCCTGGGGAGAAGAACTTCTACCACCCCCACAGCCTGATGTGTAACAGTGCATTCGACGTTCTCGGTGCCACTGAAGACTCTGGAATCGGCATCTATCGACAAGACGCGAAGCCGGTTGACGGCGGTTTAGAAAAGAACATCCCCGATACGTTGGGTGTTCTTCGCGCGATGTTCAACAGTTCCGGAAACGTGGTTGACAACATGAAGGACAAAGGCCCAGAGTATAACTTTTCGTGGGCACA